>NW_012115488.1:18015396-18123970 GCF_000951035.1 Colobus angolensis palliatus | reverse complement strand
CCTGCCTTCTGTGGTGGGGCAGACAACCAAGCCTTGGATGGACGGGGTGCATAAACAGGTGGAACTGAGTCAGGTTCAGTCAGTCCACACATGTCCACCTCCAGCTTGAGAAGCAGCCACATCTTCTCATTTTGCCAAGAATCACAAATAACACTCAGAAGCACAGGACTTAGAAGAATATCATAACCGTGAGGAGATGACTCCACTCTAAAACATGGCCAAAACTGTTGATCCAGGCAAGAATACAGAAACTTGAAGAGAAACAATAACAACACAGAGGTCTCAACCTGAGACCAGCTGCCTTCCTCCAGCCAATGTTTGATTATCTCTAGCCCTTCAGATTTTTAGGCAGTCCATGGAAGAAGGCAGGAGAAAAGAAACCCTGTTTACTGAATTTAAAATGGAACTAATTTGGAAAACCCAAAATTGAGTGACATTATATTATCTGCCATTAGGCAGCACAGAAACTTAAAACAGAGATTGAGTTGAAATAAAAAAATATAGTTAGAGTGTTTGCACATGAAACTACATAGCCCTAAGTACCCCTACATAAAGGGGTATTGTTCACATGCTTGTGTTCACTGATATGCACATTTTTGTTCATAATTTCATCCTCTTAAGACTCGGATGAATTCTCATAAAGAATTGTAGACAGGTAAAAAACACTTCAGAGAATGGCATGGGAAGAAAAGGGAAAGAGAAGGTGTTTAGCACTTAGTGAGCGCTTTAAAATGATTTGCTAAACTTAGCAGGAATATGGTCGAGGGTCCCATATTATCATCCTCCTTTAACTTAGAAATCTTCACAAAGAAGAACACTGGGAAATCGACACTAGATCCACTACAACGTCTTCCTTTTTCTCTATAAATTAGCTATCCATAACATTTCTTATCTGAGACTTCACCACTTATATTCCCAGGGAATTCCCTGGAAGAATAACTACCAGGGGCATGTCAGAATTATTAGCACATGCCTGTCTGCAAAGGGAAACAAATCATTACAATATACGTGCATGCAATTTAGTGTCTCTACAAATCTATTTCAAAATAAAGGATAATTGATAGTTAACTATATTCTAGAAAGGAAGAAGGGTGATTCACCTCTTTTTTTTTTTTTTTTCAGACAAAGTCTCGCTCTTGTCCCCCAAGCTGGAGTGCAATGGCATGATCTCGGCTCACTGCAACCTCCACCTCCCAGGTTCAAGTGATTCTCCTGCCTTAGCCTCCCAAGTTGCTGGAGTTACAGGCACCTGCCACCATGCCCTGCTAATTTTTGTATTTTTAGTAGAGACGGGGTTTCATCATGTTGGCCAGGCTAGGCTCAAACTCCTGACCCCAGATGATCTGCCCACTTCAGCCTCCCAAAGTGCTGGGATTACAGGAGTGAGCCACTGTGCCTGGCCTCACCTCTTTCTTAATAAAAAGTCAGATTTACTTCTTACTCCTTGAAACTTTGGGATTTAATTATACTAATAAGAAGTGTAAACATATTTAGCCTTCTCAGAGTTTGTTTGAGATTAGTATTAAAATTAGTTGTCAAATATTCATAGATTCATTGCAATTTTCTACACACTGTAAAGAATTTGTTAAACTAGAAAATTTACAAATGATTTTACTCTGTAATTGGTTTTCCATTTGTTAGACTCCTTTGTTAAAAAAAAAATTCTCAGGAAAATTTTCAAGTTACACTGTGAACAGAAAGTGTAAACTTCTATAGTTATTGTCATACCCACTTAGAAATAATTACTCTTTTTTGTTGTTGTTGTTTGTGTCTTTGAGATAGGGTCTCACTCTGTTGCCCAGGCTGGAGTGCAGGGACAGAATATTGGCTCACTGCAACCTTCACCTTCTGGGTTCGAGCAGTTCTCCTGCCTCAGCCTCCTAAGTAGCTGGGATTACACGTGCCTGCCACCACAACCGTCTAATTATGGTATTTTGGGTAGAGATGAGGTTTCACCATGTTGGCCAGGTTGGTCCCAAACTCCTAGCCTCAAGTGATCTGCCCACCTCGGCCTCTCAAAGTCCTGAGATCACAGGCATGAGCCACTGCACCCAGGTGATAACCACTGTTTTATGAGAAGAAAATCAATATTATGCAAAATGGTTAAGAGACGAAGGAAGACATCAAATCCAAGGAGAAGCTAGACAGTGCATGGCCTGGCATTATAAGTAATAGCATGCTATCCCCAAGGAAGATCTAAGCCATCTTCTTAGAGCAATTCTGGGTGAATAAATAATAAGTGATTATGGTAGTAGAAAATGGCTGTGTTTTCTACTAATGAAATTAAGAAGTTGAAACTAAGCTACGTTATAAACTTGAAGAACTGTCTTTTATTAAGTGGATTAGCTCCATTAATGCTTTTAGCTGCATTAATCTTCCTTATCTAAACCAAGCATGTTTTAACAAATGAAAATATGACATGCTCTAGGTCAACTTTCATCTGCAGCAGCAGTAAGTTTTAAAAATATTAAAAAGAAAGAAGATATTTAATTACCTAATCACATTGCAGGGCTGAGAAGCAAAGGCTTTTCTATAAAATCCCTGGTGAATGTAAGACTGATTATCTTGGTTTTGCAATATTTTTAAAGTCTAATGTATTGGTAGGGGGAAAAAATGCTGATGACTCAAATGTCAACCTAAAGAATAAGTTTCTATAATCTAATCATTTATAGGAATAGAAAACTTATGTATTTCTTACTGTTTTAGGAGAGAAAAAATTTGATAAATCTGTAAATGTATAGTTTAGCATATCCTCTCAATTATTGTATTATGAATTAAAATAAAAAGAAATATTAAAACAGTTTACATCTATAAGCCTAACAAGTAGTAGATAAAAGAAAATCTGTACAACAGATCACCAGGATTTTTAATCCCATCTAACTGAAACTTTGTATCATTTGGCCAACATCAGCTCATCTCCTCTGGCCCCTGACAACCACCATTCTACTCTCTACTTGTATGAGTTCAACTTTTTTATTTTTTATTTTTTTAATGAAAAATAACAATTTTCAAAACCAAAGGTTATTGAGAAGAGGGGCATTGTTTTACATCTTTGTAAATCTCCTTAGCATCTGACTTAACAGAAAACAGCTGGGTTTGCAAAAAAAAGAGGAAAAAAAAGAAAATCTGTTAAAAGAAATGGTCATCTCAGGTTCAAGAGAGGAATCTGATCAATATGATAAAAATGATTTTCATTAAACACAGAAAACAAAAATCTGTCTACTTAACCTACTAAAAATTGACATCCCCAAAACTTACAAGAATCCAGCCTTAGATATGAAATCTTGGTAATATTTTCTTTAAAGTCTTACATAAGTTAAGAGTGCCAAGCACTTACTGTTTCTCTTCAACATCACGGAAAATGTTCCATCAAATTTTTTTTTTTTTAAAAAAAGTAAAAAGTACAATTCATCAGAATCAGAAAAGAAAAAAATGACATTTTTGTAGATAATATGTTGTCTAGGTAGAAAATTTAAAGCATTTTACCAAAAAAATATTAGAATTTATAAAAGATTTAAACAAGATGATAGATCCAAAACCAATATACACAGCCTAGAGCCAAGCCACTATAAAGGAAAATGTTAGGTCAAGGCTATTGTGTTAATTATTTATTGCTGGGTAACAAAGTACTCAAAACTCAGTGGCTTAAATAAACTGCATTTATTTTCTCACAGACACTGCAGGTTAAATCAAGTGTGGTTGGGTCCTCTGGCTCACTCTGGGTCTCACACAAGGGCTGCAATCAAGGTGTTGGCTGAGTTGCAGTCATCGAAAGGCTAACCTAGGAAACAATCTGCCTCCAAGCTTACTCAAGTGGTTATCAGCAGGATGGAGGCACTTGCTGACTGTTGGCTAGAGGTCTCCCTTGATTTCTTCCCTGGAAGCCTCTGATGGGCTTTATTGGAATGACGATGCCAGAGAGAGAGAAGCAAGAGTAAGACATGTCACAGCCATTTCTTTGAAGATAAAAGTCAACATTTATTCTTTATTTTTAAAACTCTCCTGCTAAATGAGGAAAGAGAGAAGCTTTATTAATGTGATAAAGTACATATTCTGAAAAAAACACTGAGCATTATTCTTTTTTAAAATAACGTGTAATCTTAGAAGTGACATCTCATCACTTTTGCCATAATCTATTGATCAGAAGCAAGTCCCTAGGTCCGGTGCTCACACTAGGGTAAGGAGACTGCACAATGGCATGAATAGTACAATGGCAGGTACCATTGCCAGCCATTTTCGAAGCAGCCAACCACAGCTATACAGAAAAGAATCATCCTTTGACTTTCCTAATTTTCCCTGGGGCACAGGAATGGGCTTATAGTTAAAATTCTTGTAGGAAAATTATCTTCATTTTGCCAGGTTTTACCTGTGGTGGCCATGCATCCAGCTTTACCAGAGAAGGTTTGTCTTATACCTATTGCCCAGTATTCTATTTAATTAGTACTACCTTTCATTCTAAAGGAGCCCCAGGTTAGACAATAAGTTAAATGGTCACCCTAGATCTTAGACCTTAACTAGGTTCCTCACCTAAGTTAAGTTTATTAGATCATGGACAAAAGCATATCAGCTGGATGTGGTGGCAGATGCCTATAGTCCTAGCCACACAGGAGGCCGAGCCTGGAGGGCTACTTGAGTCCAGGAGTTCGAGGCTGCAGTAAGCTATGATCATGCCACTATGCTCCAGCCTGGATGACAGAGTGAGACCCTTTCTCTAAAACAAACAAGCAAACAAAGGAAAAGTAAACAAACTGTGGATATCTCCCATAATACATGAGTGATACATTCCCACAAAGCCAGCAGGATCTACAAACAGGAGCATGGTATTTGCACATATAATTGACACTTCTTCAGTGCCAATAGGCAGTTATCATACAAAGGGCAGAGTGACCTTTGGGTATCTAACATAAAATTTTGTCAAAGAAATATTAGCTCCTTAGGTTCCTGAAAATGAAAAATGACTACAGACTACAGACCACAGGAGGTCTTTAAACCTCCTGTAACTACAGGGGGTTTAAATCCTGATGAGGAAATTTCCTAAAAAATATTCCATAATACATATACCTTAATCCATTTTCTCAAAAGAAATGAATACCTACAAGCCGCTAAATATCTCCAATTCACTATGGTAGCACTGAGGAGAACAACAAGAAATAAAAGGCATGATTTCTGACTTGAGTATGTTTCTGGTATCTTGTGTAAAGACAGGGCTTGAAGAAATAAAAACAAAATCATGAATTAAATGATCCACAGCGAAGAAGTCCTAGAGGATGTTAACAACTTAAGACATAAAAAAAGTGTGCAAAGTTCACTAATAACTGGACTACTTCAGGATGGTTTTGCAGAAGCAAGATTTTATTAAGGTCTAAAAAATAGAACATACTTAAGTAAGACTAGAGAGGAGGAAGGCTTCAAATAAGGCCCTGATGCAGAGTACTGAGATGGAAAAGCCAAAGAACAGATTCCACAGCTAAGGAAAGTAGTTGTGATGAGGCTGGGAAGGCAGATTACAGCCATAGTGTGAAGGGCTTCAAAGACAATGCAAGAGAGTAACAGGATCAAAGTGACAATTTTAGATTAACCTGACTAAACTATAACAGAATATATATATATACACACACACACACACACACATATATATATATATACACACACACACACACACACAGAGAGAGAGAGAGAGAGATGGAGTCTCTCTTTGTAGCCAGGTTGGAGTGCAGTGGTGCAATCTCAGCTCACTGCAACTTCCGCCTCCCAGGTTCAAGCAATTCTCCTGCCTAAGCCTCCCGAGGAGCTGGGACTACAGGTGTACGCCACCACGCCCAGCTAATTTTTGTATTTTTAGTGTAGACGGGGTTTCACCATGTTGGTCACAATGTTCTCCATCTCTTGACCTCTAGATCCATCCACCTCGACCTCCCAAAGTGCTAGGATTATAGGCATGAGCCACCACGCCCAGTCAATTAATTACATTATTAATTATAGAAGATCAAAGGCAGAAAGACCAATCAATCAGTTTTGATATTAAAAAAAAAAAAGAGTGGTGTGGTGGCAGTGAGATTAGGAAAAAGAAAAAGACAAATGCAAACAATATATAAAAAGTATGAGTAACTAATTGGTCTTGGGGGTTAAACAAGAATGAACTAAAGGCAACTTCAAGATCAAGCCTGGGTGACTAAAACCCAATGGTGGTGGAGTAAGTAATGTAAGTAATCAAATTGAGACATGTGTAGGAAAGTAAATACGATTTCACATTCTTCTTATAATATACTGCCTTCTCAGTTTTTTCATTAACCTTGACAGAGATGTGAATCTGAAGAAATTTTACTTCTCTCATAAGAAAAAACTTGCTTCTGTAAAAAATAGATATATTCAACCATAAGATAAATAAGTGAGCAAATTTGGCTTATAATTTTTGTCCTAATTCAGGGTCAGGGAGATGACTAGAAGGACCTGTAGCAAAATGTAGAGCACAGGCACCATATTCAAGGGATATCTTATAACTCACTTCAAGTCAACTGTACTCTGAAGGAATTCATGATGAATATGGTAAGATATTCTGATCTTTAAAGAGAAGGCAAAATAAAGATTTTCCAAGTATTATATGTCTCAGACTTATTTTCTTCCTAGTCCATCTGAAAGCCATAAATTTTACTTATCTCATTTATTCATTTAGTGTTTCTCTTTTATCAAGAGATATTTGTTCCTTTCATTCTTCATTAGACACATTCAAGGACAGTGAAATTAAATCTAGAGAGATACAGACTGGCAGAAAACAGAGAGTCATGACCCATATTTATGAAAGAGTAGCAAAGCAATTGACTTCTGACATTTAAATAAACATACAAAGGACCATAATCTCCAAGTAAATACTTTTTTAGGTATAGTCTGTAAGGTTATCATGCATGTAAAGTTTTGTGAGAAAGACTGATAGTTACTATGAAATGTATGCACGTATAACACTTTACATATTTTTTTAAATTTGTCCTCTTAAAACAGTTACCAAAAAGCAAAACTTAAAAATGTCCAAAAAAGTTCCAAAAAAATGAATATGGGTACAACAATTTGACCTCTCCACACAACAGACAGCTCTATACATAAAAAATATTGACTGAGGGTGATCTATGGACTGATAGTTCAGTTTAGGGATACTAATATTTAGCAATGTTTTATGTTTGCTTTAGCTTGCTTGATGAACCTTAAGAGTCTTCCCAGTATACCTCTTGTCTATACATATACGAAATATTGGTTATTTATTTGGTTTGTTTCTTTCAGATTACATGAGTCAACAAGCTAATAGCAACAAGAAATGGATGTTTGCTAATGTCTATCGCCAAAAAACAAGGAAAGCTGAACACTCAGAAAGTTTTCTTCCCAGACTTGCTATGAAAAGAAACCTATTTATCAGCATTTGTGATGATCTATGAAACAATTGGTTTCTAATATTGAATTAGATCAATCAAGCAACATATAATATAGACATTAATTGAGCCTTAAACATATTCATATCTAACATCACCTCTACCTTCAAGGAGCTTCCAGTTGAGTAGGAATAAATAAGACACACAAAAAAGAAAAGCAAATTATATATGATATAAGTTATTCACTTCAAAAATATTGAAGCTGTTAGATTGTTAATAAATGTTGCAAAGAATGTGGTGCCAAGGTATCCAGGAACAAGCCTGGATATTAGAGTCTGAGGACCTCAATTCTGCTCTTACTAATTTGGTGAACTTGCACAAATTAATTAAACAATTGATCACGCCATTGCACTCCAGCCCAGTCAACAAGAGCAAAGCTCTGTCTTAAGAAAAAAAAAAAACTACTTAAACGCTCATTTTTGCATCTGTAAATTAAATTTGATGACACCTAGCTCATAGTATTACTATAAAGACTAAATGAAATGTTTGTGAAAACACTTACCATCGTTTTCTTGCACATTACAAGAGTTAGATAAAAATTTTTAAAAATGGAGGGAGAAAATGGGATTTTAATAATTTGTAAAAAGACACAGATTGCAGCTTCTAAAACTACCTAGGAGTCATAGGTCATGTTTAAAAGTAAATATAAAAATAATACAAACGTAATATTAAAATATTTTAAAAATTAATAAAACTGCCAAGGAACAGGATGTCTACTCTGAGCAATGTGAGCAAAATCTCCCAGTGAGGACCATGAAACAGCCCAGCGCTGGGTGGTAAGCAGCCTCCCTCACACAAACACAGTTGTGCTGGGCCGAACATGGCGAATTCTCAGTTTCCCACAAGATCTTTTACAAAGGACATATTTTACCCACAAGGATCAATGCCAGAACTCTCTTTATGCCATCCCACAGATAACTTCTGAAAGGAATCAACTTATGTTTAATGAATTAAACTTTTTGTTTTAAGACAATGAGGGATATTTATCTCTAGCTCATTTAACTAAACATAATGTCTTTAAGAATTGCTAAGATTTGGTTTCTGGGTTTTATGATCTTATATATTTTAACAGATTATTTATATACTTTACCATCCCTACTCTCTGATATTTATTTAACACCGTGGCTCACCAGTGACCCCTTATATGTCAAGGGTATTCTTTTTATGATCTCTCTGTTTTTGATCTGCTCTTGTTCACTGGTTTTTCTCAAGTACCATAAAGAGTTTCTCATACATAGTAGGTACAGTGAATGGACCCATGACTATTACCTTTGGGGGCACACTTATGCCAAGAATGCCAATATTTTGTTTTATTAATTTGTCTTCTGAAATTCTATATCTCTATGGAATATTTTCAACTTAGAAAAGAGAATGGTATTTTTTTGTATGTCTTAAACCAAAAGCCTAGGGCTTCCATGAAAAATATTCAACATAGTCCTAGACTTTATATATTGTATATAATAGAAATGGCATGTATTACTTAGGCAAACATTTAGTATTATATATTTTCTTTATGTTTATTTATATCAGTTTATTTGACATAAGAGAATCCCCAAAAAGCAACAGCAACAATTCATTAAAATTACATTAATCCCTTATGTAGACAACAGGCTATCCCCTACATAGTATATTCTGTGTTTTTAAAAACATATCAATACACAGAACACATGAGACTGGGGAAAAGAAGAAAAAGTAACAAATACAAAACTAAAAATGTCAAATATCAAAATTATAATTTTCTATCAACAGATTTTCCACTATGAAAGCTTTTATATCCAGAAAGCCTAAATGTTATAAAATTATTATTCAACATTTTACCAGTATTCTTATGACAAATATCCAGAATTTCACGCTTTTTAAAATGTGTTTGCTATTGTTTTTTCTTTAGATAGAATACACAAATTAGACTGAAGCTAAAGTTTCCTCAGCAATTTACATTACTAATGAGGTCTAAGAATCTAGAACAGAAGCTAAATAAACAAGGAAAATGATAGGTTGGATGTAATCAACTTGTTGGGAATAATCCATTAATAGCTCGGGTATTCTTTATCTTTTGGTCTCTTTCCTGAAAAATTTGCAAAGATTTAAATACTTTTACAATAATTGCTTATATAGAAAATCTATTTTAAATAATATGTTAGCTATTTCTTGCACAAGAACAGAGGACCTCATTCTGCCTCCTAGACAATGTTCATTTTTTGCCAACATATTTTTCAGCCAAGTCAGAATGTGAAACCAGAAGTGAAAGCTAGTTTTACCTTTGGCCCCAGAGTTCCTATTTATTTACTTATTTATTGTAATGCATACATATTTAAGGTATGCAATACCTTAAATTGCATATTGCATATTTAAGGTATGCAACATCATGTTCTGATATATATAATGAAATGATTACTATAATCAAACAAATTAATATATTCATCATCTCACATAGTTACCCTTGTGTGTGTCAAGAGAACCCAAAATCTAGTCTTTTAGCAAAAATTCTGAATACAATGCAATATTATTAACAGTAGTCCTCATGCTGTAAATTATATCTAGTGAAATAAGCTAGACAGAAAAAATATTGCATGATCCTACTTATTATTTGGAATCTAAGCTAAAAACCAGTATTATTTTTACAGTAGAAATTAAATAATTTTTGATGATGTCAAAAAGTCTCTTTTATCATGGTGAGAACATTCTTAAAGAGTTGTAACATTGCAGTTAAAATGTCATGATACATTTGTTATATTGAAATACCATGTTCATTCTTTATTAAAAGTTTGTCTTAATTTTTATGTGTTATTATTGTATTTCTAGGGTTTGACATTCAATATCTATTTGTAGTTATGCCAGGCACTTTTATAAACAATATTACCTTTTTAAATGTTTTCAAAAATAAAAATCAGTGTCCCTTTCATTGGGATTTCACTAATTTCACACTTGTCATGATGTTAAACAAGGACTACCCAGTGCATGGCATTATTATTTGCAGAATAAATTAACACTGCAAACCACATGTTGTTTAATTAGTAAAATAGTCTGAATAAATGTTTAATAGCACAAACTCTCTTCATTTCTGAATGTATGCTGAATCTATACATCTTCATGTTTTTGGTGGTGGTAGTTGCTGAAGATACAGACGTGAACAATACAGACCAAAGGTCCTGCCCTCAAGGGCATGACATTCTAGCGCAATAGTGTTTATCACAGTAGTGAAAGCAGTATTGAGTGCCATTGATCTCTTTGAGATTGGTGGTTTCCGAAGAAGCTGATGTTTCTTAAGTTATGCCTTTCCTCCCAAAAGACAATCCAAAATATATTACTTTCTTAGTGTCTATATTGTATTACTACTCATTTACGTGCGTTATTTAAAGGCTGCCATTACCTTACAACAATCGTGCAAAGTAATCACTACTATTTTAAACTTATACATGAGTAAACTAGGCTTCACAAAGGTTACATAACTTGTCTTGGGTTGTAGATTCAGGTTCCCAAGTTCCACCTTATTTTTATTTATAAGCATATTTACATTTTAGATTCACTTTAAGATTAATTTCTAGAAGAATTTTCACTACGGATTTGTGAATTTTTTCTTTGTTGAGTATTTATTCTTTTATTTATTCAGATGGCAATTTATTGAATCAACCTGAAACAAATTTATGCATTGGATTCTAGAAATATAAAAATTCATAAGACATAGTTTCTGCCCTTACAGGTCTTAGAATCTAGTACAAAGAGAGGGATGGTGTGTGTGGGTATGTGTGCATAAAAATGTTACAGGTGCTAAGATAGAATTATATGCAGAAAACAGTCTAGTCATAGAGGGGATGAACACCCATTCTGACGGAGAGGTCAGACTTTAGATGATCGTGTAGAGTCTCAAAAAATGTGAGTTGGAGAATAAAAATCAAAGCAGCAACAAGTTCAATGATATGAGGGAATTAAAGAACATGGTACGTTGGGAAAATGCAATCATTGGGTAGATTTAGTATATGGACTATAGTGGTTTCAAAGGTCAGTGGGTAACGAAAGGTTTTTTTATGCCATGGTAAATAATTAGGCCTCTCTCCAGTAGTCTTTAAGTATCTTAAGCAAAAAAAGCAACACAATATAATTTGTGTTTTAGAATGATCATTCTGTGGAAATGTGAAGAATGATCATTCTGTGGAATCCTGAAGGCAGAGAGACCAATTTGAAGAGTATTTCACTGGTACAGGAAGAAATGAATAGAGCTGAAACTAAATGAGTACCAACAGCGTTAAAGGAAAGAGGAAAAGTAAGAAACGTTAATGAGGTAGCATTGCTAGTTGCTGATCACCAAGCATATTTTAGGATTGAGAAAAACGGAGGGGTTGGGAATGATTCCAGTCTACTAGATTACTACGAAATCTTTCAGCAGAGGTTCATGTGTATAAGGAATGTGGGAGATAGGTCAGGCTTAAACTGTTTGGATAGGTTGATTTTAAGAATTCTGTCAGATACTAAGCTAGCAGATACTCCATCCAGTAGGCAGTTGGAATATGAGTCTGAAGCTCAGAAGAAAGGTTTGATACTTTAAGTCCTTGCCCAGACTGAGCTTGACCTGATGTTTCCTAAATGTGGTCAGGACTTTTGAAATCTTATGCTCAACAACTGCTTGTACAAAAATAATCCTCTAAACTTGCCAGGAATTTGATAATTCACCTTCCTCTCAGGGATGATAGGCTTGGTCTAGTTGATTTGGAAAAGACATTGTGTTCAGTAAACCAACCTTAAAATACAATTAGAGTTAATCTCAGCTCTACCATTAATTTTCAATGTGACCTTAGGTGCTTATTTAACCTTCCTGTGTTTTAGTGTCCCAGCTGCAAAATGCAAATATTTCAATACAGGCTAACACACCATGTCAAAGCAAAGAAAACTAATATAAACTTCACTAAAGTGCTTAGTAAATAGAAAATCTTATATAAATGCTAATATATTTCCCCATATTTTTACTGTGCTGGTAATAGTTTTTAGAAAGGAAAGCGGTGACAGGCACAAAGTACTACTCTACCACTGGTTGCAAAATGAAAGAAAAAAATGGAATAAAATGCACATATAACTCCCCCTAATACATTATCTATGTATTATCTGGCACTTTTCACTAGTGACTAAAATAATGCATATGAATCACTATGAGCTACTATGACTGAACTGTAAAATCATCAGCTGCTATTCTATCTTGTGAAAAATTACAGTCCTGGCCAGGTGTGGTGGCTCATGCCTGTAATCCCTCAGCACTTTGGGAGGTCGAGGTAGGAGGATCACCTGAGGTCAGGAGTTCCTGACCAGCCTGACCAACATGGCAAAACCCCATCTCTGCTAAAAATACAAAAATTAGCAGGGCATAGTGTTGTGCTCCTATAGTCCTAGCTACTCAGGAGGCTGAAGCAGGAGAATTGCTTGAATCTGGGATGTAGAAGTTGTAGTGAGCCGAGATCACATCACTGCACTCTAGCCTGGGCCTGGGCAACAGGAGACTCCATCTAAACAACAACAACAACAACAACAAACTACAGTCCTGCTTGTGACACTCTGGTATTTATTTCATGTGGAAGCTAGAGTGCCCAAATAACTAATAAGTAAATGTTAGAGTAGGGATTTTGCTGCAGGAGTCCTTGGCACTGCAAAGTACTTTCAGCCAATATACTGTAAACTGTACAGTCTCCAAGAGGAAGAGATTATTTAGATGTTATTTTCTAATTATCTACTGTACACAATACATTGACATGGAAAGGATTTGGACCCCAAGACATACGTCTTGTAGCCCCCATAGAACCACTAATCTATAAGAAAATAGAACTTGTAATGCCATCAATCATAATAGCGTTCTAGTACTGTTTTTAAGTAGGAAAAAATGCTAGGGGAGGAACAGTGTTGGCAGAAGATTCCTTGGCTGATTATTGCAATGTGTGTCCTTTTTCAGTAAGGAGGCCATACCCTTTGGCTTTATATCTACTTTTATCATTTGATAAAATAACTATACAAGGCACTTCCTTGTATCTCAAGTTTGTAATAAAAGAGTTGTAAAACTGGGGGGTAAGCTATTATTTACCTTTGCATTTATGGGAAAAGTATGACTAAAACACCCAGGTTTGATAAAAGAAATTCAGATAAATTTTAAAAAGCAAGAGCCTACTGTATTAGTCCATTTTTGTGTTGCTATAAAGAAAGACCTAAGGCTGGATAATTTATAAAAGAAAACAAAAAGAGGTTTGCTACATGGTGAAAGAAGGAGCAAGAGAGAAGTGGGGGAGTTCAATAGTCTTTTAAACAACCAGATCTCATGTGAACCCAGAGTTAAAGCTCACTTATCACCAACAGGATGGTGCCAACTCATTCATGAGAGATATGCCCCCAAGATCCAAACACCTCTCACCAGGCTCTACCTCCCACATGGGAGACCACATTTCAATGTGAGATTTGAAAAGTACATATACCAAATCATATGATTTCAACCCTGGCCTCCCAAATCTCATGTTTATCTCACACTGCACAATATAACCATCCCTTCCCAATAGTCTACCAAAGTTTTAACTCACTCCAGCACCAACTCCAAAGTCCTAGGTCTCATCTGAGACTCATCTCTTTCCACCTGTGAACCTGTAAAATTAAAACATGTTACTAGTTCCAAGGTACAATGGGGATATAGGCATTGGGTAAGTATCATTTGACAAATGATATTTTTCCCATTCCTGGAGGGAGAAATTGGCCAAAAGAAAGAGGCTATGGGCCCCATGAAAATCTGCAACCCTGCAGGGATGTCATTAAATCTTAAAGCTCCAAAATAACCTCCTTTGGCTCCATGTCCCACATCCTGGGCACACTGGTGTGAAAGATGGGCTTTCAAGGACTTGGGCAGCTCTACCCTTGGGGCTTTGCAGGGTATAACCCTCATGACTGCTCTCAGGGGTTGGAGTTGTGTGCCTGCCACTTTTCCAGGCTCACAGTACAAGCTGCCAGTACATCTACAATTTTAAGATCTGGAAGGCAGCATCCCCACTCCCATAGATCCACCAGGCAGTCTGGGTGGTGCTCTAACCCCACATTTCCTTTTGGGACTGCCTTAGCAGAAGTTATCTGCCTGTGGCAGTCTTCTGCCTGGGCACCCAGGCTTTCCCATACATCTTCTGAAATCTGGGTGAAAGTTGCCAAGCCTCCTTCACTCTTACATTCTGCACACTTGCAGGCTAAACATCATGTGGAAGCTGACAAGACTTATGGCCAACAGCTTCTGGAGCTGTGGCCCAACCTATACCTGGGGCCCCTTGAGCCAGAGCTGGAGCTGGAGCTGGAGCAGCAGAGATGCAACAACCAGCTTCCCAGGATGGCACAGAGCATTGATGCTCTGGGCTTGGCCCACAAAACCATTCTTTCCTCCTAGGCCTCTGAGCTGGTGATGGGAGAGGCTACCTCAGGGATCTCTGAAATGGCTTCAAGGCCTTTTGCCCATTGTCTTGCCTATTAACACTTGGTTCTCTTTTAGTCATGCTAATGTCTACAGAAAGTGGTTGCTTCAAAACCTGCTTGGATTCTTCCCCCTGAAAGTGAGATTTTCTTTTATACCACATGGCTAAACTGTAAATTTTCCAAGTTTTTACACTGCACTTACCTTTTAAATATAAGTTCAAACTTTAAGTCATTTTTTTGTTCTTATTACAAAGTAACTATTAGCCCAGAAAGAAGTACTATAAGCTATAGACTTTTAGAAGCAGACAGACCACCTCTTGAAGATTTTGCTGTTTAGAAATTTCTTCAGCCAGATATTCTAAGTCATCATCCTTAAGTTCAAACTTCCAGAGATCCACAGGGCATGAACACAATGCAACCAAGTTCTTTGCTAGGACGTCACAAGGGTGACCTTTGTTCTAGGTCCCAATAAGTTCCTTATTTTCATCTGAGACCTCATTAGCCTAGCCTTCACTGTCCATATTTCTATTATTACTTTGATCACAACCATTGAATCAGTCTCTCAGAAGTTTCTAACTTTTTCTCATCTTCCTTTCTTCATCTGAGCTCTGCAAACTCTTTCAAACCACCAATTACCCAGTTCCAAAGTTGTTTCCATGTTTTCAGGTATCTTTATAGCAATGCCCCACTCATTGGAACAAATGTTCTGTATTAGTCCATTTTTGCATTGTTATAAAGAAATACCTGAGGCTGGGTAATTTATAAAGAAAAGAGGTTTAATTGGCTCGTGGTTCTGCAGGCTGTACAAGCATGATGTCAGCAGCTGCGGGGCTTCTGGGGAAACCTCAGGGAAGATTTTACTCATGGCAGAAGGGAGCAGGCACGTCACATAGAGAGAGTCAGAGAAAGAGAGAGAAGGAGTAGATCTCACAGACTATTAAACAACCAGATGTCATGCGAACTCAGAGTGAGAGCTCACTTATCACCAAGGGAATGGTGCCAAACCATTTATGAGACATCCACCCCCATGATCAAAACACTTCCCACCAGGGCTTCACCTCCAACACTAGAGACCACGTTTCAGCATGAGATTTAAAGGGGACACATATCCAAACCATAGCAATCACAGAGCACAACTGACATTTTATATCTGGAAGATTTTATTTCTCTCAAAGTTTCATAAAGAATTCTGACATCAGTTGAATAATGAAAATGATGGAAACTTATAGATCAAAAATTGCCATAGGTATTTTACCTATATTGCCTTGTTCAATTCTATATTAGAAGATAAGACTATTTTACAGATTATGAAATGGAGGCAAAGAGACTTTAAAGTATCTTCAACTGCATATCCTGTCTCTATCATATTGAGCCTTGGTGATAACAAAGTAATTCTTTTCCTCCATAAATTTTCCCTACACCTAATCTCTAGCACAGAGAAGTAGAAGAAAGAACAATTGGTACAATTCTGTGTTCTAACTGAGGTACTCCCATTTATTAAGTATGTTAGATGAATTACATTTTTATATGTAAAACAAAGATTGAATAAAATCTTTGTTACTCCTTTACCATCCTCCCATACAGACATATTGCACACTGAAATTTTTAAGTTCAAAATAAAATGAAAAACACTGTCACTTTACTTCAACTAACACCCTAAAATCTTATTACCGCAAAAGATTGGAAATGGCCTTTTAATCTCTTGTTCTCACATACCAATATCTTTCCAGAGGAGTATAGAAGGAATAGCAATATCTTTGATTCTCAGGTCTGATACTTTTTTGAAACAGACTTTTTTTTTTTTTTAGAAGCAGTTACACAATAGGGAAGATAGCCTAATATAGCATTAATTCATAAGTACCTTTTCCAGCCAAGGTTTCCTGGAAAGTGACATCACTTTCACCCCAGATCTCTGTCAAAATGCAAAAATAATAAACAAATTACTGCATCTGTTATGTTGGCCATTCTAATACTTTTATTTGGAAGATATTTTTATTTAGCTTTTATATCTGAATAAATTTTGCTATTGGTAGTCTATTCTGCAGAACACCAGATGGCTAAAACACAGAAATGACAACTGCAGAAGAAGTTAAATAAAGAAGAAATATTCCCTAAATTTTGCCATCTTGTGGCTGCCAGCTGTGCACATAGTACATACAAAAGGAGTATAATCTACGGTGCTGGTTTCCTTAAAGAGACAATGGGAAGTTGTTAGCAGAGTGTCCAGAGACTCATCAAATATTAAATCACAAAGAATGGAAGCAGAAACCATATCTGGTTATCACTTGCAGCATTGTCAGTGCTGGGGGATTAGGCTAAGACTCTGCCATCTGTGGGTTTGTTTGAAGTACAAGTGCTGCCATTGACCTATAATGATTTAACATTACCCATGGGAGTACAGAGAGTGCAGACACATATGGGGTAAATTTGTACAGAAAAGAAAAAGGAACAGGAATAAAATACAGAACTTGCTAATTGGTCAAGTACTATGATTCTAGACACACAAGTGCTGTGCCTCTAGATGGTCTTATTAGCAGATTCAAGGGGATAACAAATGTTTTCTTAGCTCATGGCTCTAAAACTGTAGATCATCACATTTCTTGTAGATCTTTCAATTGATGTCATTATTTGTGGGTTAGTGTATATAGCATGTTTCTTGGAGAGTTACATGTGCTGGCTAGCTATCATGTGTCATGTAAACTTACTGTTAGAGTCAACTATCACTTGAATTATTTTATCTAATTTCAAATACTTCACAGGACAAAGTATAAAGCCATGGCCTACTTTTATACCAAGTCTTGAAGAAGAAAATATTCACTACTTAAAAACTAAACAAAATTGAACTAAATACATTTAGCTAGTGAAGCCTCTGTTTAAAAGGCTTGAAGTGATGTCAGTGACATAGATGCATAGAAAGCCCTGGATCTTCTTTCCCCCAACATACAATTCAGCCAAACTTCCTGGACAAACTGACTTCGTGAAAAAGCAGAAACTAACTGAAAGTTTCTGCTCTCTGGGAGAATGTAAAACCAGACTAACTGAGGACAGTAGGAAGATGTGGGACACCTTATTGCCAGAGACACTGTCCCTGATGCAGACATGTGATTAGAAAGAGATGCCTAGCTCCCAGTTTCACTCATGGGAGGAAGGGGACTGTTTCATGCATCATCATTCCGATTTTTCCAGGGGCAGGAGCTCCCCAGAAAAAGGCTTTTGTGTTGGCATTCTTGGAGCTCTGACAGTTTCAACATAGTCAAGCTATCCAAGGGAAAATAGAGGCAGCAGCGTGGGGTCATAGACATTATTAATTATTTCCCTGCCCAGCACAGATTGAGCAAACAAAAAAGAGTGCCAGCCCTCTGCTTCCTCCCTAGGGAGGAAAAGAGTTAATCTATGTTCCTAACATCCCAGCTTCTTTGGGCTTCCCAAAGACCTAGCATCATTCTCTTCAGTCTTGAAGCACTGGCAAGCCTATCACAGTCTAACTACACAAGGGAGGACAGAGATGATGGCTTGGGCTGACATATGTCATAGTTTCTCCCTCAGCTTGGTTTAACCCAGAGAAAACAGACAAAAAACTACAGCTATCTGCCTCTTTCTTGTGAATAAAATAGTTGATGGAGGTAGAAGTTGTTCAGAATTTCTAGTAGGGCTGACTTGTGAGACTCTTCTCCTATATGAGATAAGTCATTTAACACTGGGAGAGGTGCCTGATTTGTCTAATGTGTACCCACAAATACAGTCAAATAAAATAAAGAATCAGGCAAAGATGGGCCAAACATAAGAATGAGGTAAAACTCCAGAAACCAATCTTAACAAAACAAGGTTACATTGTTCACCTGACAGAGAATTCAAGATAATTGTCATAAAGATGCTCACCAAAGTCAAGACAATAATGCATAAACAAGGTAATAATTTGAATAAACAGATAGAAAATATATAAAGGTACCAAATGGAAATCATGGAGCTGGAGAATGCAATAACTGAACTAAAAAATTTAGTAGATGAGCTCAATAGCAGACTAGATTGAGGTTATGAAAAAATTAGTGAACTTAAAGATAGGTCACTGGAAATAATTTAGTCAGAGAGTCAAACAGAGTAAGGAATAAAAAAGAGATAAGAAGGTTTAAGAGTTATGGGAGAACATCTAGTGAACCAGTAAACATATTATAGAAGCTCCAGAAAGAAGAGAGAGGGAAGGAAGACCAGAAAGCATATTCAAAGAAATAATGACTGAAAACTCAAAATCTGTGGAAGGTAATGAACACAGACTCAAGAAGATTAAGACAGAAACCACCAAATAAGATATACATAAAAAAAATTCACACCAAGATACATTACAATCAATTGGTCAAAAGTCAAAGACAGAATTTTGAAAGGAGTAGGGAAAAGACACTTATCTCATAGAATGAAACTTTAATAAGACTATCATCAAATTAGTCAGCAGAAAGTTTTCAGACCAGAAGTGAATGAAATTATATATTTAAAGTGGTAAAAAGAAAAAAAATCTTGCAAACTAAAAATAATATACCCAGCATAGAGACATTCTCATACAAACAAAAATTAAAAGAGTTCGTCATTACAGGACTCTCCTTAAAAAAAAGGCTGAAAGAAACTTTTCAAGTTGAAAGTGTGCTAAGCAGCAACATGGAGGCTTTCATAAGAATGTGTAAAAGTCATCAGTAAAAATAAACATGCAGACAAATACAAAATATGGTAATAGTAAATGATTTAATTCTAGTAGAAAAGTTAAAAAACAAAGGTATTAAAGGCAACTTTATCTAAAAATATGGTTAAATATACACTACATGAATAGAAAGGAATTGTGGTGACAACAACAAAGTATGCATTGAGAGAAAAGAAATGCAGAGTTTTGTTGCAATTGAACTTAGTTATTAGTTTACAGTAGACTATTACAGCTACAAAGTATTTTATGTAATCCCAAAAGTAACTAAAAAATAATACCCATGAAGTTATATAAAAGAAAAAGAGAGCAAAGATCAAAGCATATTAATAGAAGAATCAACAAAACAAAGGAAGACAGCAAGGGAGAAAAACAAAAACGTAAGAACTACAAGACTAACAGAAAAAAAAAAACTAACTATATGGCAATAGTAAATTTCTTCTATTAATAATTACCTTAAATTTAAGTGTATTGAGCTCTCCAATCAAGTTGGCTCTTTAGAAAGATAAACAAAGATACAATGGAGAACCTCTAGCTAGACTAAGAAAAAAGAGAGAAGACCCAAAAAAAATCTGAGATTAAAAAGGAGATATTACAACTGACAAACTCAAAGAATAACAGACAATATGAACAACCATATGCCAGTAAATTGGAAAACCTAGAGAAATGGATAAATTTTTAGGCACACAAAATCTACCAAGATTTAACTATGGAGAAACCCAAAGCTTAAACAGACTAATAACAAACAATGAGACAGAACCCATAATAAAAGTTTCCCATCAAAAAAAGCCCAGAACCTGATGTCTTTACTGCTGAATTCTACCAAACATTTAAATAAATAATATTAATCTTTCTCAACCTACTCAAAAAAGTTGAGTAGGAGAAAATACTTGTAAACTTCCATCAGAAAAAAAACTAGGCTTGAAGTTAAAAACCATTCACAAAACACAAAGAACTACATTTTATAATGATAAAAGGATGAACCTACTAGGAAAATATAACAATTTAAATGTATATGTACTCAATCACAGAGCACATAAATAAAGAAAACATTGGACAGAACTGAAAGGAGAAACAGACAGCTATACAATGATAGTAAACGAGTTCAGTATTCCACTTGCAATAGTGGAGAAAACATCCAGATAGAAGAGGACTAAGGAATTAACAAGGAAAAGAGGACTTTAACACCACCAAACAAATGAACCCAACAGACAAACATACATAGAATATTTTCCCCAACAAAAGCAGAATTCAAACTTCTTTAAAGCAAACACAGATGTTACTCAATGAAAGATTATAAATTAGGTCACAGAACAAGTATTAACAAATTTATATAGATTGAAATCCCACCAAATATCTTTTGAGAATGAAACTAGAAACTAGGCTGTGTGCGGTGGCTCATGCCTGTAATTCCAGCAGTTTGGGAGGCCAAGGCAGGGGGATCACTTAAGGCCAGGAGTTCAAGGCCAGCCTGACCAACATGGTGGAACTCCATCACTACTAAAAATACAAAAGTTAGCTAGAAATTGCTTGAACCTGGGAGGTGGAGGTTGCAGTGAGCCAAGATCGCACCATTGCATTCCAGTCTGGGTGACAGCGAGAAACTCTGTCTCAAAAAAAAAAAAAGCTAGAAATTTATAGCAGCAGGAAAACTGGAGAATCACAAATAAGTGCAAATTAAACAATACACTCATAAATAACCATTGGGTCAAAGAGAAAAAAACAAATTTTTTTTTTTAATTTAAAAATACCTAGACAAAGTAAACACACACACACACACACACACACACACACACACACACACACAACCCCAAACAGATCAAAATTCATGGGATGAAGCAAAAGCAGTACTGAGAGGGAAATTTACAGCAATGAATACCTACATTGAAAAAGAAGAAAAATTTGAAATAAATGGCTTATCTTTGTATCTCAAAGAACTAGAAAAATAGGTACAAAGTAAGCTCAAAATTAGCAGAAAGAAGGAAATAACAAAGATGAGATCAGAAATAAATGAAGTAACAAATAGAAAAGCCATGGAAAAATCAATAAAACTAAGAGTTGGTATTTTGAAAAGGTCATAAAAATTGACCAACCTTAGCCATACAAATAAAGAAAAGACAGAAGGTTTAAATAAAGAAAATCACAAATGAAAGAAGAGACATTACAACTGATGCATAGAAATATAAAAGATCATAAAAGACTACTATAAACAATTATACTCAAACAAATTAGATAACCTAAAAGAAATGAGTTAATTCCTAGAAATATACAACTTGCCAAGACTTATTCATGAAGCAAAAGACAGTATTTTAATGGAGCAATAACTATTTTTTAATCTTTTTTTGATTATACTTTATGTTCTAGGATACATGTGCACAATGTGTACGTTTGTTACATATGTATACATGTGCCATGTTGGTGTGCTGCACCCATTAACTCATCATTTACATTAGGTATATCTCCTAATGCTATCACTACCACCTCCCCCCACCCCACAATAGACCCCAGTAGATTGAATCAGTAATCAAAGTCTTGCAACAAAGAAAAGCCCGGAAACAGGTGGTTCCAGTGGTGAATTCAACAAATACCTTTGGAAGAATTAATGCTAATTCACCCTAAATTCTTAAAAAAAAAAAAAAAAATGAAGAAGCAGCAACACTTCCAAACACGTTTTACAAAACCAGCATAATATCCTACAACAAAGTCAGACAAAGATACCACAAAAAAACTACAGGCCAATAAGTTTAATGAATAAAGATGCAAAAATCCTCAACAACAAAATGAATGTAACAGCACATTAAAAGGATAATACATCATAACCAACTGGATTTATCCATGGTATGCAAGGCTAATAAGTCAATTAGTTAATATATAATAGTCAATTGCTCAATATATAATTAATATATTAATATTACATAATATAATAATTGATAATGTGATATAGCACATTAACATAAAAATATGATTAAAACTCCATCTTTTTTATTTCAAGGCTGTCTATTAATGTCTTTGAAAAAAATTACAAATTTAGAGAACACTCAGCATACTTCAAAAGAGATATGAAGCCTTACAAGGTTCTCTCTCTCAGAAGAATCATAATTGCATATTTAATTGCACATTTTCTATAATCAGATAGCTTTATATTTTCTTTTTTTAACTTTTATTTTAGGTTTGGGGTACATATGCAGGTTTGTTATACAGGTAAAATGATGTCATGGGCATTTGTTGTACAGATTATCTCATCACAGGTACTAAACCTAGTACCTTGTTTTTTCTGTTTCTCTTTCTCCCACCACCCTCCATCTTGAAGTAGGCCCCAATGTCTGTTGTTCCCTTCATTGTGCTCACGAGTTCTCATCATTTAGCTCCCACTTATAAGTGAGAACATGATATATTTTGTTTTCTGTTCCTTCATTCATTTACTAAGAATAATGACCTCCAGCTCCATCTATGCACAACAGAAGACATGATCTCATTGTTTTTATGACTGCATAGTACTCCCTTTGAAAACCAGTACAAGATAAAATGCCCTCTCTCACCACTCTTATTCAACATAGGAATGGCAATCAGGCAAGAGAAAGAAATAAAGGGGAGACAGTGTGGCAATTCCTCAAGGATCTGGAACTTGAAATACCATTTGACCCAGCCATCCCACTACTGTGTATATACCCAAAGGATTATAAATTATTCTGCTATAAAGACACATGCACACGTATGTTTATTGCGGCACTATTCACAATAGCAAAGACTTGGAACCAACCCAAATGTCCATCAGTGACAGACTGGATTAAGAAAATGTGGCACATATACACCATGGAATACTATGAAGCCATAAAAAAGGATGAGTTTATGTCCTTTGTAGGGACATGGATGCAGCTGGAAATCATCATTCTCAGCAAACTATCACAAGAACAGAAAACCAAACACCACATGTTCTCACTCATAGGTGGGAATTGAACAATGAGATCACTTGGGCTCGGGAAGGGGAACATCACACACCAGGGCCTATTGTGGGGTTGGGGGAGGGGGGAGGGATAGCATTAGGACATACACCTAATGTAAATGACAAGTTAATGGGTGCAGCACACCAATATGGCACATGTATACATATGTAAAAACCCACACACTGTACACATGTAACCTAGAACATAAAGTATAATAGAAAATAAAAAAAAGAAAGAAAGGGCATTCAAATAAGAGGAGAAGAAGTCAAACTATCCCCCTTGCAGATGACATGAGTCTATATCTAGAAAACCCCATATTATCAGTCCAAAATCTCCTCCAGCTATAAACATGCTAAGTATCAAGATACAAAATCATTGTTCAAAAATCACTGGCATTTCTATACTCCAACAATAGCCAAGCCAAGAGCCAAATCAGGAATGCAATCTTATTCACAGTTTCCACAAAAAGAATAAAATACCTAGAAATACAGTTAACCAGGAAGGAAAAAGACCTCTACAATGAGAATTAACAAAAGACTGCTCAAAGAAATCAGAGCTGACACAAACAAATGGAAAAACATCCCATGCTCATGGATAGGAAGAATCAATATCATGAAAACGGCCATAATTTAATGTCCATACTAAAATAGCCAAAGCAATTCATAGATTTAATGCTATTCTTCTCAAACTATCAGTGGCATTCCTCACAGAACTATAAAAAAACTATTTAAAAATTCATATAGAACCAAATAGAAAAGAGCCTGCATGTCCAAGGAAATCCTAAACAAAAAAGAGCAAAGCTAGAGACATCACGTTACCCAACTTTAAACTATACTACACAGCTACAGTAACCAGAACAGCATGATACTGGTACAGAAGCAGGCACATAGACCTATGGAACAGAATAGCGAGGCCAGACATAAGGCCACACATCAACAACCATCTGATCTTCAACAAAGCTGACAAAAACAAACAATGGGGAAAAGATTTCCTATTCAATAAGTGGTAATGAGATAACTGGCTAGCCATGTGCAGAAAATTGAAACTGTACCCCTTCCTCACACCATATACAAAAATAAACTCAAAATGGATTAAAGACTTAAATGTAAAACCACAAAATATAAAACCCTGGAAGACAACCCAGGTAATACTATCCTGGACATAGGAATGGGCAAAGATTTCATGATGAAGAAAATAAAATCAATTGCAATAAAAGTAAAATTGACAAGTGGCATCTAATCAAACTTAAAAGCTTCCGCACAGCAAAGAAACTATCAACAGACCAAACAGACCACCTACAGAATGGGAGAAAGTTTTTGTAAACAATGCATCTGACAAAGGTCCAATGTCTAGCACCTATAAGGAACTTAAACAAACTTACAAGAGAAAAACAACCCCATTAAAAAGTGAGCAAAGACATGAACAGACACTTTCAAAAAAAAGACATACATGCGACCAAGAAACATATGAAAAAATCTCAATACCACTGATCATGAGAGAAATGCAAATCAAAATCATCTAGTTTTTATTTGGTTTTAATCTGGTTTAATTTGGTGTGAGATCATAACACACCAATTATATGGCTATTACTAAAAATTTTTTTTAATGAATGGCTATTATCAAAAGTCAAAAAATAACAGATGCTGGCAAAGTTGTAGAGAAAAGGGAACACTTATACACTGTTGGTGGGACTGTAAATTAGTTCAACCACGTGGAAAGCAGTATGGCAATTCCTCAAAGAATCAAAAGCAGAACTACCATTCGACCCAGTAATCCCATTTCTGGGTATATATACCCAGAGGAATATGAAGCATTCTATTATAAGACACATGTACACAAATGTTCATTGCAACACTATTCACAATAGTTCATTTTCAATCTTGTCTTGGATATTGTTGAGCTTTTTTGCAACTCATTCTTTAAAATCTTTATCTGTCATTTCTGAGTTTCCATTTTGGTAAGGTTGCACTGCTATAGAGCTATTATGGTCCTTTGGTGGCATCACAACATTTAAATTTTTCATGGTGCCACAATTTGCTCTAGTTCTTTATTGTGGCACACTGGCACTTCTAATTTTTGTAATTTTTTTTTTTTTTTCTGAGATGGAGTCTTGCTCTGTCACTCAGGCTGGAGTGCAGTGGTGCAATCTCGGCTCACTGCAACCTCCGCCTCCTGGGTAGGTTGTCTCAGCCTCCAGAATAGCTGGAATTAAAGGTGCCTGCCACCATACCAGGCTAATTTTTTTGTTTTTAGTAGAGACAGGATTTCACCATGTTGGCCAGGCTCGTTTCAAATTCCTGACCTCAAGTGATCCACCCACCTCAGACTCCCAAAATGTTAGGATTACAGGCATGAGCCCCCATGCCCAGTCAATTTTTGCAATTATTTTTATGTGGGTAGAATTTTTTTCTTCCTTTCCATATAATATTATTGGTGTTATTTTCTTTCCCTTGCTCTATGCCTAACCCCCACCCAGGTGGCTGTGACTGTAGAGAATGTTGGTTAGGGGCTGTTGGCTCTGCTTTCATAGCCTTATGTATTTCTGTTGGCAGATTTTATATTGGACTGTATAGTTCAACCTATATGACAGTATATGGCACTTATGGGTAAGTCAGCTGCAATCAACATGGCTGGGTATATAATTTATCCTTGTTCCCTGGGAGAAACTATCTGTTGTCTCAGGCAATGGGCTGATCTGTGGAGTCCGTAGCAGTCAGATATCCCTACTGAGCCTCAGGTAATCAAGGCCAAACGGGTGGGAATAGACCAGATGGGCCTACCCACAGGTAACCTGTTGGCAGACACAAAAACCAGTGTCAAAGGTGAATCCAGTAGGCAGCCACCAAGCACTCAGAAGTGTGACTAAGCATTGAGTTGGGTCATCGTTGGGTCTAAGTTCTCTGCATGGGGAGTAGGTAAGTGGCCTAATCCAGTAGAATGGATTCTCTAGATGCCTGGAGATCTGCCTAGGCATATAGTATACAGGGCCCCACCACACCACAATCTCTGCACAGGATGAACCATGGTGAAGCAGACCCTTCTCCGCCCCATGCCCAGCCAGATTCACCATGGTCTCTGCACAGGTCAGGATGGGTGGTTCAGGCTGCTGATCTATGTAAATGGGTACACCATATTCCTAGAGATATTCCTGGGCATGGAGTGGAGAAGTCCCTCTTGCACCAGGATCTCTGAACAGGGAGTTGGGGAGACTCAGGCTGCTAAACCAGGCAAGCAGGTGTTCCAAATGCTGGGACATCAGCCTAGTTTTGCAGTGCAGAGGGTCCCACTGCACCATGATCTATACACTCAGGAAGGATGGGACAACTCAGGCTGCCAAACCAAGCAAGCAGGTGCTCTGAATGCCTAGATCTATCCTGGGCATGACATGAAGAGGGCCCCACTGCACCATGATCTATGCACAAGGAGGGTGGGGTGGCTCAGTCTGCCGGTCCATGAGAGGGAATGCTCTGAAAGCCTGGAGTTCTGACCTGGATTGAGGCAGAAAGGGTCCCCTGCACCACAATCTCAGAGGAGCAGGCTGAGGCAGCCAGCAATGACACACACAGGCCAGTTCCAGTTTGTCAACTGACTCTTGTTATCAGTCTTGTTGCCCAGGAGAAACCATAGCTATAGCAGCTCTCTTCCTGCCCCAGTCCTGCAATAGGGGGATAGCACAATTCCAGTGCCTACTGCTGAGGTACTTTTCAAAATTCTGGCTGTGGAGGTCCCTACTCCGTTCAAGAAAAGGTATTCAAATATCTGGTCTGAGACTAAAATGTCTGCATAGCCACACTTTCAGTCCACCGAAGAATAAGTTACTTTGTATGTCCTCAGATTAAAAATGGCATTCTGTTCTTGATCCCAGGTCTGGGAAAAGTCCTGCAGCTTTTACTGGTGTCTTTTCCTCTAGGTGTCCCCAAGTTTGTCCCCAAGTTAGCTCCAGGACTTGGGAGGAAAAAAGTGCTGTCCCTCAGCCTGGGTTGCCCAGATCCCTGGTGGAAAGGGGAGTTAGAGAGAAAATCCCTCTGCTTTTCTTATGTACTGTGGCTTCACTCACTTTTATCAGACAGACGCTGTCATGAGGGCTGTTTCCCCTGCATTCTCATCCTCAAGATCTGGGATGTCCTTCATAATTCCAGTAGATTATCTTTATACTTCTTGAATTAAACCTCACAGAATTTATCTCTATGCACTATCTTGTTATTTCCAAGTGGATGAAGCACACGAAAATCTCTAACCCACCATCTTGGACAAAAAGATAAACAAAAATAAACTAAAATCTACTTATTGTCTTTAAAATGCAGGAAAAAAACATTTGACAAAATTCAGCATCTTTCATGGTAAAAACTCAACAAACTAGGAATAGAATAAATAAACTTCAACTCACCAAAGGCCATACATGAAAAGAACACATCTAATATCATACTCACTGTTGAAAAACTGAAAACCATTCTTCTAAAATCAAGCACGAGGCAAGGATACCAACTCACACAGCTTTGATTCAACATAGTACTAAGATTCCTAGTCAGAGCAATACAAAAAGAAAAGAAATGAAAAGCATACAAATAAAAAATGAAGAACTAAAATATTTTCATTTGCAGACATACTCTTATATATAGAAACTTCTAAGAATTTCACTAAAAACTGTTAGAACTAGTAAATTAGTAAACTTGCAGGATACAAATTAGCATAAAAAATCCATTGCTTTTCTATTCAGTAACAATAAAGTATCAGGCAAGAAAACTAAGAAAACAATTCCATTTACAATAGTACCAAAAGGAAGTAAAAACCCCTACAAACCTTCTTCAGTAGCTCCAACTCCAACAATATCTTTTGCAATCATGTGTACCTTATAAAAAAGCATTTCAGTGAAGGCCTTCCTTCTCTGAATAGCCTCACTGAGTTTCTAATTATTTAATGAGCACTTTTGCACCATGTCATTTTTCTCCTATTATTCCAAGGTAATATGCATTTACTTTAAGAAGGGTCTCATGTAAGCATAATAAATAAAATTTAGGCTGGGCTGCTTTTTGGGAACAGAAGACTTTGGAATTTCATTCCTCAGGAAATAATTTTATTTTAAGCATTTTCATGGTCATATGCCCATTCTATGTTATTCTTCATCTTCCTTTTATTTTCCTACAATTACTCTACTATTAGAACTACTGGTCCACAAGTGTTTCTCTTTCAGTAGAACACATTTTGCTCCTCTTGTCTGTAAACAAAAATGGAAAGATCTCAACTAAAGCCTGGCTAACATTGAAATTCATCACCTTTCCTTGCTGAGTTGTCCTTTATTATTTTTAGAAATGAATTCTTGATAGGATGCCCAAAGAAAATGTTATGCATCAATGGCTTTTAATTTTATAAACTTACATTTGTCATAGCTTTCCTATAAATTTCTTCAACCACAAATACTTTTAGTTAGTGACGCTCACAACCAATTGCATTTTCAGAGTCATTTAATTCTTATGGTACAGTAAGAAATGAGCTCTCCTGGATAGGTGCTTTTCTTTCAGTATTGACATTTTTACACATATATATTTAGGGAAGAAAAGAATAAGTAATAAATTCCCATTGTAGAAAATATGAAAATGCAAATCAGCAGAAATAAAAGTAAATAAAATTAGTGTCACTGTTAACCATACAGAAAAAATAGCCATTATGTTTTCAAGTATCTCCTTTAAGATGTATCTATCTAACATTCTTCTTGATTTTTCACTTCATGTTATTTCTTACATTTATTCAATAAATATGCATTCAGTAACCACCATGTTTCAGGTCCCCTGTTGGGCACTTAGAATAAATAAAAATTATGTGGCTCTACCCATTTAGTCCTTTATAGTAGTAAAAAATGCAAAACAGCATCAAAACAGAATAATAATGCAATGCAGACTTTTTTGAATTTTTAATTTTTGTAGGTACATAGTACGTAAATATATTTATGGGATATATGACATATATTGATATTGGCATGCAATGTGTAATAATCACATCATGGAAAAGAGTATATTCATCCTCTGAAGCATTTACTATTTGTGTTGCAAACAATCCAGTTATACTCTTTAAGTAATCTTGAAATGTACAATTAAATTATTATTGACTATTGTCACCTCGTTTTGCTATTAAATGCTGGTTCTTATTCATTCTTTCTAACAATGTTTTTTGTACCCACTAACAATCTTCACTTCTCAAACCCCCAGTACCCTTCCCAACCTCTGACAACTATCCTTCTACTCTCTATCTCCATGAGTTCAATTGTTTTCATTTTCAGATCCCACAAAAAAGTTAGAACATGTGATGTTTGTCTTTCTGTGCCTGGCTTGTTTCACTTAATATAATTACCTCCAGTTCCATTCATGATGTAGGAAATGACAGGACATCATTCTTTTCTATGACTGAATAGTATCCCATTATGTATATGCAACACATTTTCTTTATCCATTTATCTGTTGATGGACACTTAGGTTGCCTCCAAATCTTGGCTGTTGTGAACAGTGCTGCAACAAACATGGGACTGCAGATATCTCTTTGATACACTGATTTCCTTTCTTTTGGATATATGCCCCGCATGGGATTGCTAGAGTATGGTAGCACTATTTTCAGTTTTTTGGAGGAGACTCCAAACTGTTCCCCATAGTGGTTGTGCCAATATGCAATTGGGACAAAATACATTTTTAAAAGTGAAAAAGGAAATATGACAAATTGACACATGAATCAGAAAATCATTTCATTTCCAAATAGGAAGTGAGGCACATGAGCCTTTATGTCTGAATCCCCCAATCTACCTGAGGTTTCTGTTACGTGTTCACCCAGCCCAGGTTTATCCAGCATAGATGCAAAGAGGACAAGAAAGGGGATTCTTCTCTCAGGGACACTCATAAACATCCAACAGTGGATTTCCTCCCAATTATTGTCTTATCAGACCAGAAATTTATACACTTTATAGGAGTCATAGAAATATTCTTTACAAATAACGCATCCTTCCACATTTTTTAAAACTATATCAGAGTTTAGGCTTTTAATACTCCCAGGCTCTGGCATGAAACATTTTTCTCTGTCTTCTTAGAACTTTTTCATGAGGCAACATATGCTGTTTAAAAATGGGATCAAGAGCAAAAATTGCAACACAATTTAAGGAAAATCTTCAGTAAATGTAAATCTTCGTAAATGTCAGTACACACACGCTTGTTCTAGAAGGCAATGTGGCTTTGTCTATCAAAAGCTTTACTCATATGCATATGCTTTCCCCCAGCAATTCAATTTCCAAATTGATATCATAAAAATAATTATTTTAACTTTTATTGTAGGTTCAAAGTTACATGTACATGTTTGTTATACAAGTAAACTGCATGTTGAGGGGTTTTGGTGAACAACTTACTTTGTCACCCAGGTAATAAGCATAGTACCTGATAGGTAGTTTTTCAATCCTATCCCTCCCCCCACCCTCCACCTTCAAGTAGGCTCCAGTGTCTGTTTTTTTCTTTGTGTCCATATGTACTCATTAGCTCCCACTTATATGTGAGAACATGCAGTATTTGGTTTTCTGTCCCTGTGTTAGTTCGCTTAGGATAATGACCTCCAGCTCTATTCATGTTCTGCAAAAGACATGATCTCATTTTATAAAAAATAATTTTAAACAGACATAATGATTTAGCTAAGAATGCCCATCACAGCATTATTTATCATTATGAGAAACTGCAAACATAATTATAATGAATATATAGTAATATCAATTATGATAGATCTCTTCAAGGAAATACTATGCAACTATTAAATGAGGTTAGAGATGGATACATTGTCACAAGGAAAAATGTTTATAATCAGTGGCTTGGTGAAAAAATTAACATAGAGCACATTTCTGAAAAAGAAAAATGTAATATATATATAGACATTTTAATAGTATTTATGCCAGATTAATGGTATTGTCAGTGATTTTTATTTTCTTCTTATTGTTTATCAGCTTTCTGGGGGTTTTTTGTTGTTGTTAGCAGTAATATTTGTCAATTCGTAAAAGATTCTCTGCTACCACACTGCATGTTCTCACTTTTAAGTAGGAGCTGAACGATGACAACACGTGGACACATCGGGGGGAACAACACACACTGGTGCCTGTTGGGGTAGAGAGGGGGAGGGATACCATCAGTAAGAATCGAAAATGAATGCTGGGCTTAACACCTAGGTGATGGGTTGATCTGTGCAGCAAACCACCATGGCACACGTTTACCTCTGTAACAAACCCACACATCCTGCACATATATCTCAGAATTTAAGGTGAAGAAAAAAGCAAAAGATTCTCTGTTACCAAATATGAACTGAATAACTTTTCAAAGAAGAAGAAATTTTCTGAGAATAATACAGCATGTCATGTATTTTGGTTGTAGGAAGAAGATTTGAGAGATTATCCCATTTTTATTCAATTGTCATTATATCTTTGCTGTGGTTTTGAGGGTACCATACAGCTTCACATATATTTCCTAATCCTCAAAACTCCTCTCTGTGTGATGTATAGCAGGTATTTTTATTCTTATTTCATATATAAGAAAACTGGGCCTGTGTGATGTGTTATGATTTGCCCTTTGTCACTCAGCATGTAGGTCATGATGTATGCTGCCCCCAAGTTCAGTGCTCTTTCTTATATATCATGTTGTTTCACAGGAAATTTGCTCATATGTCATTTCAGAAAGAAGATAGTATAATCTAATTATTATGATGCTTATTCATAGGTGCTGGAAATTGCACAGACATTTCAATCACAGGAATTACAACTACATTAAGTAGATGCCCATGCCTACTAGTAATAAAAATTTATAATAAAAATATGTATATTAATACTGCCAAAAATAAGAAAGCAGGAAAAGTAAAGAAGAAGAAAGACTGTTACAGCTCAAAATGTAGTCATGTATATTCCCTTATTTAATTATAAAATTAACCTTATTTGGGATGTACTCTCCAGTTTGTTACAGGTAAAGCATTTTATATGATTAAACTAAAGCTGAAAAGTAAGTAACCACTACAAATGACAGATTCAGTTCTGTGGGTCACAGGCCAAAGTCAGTGCTTTTCACCACAACCCACTTTTACATGAGCAAGTGTCAATCAGCATGAATCCCCACAACACCCTAGAGAATTGGTAAGTGATAAAAACAGAATAGCTATCCCAAACACTCAATGGAATGCCTAAACTAGATGTAATATCAATAAAAATTCTCAATCACTCAGATTCCCCTGAACAGATAAACCAACCTTGTAAGAAATTTGCTGAATAGAACACAATATTTTGGCACACATAATGACCTAGTGTACTATTTGTGCTTTTATAATAGTCTTCATGACAGTCAAAACCATTTTGTTTAGGGCTAACAGCACAATAAGAAAAAAGGAAATAGAGCAATTACATGGATAGGCCAAGTCAGCACATTGCTTTCAATTGAGTTATATAGCAAAGCTGCTTTAGGCACCTAAATTACCTAAATAAGTGTGATTTCCCCCTCTGCCTCATTGCACATTTTTTAGTGTCTACACAACCAGGAAAGGTAGCCACATGTATCTCTACATGTATGGATGTGTAATAGCCCTGAGTTCTACCTGTTCTAAAGATAAGATTTATAAATCTAACAAAAAACAAGGGATCAGACACTGTAGGAAGATGACAGATAGGAGACAAAGCTAATGCGGACTTCCCACTTGGATGGACAGAACAGCATGTGGAGAATCACATTATGAAATTTTGTTCCAAGAACAACCACAGAATGTACCAGGAAACCAAAGGAATTCATAGATCCTTTGAAAGAAGTAGTAGTATGTTGCTTCAAATTCAACAAGACAGGTGAAAAACTGTAAGTTCCAAAAGTATGAGAGGGGGGATATCCTGCCAAAGAACACACATCCCCACTGGGGAATCTAAAAGTCTAAACCACAGGGGAAGAATTTAACCTTACCTAGAGCTGAAACAGATTTTTAGGGCGCCATGCAAAATATAAAGGTAGAAGCAGCAGCAGGAAGAGCCTTGTAGGCACTCCCAGTTTTCAACTCTAGCCCAGGGAAGCTATCCCTGACTATATCACACAAGGGCCCACGGAGTAGACAGCCAGCAGAACTAGGGAGGGATCACAGGTTGAAAAATCTTCCAACTGAAATTTGTAGTAATTTTGACTGGGGACAAACATTCTTGAGCAGAATCTGGGGGCAAATGGAAACTGCTGCAGACACCAGCACAGGAGCCACCACCAACAGTGTGGGCAGATAGGGAGGGACAGGCCTGAAAACTGTGCTTGATTTCTCAATGGGGAAGCTTATGACCTGGGGCAAGCTCTGAGCAGGGCATGTAGGAGCAAAACCAGCCTTGCCAACTATGTGGGAGCTGGATGAGGCCTTTTGCTACCAGCTACCCCCACCCCACTTCCCTGTTAAACTATATGACACAGCAGAGGCGGCAACAATCCCCACTGGAACATAACTCCATTGGCCTGAGAACCACCCCCAGTGCCCACGGTGGCTGTGGCAAGCCTTGCCCAAGGAGAATCTGAGCCCAGACCCACCTAACCCTGCTCCTATGTGGTGATATTTCTCTACCTGCCTGTTAAGCTGAACAAAAAGATATAAACTCTTGGGACCCTCTCCATTGCCTGAGAAACCAGAATACTCACCCTCACCAACTTAGGGCAAGCTGAGATCCCCCTGCTACTACCACAGCTGGTGCTCTCTTGGAAGCACCACCTCCTTACTGGAAACCAACCAACTCAGGACATTACAGAAACTCATGACAGAATAACCCTGCACCCGGGAAGCAGAAAACAACAGCTAATTGCACTGCCTGAAACATGCTGGCTAACCAGAGGCCCTGAGTCTCTCCACATGACAACTTCACTGCTAGCACAACTAGTAGTTGAGAAAGCCAGCCGGCTAAACACAACACATCTACAACCAAGGACTCTCACAAAGTTCACATCACTCACACGTCACCTACACCAGAGCAAGTGCTGGCATCAAATTACTGGAAGATCTGAATACAGATCACGTCCCAGGACTCTTTGCAGAAGTTCCTCAGCAGCCACCTGGAGTCTGGTAGCCTTACTGGGTGACTAGACCCAGAAGAGCAATAACAATCACTAGTCTGGCTCTTAGGAAATCCCATTTCTAGGGGAAGGGGAAGGGAGAGCATTGCGTCAAGAGAGCACACCATGGAACAAAAGAATCTGAACAGCAGTCCATGAGTTCAAGATCATTCCACTGAAATAGTCTACCCAAATAAGAAGGAACTAGAAAAGTAATTATGGCAATACGACAAAACAGTATTCTATAACATCCCCAAGAGATCACACTAGCTTCCCAATAATGAATCCAAAACAAGAAGAAATCTCTGAATTGCCAGATAAAAAATTCAGAAAGTTGATTATTAAGCTACTCAAGGAGATAACAGAAAATGGTGAAAAACAACATAAAGACATTAAGAAAACAACACAGGATAAAGAAAAAAATCTCTAGAGGAACAGATATCATACAGAAAAAACAATCACAACTTCTAGAAATGAAAGACACACTTAGAGAAATATAAAATGCACTGGAAAGTTTCAACAATAGAATTGAACAGAAGAAAGAATTTCAGAGCTCAAATACAAGACTTTTTAATTAACCCCATCAGACAAAGACAAAGAATAAGGAAAAAAAGAAAACAAAGACCCCAAGAAATTTGGAATTGTTTTAACCGGCCAAACCTAAGAATAATTGGTGTTCCTGAGGAAGAAGAGAAATCTAAAAGACTAAAATATTTATTTGAGGAAATAATTGAGGACAACTTCTGTGGCCTTACTAAAGATCTAGACACCCAAATACAAGAAGTTCAAAGAATACCTAGGAAATTCATCACAAAAAGATCATCACCCAGGCACATAGTCATCAGGTTAACTAAAGTCAAGATGAAGAAAAAAAATCTTAAGATCTGTGAAACAAAAGCATCAAGTAACCTATAAAGGAAAACCTACCAGATAAGCAGCAGATTTCTCAGCAGAATACTTAAAAGCCAGAAGGGGTTGGGCTCCTATCTTTAGTCTTCTTAAATGAAACAATTATCAACCAAGAGTTTTGTATCCAGCAAAACTAAGCTTCATAAATGAAGGAAAGATACAATCTTCTTCAGATAAACAAATGCTCTGAGAATCTGCCACTACCAAGCCAGCACTACAAGAATTGCTAAAAGGAGTTCTAAATCTTGAAACAAAAGCTTGAAATATACCAAAATAGAAACTCTTTGAAGCATAAATCTTACCCAGCGTATAAAATGCTAACACAATGAAAAAAAAAAGTATTTAGGGAGAAACTAGCATTATGAATAGAACAATACTTCACATCTCAATACTAACAATGAGTGTAAATGGCCTAAATGTTCCACTTAAAAGATAAAGAATGGCAGAATGGATAAAAATCTATTAACCAAGTATCTGCTGTCTTCAAGAGACTTACCTAACACATAAAGACTCACATAAACTTGAGGTAAAAGGGTGGAAAAAGATAGTCCATGCAAATGGACACAAAAAGCAAGCAGGAGTAGCTATTCTTAAATCAGATAAAGCAGACTTTAAAGCAACAACAGTTAAAAAAAAAAGAAGACAAACAGGGTCATTACATAACAATAAAAGGATTAGACCTACAGGAAAATACTACAATCCTAAATATATATGGATATATGCACCTGACACTGGAGCTCCCAAATTTATAAGACAATTATGACTAGATGTAATAAATGAGGTAGACAGCAACCTGATAATAGTGGGGGATTTCAATACTCCATTGACAGTGTTAGACAAATCATCAAGATAGAAAGTCAACAAAGAAATAATGGACTTAAACTATACCCTAGAACAAATGGATTTAACAGATATTTACAAAACATTCTACCCAACAACTGCAGAATATACATTCTTTTTTTTTTAAGTACATGGAAAATGCTTCAAGATAGACCACATGATAGGTCACAAAACAAGTCTCAGTAAATTTTTAAAAATTAAAATTATATCATATATTCTCTCAGACCACAAATCAACTCCAAAAGGAACCCTCAAAACTATGCAAATATATGGAGATTAAATAATATGCTCTTGTATGATCTTGGGTTAATGAAATCAAGGTGAAAATTAAAAAATTCTTTGAACTGAACAATAATAATGACACAACCTAACAAAACCTCTGGGATACAGTAAAAGCAGTGCTAAGAGGAAAGTTCACAGCATTAAATGCCTACATCAAAAAGTCTGAAAGAGCACAAATAGACATTCTAGTCACACCTCAGGGAACTAGAGAAACAAGAACAAACCAAACAGAAATCAAGCAGAAGAAAAGAAATAACAAAGATATGAGCATAACTAAATGAAATTGAAACAAAAAAATACAAAATATAAATGAATCAAAAAGCCGGTTCTTTGAAAAGATAAATAAAATTGATAGGCAGTTAGCAAGATGAACCAAAAAAAGAAGAGAAAAGATCCCAACGAACTCAGCTACAAACAAAATGGGAGTTATTATGACTGATACCACAGAAATACAAAATATCATTCAAGACTGATATGAACGTTTTTATGCACAAAAACTAGAAAAATCTAGATGAGATGGATTAATTCCTGGAAATACATAACCCTCCTAGATTAAACCAGGAAGAAATAGAAACTCTGAAGAGACCAGTAACAAGGAGCAAGATTAAAATAGTAATTCAAAAGTTACTGAAAAAAAATAAAAAATAAAAAAATTCCAGGACCAGATGAATTCACAGCTGAATTCTATCAGGCATTCAGAAAAGAATTGGTAGCAATCCTATTAACACTATTCCACAAGACAGAGATAAAAGATAATCCTTCTAAAAATATTCTATAAAGCCAGTATCACCCTAATTCAAAAACCAGGAAAGGACATAACTAAAAAAGAAAACTACAGACTAATATCCCTGATGAACATAGATGCAAAAATCCTAAATAAAATACAGAATCCAACAGCATATCAAAAAGATAACACACCATGATCAAGTGGAATTCAGACCATGAATGCAGGGATGGTTGAACATCTGCAAGTTAATAAAGGTGACACATTACTTAAACAGAATTTAAAACAAAAATTATATGAATAATTCAATAGATGCAGAAAAAGCATTTCCCAGAATCTAGCATCAATTTATGATTAAAACCCTCAACAAATTAGGCATAAAAGAGAAGTACCTCAAGGTAATAAAAGCCATCTATGACAAACACACAACCAACATTATCCTGAATGAGGAAAAGGTGAAAGCATTCCCCCTAAGAACTGGATCAAGACAAGGATGCCTACTTTCACTACTTCTATTCAACATAGTACTGGAAGTCCTAGCCAAAGCAATCAACCCGAAAAGAGAAAGAAATAAATTGTATCCAAATCGGTAACGAGCGAGTCAAATTGCCACCGTTCACTGATGATATGACTGTCTGCCTAGAAAACCCTAAAGGTTCATCAAAAAAGTTCCTAGATCGGATAAATGAATTCAGTAAAGTTTCAAGATACAAAATCAAAGTACAAAAATTAGTAACACTGTCATACACCTACAGTGACCAAGTTGAGAACCAAATCAAGAAGTCAACCTCTTTTATAATAGCTGCAAAAAATAAAATAAAATAAAATAAAATAAAATACTTAGAAATATTCCTAACCAAAGAGGTGATAGACCTCTACAAGTAAAATTACAAAACACTGCTGAAAGAAATCATAAAAGACACAAACATATGGAAACACATCCCATGCTCATGGATGGGTAGAAACAGTATTGTAAAAATGGCCATACAGCCAAAAGCAATCTACAAATTCAATGCAACTACCATCAAAACACCATCATCATTCCTCACAGAACTAGAAAAGAAATCCTAAAATTCATATGTAACCAAAAAGGAGCCACATAGTCACCAAAATGCATGGTACTGGTACAAAAATAGGCACATAGACCGATGGAACATAATAGAGAAACCAGGAATAAAGTCAAATACTTACAGCTAACTGATCTTTGACTAAGCAAACAAAAACATAAAGTGTGGAAAGGACACCCTACTCAACAAATGTTGCTGGAATAACTGGAAAGCCACATGTAGAACAATAAAACTGGATCCTTGTCTTTCACCTTATACAAAAATCAACTCAAGATGGATCAAAGACTTAAATCTAAGACCTGAAACCATGAAAGTTTTAGACGATATCATCAGAAAAACTCTTCTAGACATAGGCTTAGGCAAAGACTTCATGACCAAGAACCCAAAAGCAAATGCAACAAAAACAAAAATAAATAAATGGGACCTAATTAAACTAAAAATCTTCTGCACAACAAACAAAATAATCAGCATAGTTAACAGACAACAACCAACAGAGAGCACAAAAGTCTTCCCAATCTGCACATCCAACAGAAGACTAATATCCAGAATCTACAAGGAACACAAAAAAATCAGCAAGAAAAAAAATAGGCCCATCAAAAAGTGGGCTAAGGACAAGTATAGACAATTCTCAAAAGAAGATACACAAATGTAAATTAAAACCACAATGAGACACCACCTTACTCCTGCAAGAATGGTCATAATTTTAAAAATAAAAAAAATTTAAAAAAGATAGATGTTGGCACAAATGTGGTGAAAAGGGAGTACTTTTACACTGCTGGCAAGAATGTAAACTAGTACATCCACTATGGAAAAGAGTGTGGAGATTCCTTAAAGAGCTGAAAGTGGAACTACCACTTTTGATGCAGCAATTCCACTCCTGGGTATCTACCCAGAGGAAGAGAAGTCATAATATGAAAAAGACGCTTGTATGTGCATTTTTATAGCAGCACAATTCTCAACTGCAAAAATATGGAACCAGCCTAAATGCCTATCAATCAACAAGTGGATAAAGAAATTGTTACATATAAATACACACACACACACACATACATACACTGGAATGTTACTCATCCATAAAAAGGAACAAAATAGTGGCATTCACAGCAATCTGGATGGAGTTGGAGACCATTCTAAGTGACATAACTCAGGAATGGAAAACCAAATATCGTATGTTCTCACTTATAAGTGGGAGCTAAGCTGTGAAGATGCAAAGGTATATAAGAATGATATAATGGACTTTGGGGGCTCAGGAGGGGAACAGGGGAAGGCATAAGTGATAAAAACATTTGGTACAGTGTACATTCCTCAGATGACGGGTGCACCAAAATCTGAGAAATCAATACTTAAGAACTTATTCATGTAAGCAAAAACCATCTGCTTCCCAAAAACTACTTTAAAAAAATTTTAAGAAATGCAAATTATATTTAAAAATAAATAAAAATTAAACAAGGGCTCATATGCACAATTTAAAACTTTTTTGTATTTTGAAAGATTTACTTCTCATTCATTTGAAATATCACCTATATAAGAGTTAAGAAGCATTAACGAAAGCAAAGTAGCAAGATTTTAAAAAATATATTGTGAAAATACAATTGATATATTATTGATTTCATTTACTCATTCACTCACCAAAAATTTATAGAATTCCTTACTTCATGCCAGGCATTGGGTACAAGAGGTCAGCCTAACCCCTGTCTTCATGAGCCTATTTTTCAAGTGATATTCTCATCGATATCATCAATATCTCATTCCTATACTAAAAAAGGATTTCCTCATTCTAGCACATATAAAAAGAATTCCAATTATGGTTCTTTCTGCTGTGTAACTAACCACTAAAGTTTGACAGAAAATCACCTCAAAGTTTAGTTTTGTGTTTTTTCTCATCCTCTCAGCAGAAGTTTGTTTACTACAGCTTTCAAAATGTGTCACACCTGCAGCTCTCACTTGAAAGGAAGCACATAAAAGCCTGAAGACTTCATTCCCTGGGAAATATAGCAGAGAAAGACTGATGAAATCAAGGGCATGCCCATACGAGAGGAAAAAATCAAGTTGCCAAGTCTAGCTCAACTCACGCATTTTCATGTCTCTTGAGGCTGTTGATTGGAGTCCTTCTTCTAGAAATGCCCATGCATCCCATCCAGGAATACTACTATTAAATTATTTTTCATTTTTCCACTTTTTTCTCTTACATCAGCCTGAATATCTATTCTAAATCCATGGGACTAAATTTGCCAAACAGATAAGCAGCACTGCTATTCGGAGTGAGAATGTAAGATTTCTTTTAAGAAATAAAATAAAATAAATTTAAGATTGTTTTCTTCCTTCAAAAAGAAAAAACTGATTATGATAATCATTACTGGATCACACATATGCATCTCCATGATAGAAAGCAAGGAGTATAAATTAGCCTTCTACTGATGTATAAAAATTTGTATTTTCATGCATTAGGGTTTCTCCTTAGGTATGTGAACAAATTAGCATCCTGAAGTATTATTTTAAGTGGTGAATTGTGCATTCTTCTAAACCTCTAAGATAGACATGTTATCTCCACTACTTAGCTACTAGCACCAAAAGAAGAGGTCTTGACATCAAAAGCAAAACACAGGTTGTATAGCTGACAAACCATGAAAAGTTTACTTCATTTGTTTCAAAGATTCATCTGCAGAAAGTTAAAGCCACTTAGGAAACACATGATGAAAGGTTAAACCACCAGTTTAGTCTTGATGGTTGACCACTAGTGCACCAGGCCTTCAACACTATCCAGTCAAATAAACACTCTCTTAATTTCTCATTGATTAGGGGATGAAAATAGTTTTAACACATCACATTTTACTACCTGGCCCAGTGAGAAATAATACACACTATAAAACCATGTTCTGCTTCATCTCCATCTTAGAGTACTGGAACAAATACTTTCCTTTGCATAGACTTAAGATTGTTTAAAATCTTTGCTCCTGATATGTAAAGCCAGTCAGACTTGCCCAGAAATAAAGGCTGTATTTCTCCTTGGTGATCATCAATTTGCTGAGCCTTCTAAAATAACAGGCAATCATTTGTTCATGATTTTAAAGTTCATTCATATACTTCATTTACAATAGAAAAAGGAAAGGTCTTTCATTCATCATTCCTTTCCCAAAAGTTTTTTAGCCTCTTCTAAAAATCTGGTTCCTCAAACCTTTTACCGTAGTGGAGCTTTAAGACCTTCCTTGAAAATATTTGGGATGCATTCAGCTTAACTGAAACACCAAAAGTACATTATTTGGCAAGCATACATGGCTTAATTTTATTCTATTGTATCTCATATTTTCATATACCTCACTAGCGTTATTACTACCAGCTTACAATTATCCCCAGTAATGAAGGATACAGAATACATGGAAATGGAAATTCCCATATAAATCCCAAGCCTTATTTTATCCAGCACATTCAATCTTCTTCTAATCTAACCTTTTACCATATATGATATTTTACTAGGCTTTTACTAGAAAGCCTGACAAGTAGCAAAACTGGCTTATTGAAGTTTCCCTTCATCTCACTTCTGGCAGACCATTGGCTAAGGGTAAGTAGTGTTCAGGGAAGATACAGTTTAGAATTAGGAGTGATGTCAAAATGAACTGAGGTATGGAACTTTAAGCATTTAAGTCAACATGCCAGGAGTCCTAATAGCAGTAAGACCAAAAACAATGCATAGAGCAAGGGAAGAACAGGAAACTGCTCTAATCCTGGCTTGAAGCAGCCAACAGGAAGTGTTTTTGTTTTTGTTTTTGTTTTCAGACCCGGATAACCAACAACACTGAAGGGTTTTAATCTCAGGTCCTGAGCATAAAAGATCGAGTCTTTTTATGGTTGAAGAAAAGAGTAAAAAACACAGGGATATATTGGAAAAACTCACATAGGTTCACAAAATCTATAGTCAAAGATTAGCCCTGTAAGAGCTGCCTAAATTCTGTATTAGAAAAATAGACAAGCAAACAACGAACAAAAAATAGGAGAGCGGCATACAGGAAATTTCAGAAAATGCCTTTAAACAGGTAGAAGTTGGATGTTTCATCTGCCCTAGCCCTTGCTAATTTCAGACAATACTCTCTCTAAATGCCAGAAGGAGTGAGAGGGAGGAAAGTCAGAATGCTCTGGGGTTGTACTCTTAGAATTCCAAACTCTCCTTGTCCAAGTCACAGGTGGATCCCCATGTGAGAGTATGAGAACATTTCTGGGGACCTGAACTCCTGGGAATATGTCTTCTGTGGCTAATTCCAGAGACAGTGCCAAATCAAGAATAATTATTGTAACAACACACATCACATTCTAAAAGTAAAGGAAGTCTTTACAATTTTTTAACAATATAAATATATTCTTTCACAGTTCTAGAGGCCAGAAGTCTGAAGTTAAGTTGTTGGCATAGTCAGTTCCTTCTGGAGACTTAAAGGCAGAATCCGTTTAGTGCCTCTCCTAAGTTACAATAGCTGTTGGCAATCTGTAATATTCCTTGGTTTACAGACACATCACTCCCATCTCCGTCTCTGCCATCGCATGACTTTCCCTGTGTCTGCCTGTGACTTTTTCTTTTCCGTGTTTTACTTTACTTTTTTTTTTTTTTTTTTGTTAAGAGGGACAGGTTTCAATATGTTGCCCAAGTTGGCTTCAAACTCCCAGGCTCAAGTTATTCTCCTACCTCAGCCTCCTGAGAAGTAGGGACTACAGGTATTTGCCACCATGCCTGCCTCCATTTCTGTCTTCTATAAAGTCACAATTATACCTTTTATTAGACCCACCCTAATCAGATGGCCTCAACTTAAGTTTCTTACCTTAATTACATCTGCAAAGACCCTTTCTAAATAAAGTCACATTTATAGTACCAAGGGTCAATATTTGGGCAGCTCTGTTTGAGGATTACAATTAAATCCACTAAAGTTGGTCAATTTACAATTTTTAGAATGTATTTTTAAAACATAAAACTTTATACTAAATGAAAAATGTGTCAGGTAATAAGGTACTGGTGGTAATAAAACCAGGAGGTCTAACATGAACAAACTATGGTGAATGAGCAATAAATTACATTTGATCCAAGGCAAAAGATAAACACACTAATTGTAGATCCCTTCAGATAATTTGGTAGTTTCTAAAACATTTATTTTTCCTCCAGTTAGGGCATGAATTAACATTGATGCCAATAAATAGGAAGACTGACTAAAATCTATGTTGAGTACACAGAGAAAAGTAAATACCTATAAATACTTATGTAACTAAAAAGACAAGAATAAAAATTAATAAATAAACTGGTTGCCGAGGAAAGTATTAGTAGCCTATAGATTGGTTAGTCTTTTAGAATTATCATTGGGTACCTCAACCAAAAAAGATGGATGACAATGTCAAAGGGGCTGCTTCAAGAGAGAGGAAGAAATAAGAGTCAGATAAAATACAAAGAACAATTTTGATAATCATGGTGAAGTTTTAAAACAAGCCGGGAGAAAAATAAAATTCTAAGCATTTAAAACATAAGCAAATATCCTGTATTCAGTAGCATTTCAAGGATCACAGAAAAAAAATTTCATATCGCAATGCTGTTACTTATTTTGAGGCAGTTTAAAGATATTCACATTGTGACAAATATTACCCTTGCTCTGACGAGGTAAAAAAATAAGCACAGGCTGTGCTCAGAATATTAGAAGGCCTATGAGCAGTTTTGAATATAGATATATTTGGATCTATTCATTAACTTTGAAAAGTAATACCCAACCAAAGGAATTGGATAGCTTCCAACAGTTGCAATGAGAAACAGAACAACTAAAATGCAGTATAGTTTACAAAATTCACCATGAACTCTTCATGATTTTTTTTTAACTAGATGGGGTATTTTTAACTTCCTTCAGATACATTTTTAAATCAGCAATTGTTCACTGTAATGAGTATTTCTCTATCAAGGGGGAAATTTTTCTTTTTTACCAGATAAATATTCTCCCAGAAATATCTAATAAGTTCATTTATATGGTATATGTCCATTTAACTTAGATCTTATGAGTAGTGTTCCAGGTTAAAATACTAGTGAATATTTTCATTAAAATCACTTGATTAAAAATAAAAACAAATATAACAACAAAAAAGTAAACCCATATAGTTATCACTTCCTTTTCAACATATATTTTACAAAAAAAGAATAGGTAAATATATTTTCACAAATTTCTATAGCAGTAGAAATACACAAAGAGATAATCAAATAAATATAATTTTAATATAATCTTGTAGACTAGACATTATACAAGTTATAGGAAAATTTAACTATTAAAAATGACAAATAAAATTAAAATTTTATTTAAATATGCATTGCAACAAATGAGATATTTGGTTTCAAAAATTTATAAAAGCATATTTTCAAGTTTTCTAAATGCCAACTATCCTTCAGTTTGCAATTCATAAATAATCTACACTTAATATGTACTTAAACATGTAAGTAGCCTCTTCTTTTACTATTAGGAGAAAAAAGAAAAACAGTTTAAACCAGTAAACTTTAACTTAGTTTTCTTTGAATTTGGGGACTATAACTGCTTTTAAGAATCTTATTAATGCTATGAATATTCTACCCATGTTCTAGTTCTCCACAAACATTCAAATATATACAGCCAACCAATTTTCCTATATAATTTCAGGGAGTCCCCAGTTGTAATGAATGCTAAAGTCTAGCATGAGAATCTCTTGCCTTGTAATTTTACATGCTAAGGAATACTCTAAGTACCAGGGAGAAAATAGAGAATTGACAGGTGCTGATATGGTTTGGCTATAACCCCACCCAAATCTCATCTTGAATTGTAGCTCCCATAATTCCCATGTGTCATGGGAGGGACCCAGTGAGAGGTCATTGAATCATGGGGGCATGTCTTTTCTGTGCTATTCTTGTGATAGTGAATAAGTCTCATGAGATCTGATAGTTTTATGAATGACAGCTCCCCTGAACAAGCTCTCTCTTGACTGCCACCATGTAAGACATGCCTTTGCTGCTGCTTTGCCTTCTGCCATGATTGTGAGGACTGCCCAGCCACATGGAACTGTGAGTCCATTCAATCTCTTTTTCTTTATACAACACCCAGTCTTAGGTATGGCTTTATTAGCAACATAAGAACAGACTAACACAGGTGCGATGGCAGGTTTTTCTGGTTAATTCTCTCCTTTCCCTTCAGTGCTTAGACTATTCTCTAGCACATAATAAATAATTTTGGGGTGAATGAGTTGTTTTATCAATTCTGGGTATATTCAAGGCTGTGGAAGCAGCTCTATAAAGAGGGAATTAACACAGAATTTAGATCCAGAAGATATGATTTTAAATTTCTCCTTCCTAATCTTCACTATGACCTCAAACAAATTCTCTAAATTCTCTGAGCCTCAATTTTCTTATCTGTAAAATGGGAATAATAAAATCTGTACCTAGTAAGTTAATAAGATTTAAATTTAATAAGAATTTAATAAGAATTAAATTGAAGCAATATTTGCCACCAACAATTTGACCAGTGAAAGACAGCAGTGATTTGTTTGGTTAGGTACAGTGTTTTTTTAAAAAAATAACTTGCAGATATTTACAGAAGTCATATAATATTCTCTTACCCCAGACTCCACTTTTCTTCATTTTCTTCTATGTCCCTACCTTCCTACTTTACATATGTGTTACCTACCTGGTCTATGAAAGCATTTGGGTTTGATTCCTGAAAAATATTCAGTACATACTAATTCTGCATAGTCAACATTGAGGTAAAAGTTCTTTGAAAGCCAATGCATATTTTGCAAAGGATTAAATTTTTCATATAGAGAGAAAGCCCTAAGCAATTCTCAGAAGTTAATTAATTCTGAGAAAAAGAAAACAGAGGACTGATGAAATAGCAGTTACCACACAATAGTTGATCTATAGATCAACAGAAACTAAGAATAACAAGAAATAATCTGCGTAGCAGAATGGAGGCTACAAACTGTAGACAGGATTAACATAGTTGGACCTGAAACCAGTCATTGGAAAACATCAGTGGTCACAAAGAAAACAAACAAAAAAATACAAACAATAAAAAATAACGATAGGTATGGTGTCAGGGGAGGATGGATAAAAACCTCATGATGCTGGACAACTAATATAGGCACGTTAGGGGCTGTAATAATGTAAAGATTTTTCTTTTGTGGGTTTAAAATGAGTTTGAAAGAAGTTTCAATGTCTTTTATCCCCAAAATATGTGTAGGCATAAAATGTCTGGGTTTATTTTCTGGACAGGTTTTATTGCTGTGTCCAACCAAGTGAAAATCTCCAGACACTGGGAAATGCTGCTGTGAATATTTTCTATTTTCAGGTTTTATTTTAGTGGGAGATTTTTTTCTTCCATCTAGTACCCTAAGCTCCATTTTAGTTTCCTGGCAACCATTCTCTTCATTTCTCACAAAAGACAATGAAATTACTATACTTTTATAGCTTAGAAAAAAAAAATCACTATATTGCTGATCTTTTTCCTAGAAACTTCAAACAGAACAAATCTCAAAACTAATAGTGTCCACTTTGCACTTTAGATAGACCATAAAGGTCAATTTGTTACAAACTGAAACATTTATTCCTTTAGGATAAAAAGAAAAAAAAGAAGATGGAATTAGCTGTCACATGTCTTTACCAGAAAAGCAATCGGGAATGTTCATAAATGTGATACGGCTATCAAATGACAGCCTTGGCTTTAAACAAAACAGGTTGTTACATCGCATTAGAGCAGCCACATTGACTAACCCTGTTGCTGATACACACAGGAAAGAAGCTCAGAGGCATCACAAATAGCTGCTTTAATCCAAATGTCAGACAAGCCACTAACGAGATGTGCTCTAGGGGATAGAATTGTCTGTGCTCAAAGTTTAAACAGGAAAAAGAGAAACAAATGACTTGTTTCCCTAAAGAACAAAAGGAAAACAGAGCAGGAAAAATTCAACTAGAGTAGAAATTTAGTACATTGTCATAGGATCAGTATAAATCTTTGGAATAAATAGTATAGATAGATAATATATAAATAGATAGAATTCACAGAAAGTATGTCTAAATTCTCACAGCAATGCTGCAGCATATTCATTTTTTAGATAAGTAAACTGAGGCTAAGAATTATTAAATAACATATCCAAAGTCCCATAGCTATTAAGTGGCATAATTAAAGTTCAAATCTGAGTCAGTCTAATGCCATCTAATATCCAACCCCACTATTCATTTTCTCACCCCAGAATTCCTCTTTTCATAAATTACCTATAATATGTTAGCAAAAGTTTAAGTATCATCCATAACTGTGAATCTCAGACTCAAGTTGTATCTTCTGGAGTCCCAGGCCAATGGGAATTCTCAAAAGTAACCATGGGATAATTGATGATGAGAAGGAAGCCACAGCCCCAAAAGCCACAGCACTAGTTTGTGCCTCGGTTTTAAATTAAGAAGCCACTCTACACCCTCAGTGCTGACAAACTGCAAATCACTGCGACTCTACACTAGAAAATTACTAAAAGTTACACAGAAATGAGTTTCTCAGTAGGAAAAAAATGAAACATTTGGAAACAGACCAAATGAGCAAAATTAATATTATATTTTGGTTCCCAGAATTATTATTATAGTGCTTTCGTGATTGGATATAATATAAAAATAATATAGACAAGCAATATGCACAGGTTGAATTATGTGAAATAAATAAAAGCTTTGCTCTGTCTAATCTGGAAGTTGTTTTTAGATCCAAATTTTGTTCCCACATGGGAAAGAAAATAGGATGGGAAATACTGCAGCTACATTAACCTTTATGACAGAAAGCATATGGAGACATAAAGTATAAACAATCCCTTTCGTTGGAAGGATAGTATCTTTTTATGGTCACAACAATGGAGAGAACAGGGAGGGATAGCATCAGGAGATATACCTAATGTAAATGACGAGTTAATGGGTGCCGCACAACAACATGGCACATGTACACATATGTAACAAACCTGCACGTTGTGCACATGTACCCTAGAACTTAAAGTATAATAAAAAATAAATTGAAAAAAAAGATAAGGAAAATATCTCAGTCTCTAAGAACTGCAACCTTCCTTTTCCTCTAGGGAGAATGTAGAGTACTGACTGAAACAAAGAAAAATTCAGAAGCTCATTTTTATTGCTTTAATTGTTTAGAAATCTTGTATAAATATTTTACCTGATCTAATCAGAGTTCATTATATTTTGTCTTTCAAGTACATATGAACAATATATATTTTATAATTTTATTAGAGCAAAAAATCTCACTACTAACTTACTCTAAGACAGTGTCTTAGGCTTCCATCTTTTCCTTTAAAGCATTTTAATTTATCAAGACTTTTTGATGACCCCGTCTCTCCAGTCAAATAAAGGAGCTGAAAACAAGAAAATGAACACTGTTCTCTTTATTTACTGCTTTTCTTTTTCTGTATTTCAGGCTTTCAAATCCATCTCAAAAACTGTTTATGACACAGATCTACATTGTCACTGTTGTATAAATCAAGAATTATTATTTTTAAGTTTAAGAAACAAAGTATGAGTAATGATCTAAGTGACGCCTTACCTTATCTATGACTGAGAGACTGATCAAAGATTAGCTAACTCATGTAAAATAACCTTTCCCCCAGTAGGTTCCAGAGAGAGCTGACTGAACTCCTCTCCTGATAAAATGACCACTCCTACCCTAAGGCTTCTGCCTTCATCATCAGTCAGGTCATCAGTTCAACAACGAGACTGAACCCTCCCAGACTTCCTTAGCTCTGTTTAAAGCCGTCAGGAAAAACCCAGATACTAATCTCCAATACTCATAGCCACTAATTTCATAACTAATAATACTAATCTCATCACTAATCTCCAGCACTCATAGCCACTAATTTCCTTAAATCCACCAGAACCAATCTCATTATGCCACTTATTCCTGTCTATACCAAGAACTCTTAGACTCTCAGATCACTCCTCACCTCTCATGCTTTAATTTCCACAAGGCTCTAACATGATCGTTCTTCCTCACCACCATCCCATACACAAATAGCCATTTTCAAAACTTGTCCATCATGCCTTGAATTATTAATAAAATCCATCATCAGCAAAAGTCTCTATCTTCAACATCTTCCCTTAGCATTCTGCTCATTTTCTTGCTACAGAGAGCAGCAACTTGGCTTTTTTGAGGACTCTGCGTCCCACCTAGCCCTCTAAAGTGGTAGCTGTTTTTTTCCCACGTGCTGGGCTTGGAGGTGGGTCATGTGTCCTCCTTGCTCCTCTCATCATTTGTCCATCCTTATTCCCCCTTCCCTAAACCATCAACTTTAAATCCCTGTTACCAAACATCACCCCCTACCCTTCATTGTTTTGTGATCAATCAATTTCCAAGTCCTTCTGCCTCATTTCTCAAAGATGTCAGCTCCTGACTCATTAACATTCTTTCCAACAACCCTCCCGTAATTCTTTGCGGTTGTAATATCCACATATATGAGCTTTCTAATCAGTGTCTTCTGTATTCTTCAATCTCCTCTCACTGAAGGATCCTGCTCTTCATCCCACCTCAGTCACTATCCCCATGGGTGGACCATAGACCTTTATCAATAGCTATGCCTGCTCCACAAGCTCGATGTCATGACTACCACTTTCTGACCACCACATATTCTTCCTGTTCTCTTTCTCTAGTTTTCCATCTCCAATTGTTCTTTGATCCCATGCTCAATTTTTCTATCCTCCCACTGTCCATCAACCCATCCATGTTCTCTTTCTTTTAGCTACTCAGTTTAAGTTTCATAATAGATTTATAATCACTTCCTTGCATATAGTCTCAACTGCCTTGCATTTCTGCTGAGTCATCACAGTCACTTGCAACACTGCTACCTAGATTAAATCCAACTGTTTACTTTCTATGCCTGTCAGGGCTGGGGGGAAAAAAAAAACACAACTATACTAATCATTTTCACTTTAAAATGGTGACTACTTCTCTCAAGTGTACTTTTAAAATATTCCAGTGTGCAGAAAAAAAAATTAACATAGCAGGCCTGAGATTGCTATCCTTAGAAAGGGCTGTTTGCAAAACAGGCCCTTGACTGGCATCTGCAAACTTGGATTTTAAGAGGGTGCCAACCATTCCCTGACAAACATGGCTCACTTGGCCTACACTGTTTGTGCAAATCGTTTAGGCCAAACACCTGCTTTCCTTCTGGAAGTCTGAAATTTTAATATGTGCTAAGCAGAGAAGGCCTGCATGACCAACCCCCAGTAAAAACTCCAGGCAATGAGTTTCTAATGAACTTTCTTGGTAAACAGAATTTCATGCATTTTCACAGCTAGTTGCTGAAGAAATTAAGCAGGCCCTATGTAACTCCACTGGGAAAGTACTCTTGGAAGTTTTTATCTGATTTCCTATAGACTTTGCTGAATTTACTTTGTATCCTTTCACCACAATAAATCATAGTGATACGTAGAATAATAGGCTGAGTCCTGTAAATCTTCCTAACGAATCATAGAAACTAGGGGAATTCTTGAGGACCCCTGGAACACCTGGCCATTATGGCATATTTTCCTAGTTCATTTACTCTCCTAGATAATTATGGTATATTTTCTACTCATTTCTCAAGCATTCAATACATGTTTTGTTTTGATTTGTTTTGTTTTGTTTTTGAGATGGAGTCTTGCTTGTTGGCCAGGCTAGAGTGCAGTAGTGTGACCTCAGTTCACTGCAACCGTCACCTCCTGGGTTCAAGCAATTCTCCTGCCTCAGCCTTCTGCGTAGCTGGGATTACAGGCTCCCACCACCATGCCCAGCTAATTTTTGTATTTTTAGTAGAGATGGGGTTTTGCCATGTTGGCCAGGCTGGTCTGGAATTCCTGGCCCTAAGCAATCTACCTACCTCAGCCTCCTACCTGGCGAACACCTTTTTTTCGCACTCTAAAGATCGTCCCTCTCTTTTTTGCACTGATTTCCCACTCTCTATTGAATCTTTCCCATCAACATGCAAACAAGCTGTTATTTCTTTAATCTTTAAAATATTCTCTTGGCTCCACTTCTCCAACTAGCTTCCCTTCCAATTTTTTTATTCCTCTTTGCAGCAAAACACCTTTAAAAAGTTGTCTGTATTTGTTGTTTTTCAATTCCCCCTCTCCTTGTAATTTGCATTTAACCTCCACCACTAAACATAAACTTCTCTTCTATATTATGAACTATTTATTTGTGTCCCCCTCAAAATTTATATATTAAAATCCTCACCCTCAATGTGATGGTATTAAGAGGCAGGAACTTGAGGAAATAATTAGGTCATTGGCATGGACCCCTCATTAATGGGATTAGTGTCCTCATAAAAGGGACTCCAGAGAGCTCTCTCCGCCGCTTTCTGCGATGCAAGGATACAATAAGAAGTCTGAAGTCTCCAAACCAGAAAAGGGCCCTCACCATAACCCGATCATGCTGGCACCCCAACTCGAACCTTCAGCCTCCAGAACTGTGAGAAATAAATTTCTGTTGCTTGTAAGTCGTTCAATCTATGGTACTTAGTTGTAGCAGCCCAAACTGTGTAAAATACAAATATACTTTTTCACTTAACTTCTAGAGTAAAATAATCTCTTAGTTTTCCTCCTACTTCAACAATTGCTTCTACTCAGTCTTCTTAGATGATTTCTTCTATTTTCTAGAACTTTTAATGATAGAGTACCTCAGGGCTCAATCTTTGATGTTTTGTTTTTGTTTTTGTTTTTGTTTCTAATTACACACTGTCCCTTCATGTTCCCTTCCTTTTTTTTTTATGACAATAATTCCCAAACTTATATATCTAATGCTGGCCTCCTTTGTGAAATCCAGGCTAATACTACCACTACTTGCTCTACATTGCCACTTTAATGATCAATAGATATCTCAAACTTCACAAGTCCCAAACTGGATTCCAATTCTCTCTTCAAAACTGCTCTATCTACAGCCTTCCCCATTTCAACTGATGTCAATTCTTTGGTTCCAGTTGCTTAAGCCAAAAATCTTAAAGTCAACTTCCATTCCTCTCTTTTGCCTTCCAAACCAACAAAAGGTCTTGCTGGCTTTATTTTCAAAATATATGTAGAATCTGATCAACTTTCACCCTCTTCTCTCTGTCTCCTGGTCTATGCCACCATCATCTCTTACCTAGATTATTGCATTGGATTTTGAACAGGTTTCACTACTTCCATGCTTTTCTCCCTGGTCTTGTTTATATAGCAAGAGAGATCCTTTCTAGGCTGAAGTCAGATGTGTCATATCTCAGATTAAACCCCTGCAGTGGTCTCTTACTTTCCTCAGGTAAAAGGCATATGTAACCTGATTCCTCATGATCTCTGACTCAAAACTACCATGCGTACTATTCAAAGTTCCACCTTTTGAGAGTTGGTGGTTTAATGAAAGGATTGTTTCATACATAGGGCTTTTTTCTGTTATTACTTTCATAATTTTCCCTTGCTTGCAAGGAGCCACATCTTTGACTTTTTTTCTTGACGTAATTGTCTTAATCTCCTACTCAAACAACCTTACCATGTAAGTTACCCAACAGTCTCTCCACAGATCATTTACTAAGATATTAAAAGACTTTCCAGATAAATTTGTACCTAGAAAGAATTACTGCCATGAAGATTATCAGAATGTCAGAAAGAAAACTATATGGAAGCATTAGGTAAAAGAAAAATAGCAGATTTACACTTCTTAGCAAGAAGCTTTCTTACAGTAAAATTCCAAAAAAGAATTATTATAATGGGTGTCAAAGAGAGATTTTTTTTTCCCTGGCCCCAATGTTGACTTTTAATTTATCCTAAAGCCACTGAAGCAAAAACCATGATAAAACATTATACTTTCCTTTAAAACATGCCCCCCCGCCGCTTCAAACACACAGAAAGAAGTATGTATATGAGAAAAGTAGTTTATACATGGGATGAAATAATATAAATTCAAAACTTACATATAAGGGTAAGCTCTATCACTAATCTTTTTTTTTTTTCCAACTTTTATTTTTGGTTCAAGGGACAAGTGCAGGTTTTTAGCTGGGTAAATTGCATAACATGGAAGTTTGATGTGCAGATCATTTTGTTACCCAGGTAATCAGCATAACACCTGATAATTTTTACATCCTCATCCTCCTTTCATCCTCCACCCTCAAGTAGGCCCCAGTGTCTATTGTTCACTTCTTTGTATCTATGTGTACTCCATGGTTAACTTCTACTTCTAAGAGAGGACATGTGGTATTTGGTTTTCTGTTCCTGAATTAATTTGCTTAGGATAATGACCTCCCGCTCCATTGATGTCATAGCAATTGGCATGATCTTGTTGTTTTTCATAGTTGCATAGTATTCCATGGTGCATATGTACTACATTCTGTTTATCTAGTCCACCATTGAGGGGCATCTAGGGTGATTCCATATCTTTGCTATTGTGAATAGAGCTGGAATGAATGTATGAATGCATGCATCATTTTGGTAGAATGACTTATTTTGGGAGAGAGTATACTCAGTAATGAGATTGCTGGGTTGAATGGCAGTTCTGTTTTAAGTTCTTTGAGGAATTGCCATATGACTTTCCAAGATAGCGGAACTAATTTACATTCCCACCAACAGTATGTAAGCGTTCTTCTTTCTCTGTAACCTCACCAGCATCTGTTATTTTTTGAATTTTTATCAACAGCCATTCTGACTGGTGTGAGATGGTATCTCATTTTGGTTTTGATATGCATTTTTCTAATGACTAGTGATATTGAGCACTGTTTCCTATGTTTATTGGCGGCTTGTCTGTCTTCTTTTGAGAAATGTCTATTTATGTCCTTTGTCCATTATTTAATGGGGTTGTTTTTTGCTTAACATAATTTCCTTATAGATTTTGGATACTCAACCTTTGTTGGATATATAGTTTGCAAATATTTTCTTCCATTCTGTAGGTTGTCTGTTTACTCTGTTCATGGCTTATTTCACTGTGCAGAAGTTCTTTGGTTTAATTAGGTCCCACTTGTCCATTTTTGTTTTTGTGGGTATTGCTTTTTGAATCTTTGTCATGAAGTCTTTGCCAATGCCAATGTCTAGAATGGTATTGCCTCTTTTCTTCTAGGGTTTTTATAGTTTTAGGTTTTCCATTTAAGTCCTTAATCCATCTTGTGATGATTTTTGAATATGGTGAAAGGTAGAGATCCAGATTCAATCTTCTACATATGGCTAGTCAAATATCTTAGCACTATTTATTGGATAGTGATTTATTTCCCTTCCCATTCCTTGTTATTGTTAGCTTTGCTGAAGATAAATGTTTGTACATTTGTGGCTTTACTTCTGAGTTCTCAAACCTATTCCATTGGTATATGTGTCTGTTTTTGCATCAGTACCATGTTGTTTTAGTTACTGTATAATTATAGTATAGTTTGAGAACAGGTATGTGATGTCTTGGTATGGGGAGTAGTATCAATCCCCTGTCCCCCCCCACCCCAGATCTTATGATACACATCGCATGGGGGTGGACACCTCCCATGGTACAGGGAGTAATATCACCCCCCTCCCTCCCCCTGGATGTTATGTTATGATCCACGGTGGACACACAGCTTGTTTACCATACTGTGAGTAATATCATCTCCCCCTCTGGAAATTACAAACTATATCACAGATGGGTGTACACCCTCTACAGTATTGGGAGTAATATCATCCTCTCCCCCACTGGATATTAAGAACAGTATCAGAGGAGTGTTTATAATCCCTGTGATATTGGATGTAATATCATCATCTCCCACGTTGAAATTAGGAACTATATCACTGGGGGCGTGTACACCTCCGGTGATATTTAAAGTAATATCATCCTCTTCTCTCCTGGATCATGGGAACAATACCACTGGGGGGGTGTACACTTTCTGCAATATTGGAAGTAATATCATTCTCTCCGCATTTGAATATTACAGACAATATCACAGGAGGGGTTCACATCCCCTGCGATATTGGGAATAATATTTTACCCTCCTCCCTGCATAATAGGAAAAATATAACAGAGTGGGTATACACCTCCTGCGATATGGGGAGTAATATCATCTTCTGGATATTAGAAACAATATCACACAGGAGTGTACACTTTCTTCGATATTGGGAACAATGTCATCCTCTCTTCCTTTGAATATTAAGAAGAATATCACAGGGGGGATGTAGACCCCCTGCGATATTGGGAGTAATATCACACTTTCACCCACCCCACCCCCTGGATATTAGGAACAATATCCCAGGGGTGGGTGTACACCTCTGCTATATGGGAATAATATCATCCTCTCCCTTCCTGGATATTAGAAACGATATCACAGGATTGGTGTACAGAGTTTTCGATACTGGAAGTAATTTCATCCTCTCCCCCTCCGTATATTAGGATCTCACAGAGGGAGTGTATACTCCCTGCGATATTGGGGGTATTATCATTTTCTTCTTCTCTGAATGTTAGGGGCAAAATCACCAGGTGGATGTACACCCACTGTTATATTGGGAGTAATGTAATACTCTATCCCTGGATATTAGGAGCAATATCACAGGGTGAGTGTACACCCACGGTGATATTGGGAGCAATATCATGCTCTTCCTCTTTAGATATTAGGAACAATATCACAAGTAGGTGTACACCCCTTGCTGTATTAGAAGTAAAATTATCATCTCTTTCTTTATTTATTAGGAACAATATCACAGGGGGTGTACACCCCCAGCACTATTGGGAGTAATATTATTCTCTCTTCTTCTGGAGAGCAGGAATAATATCACAGGTGGGGTGTATACCCCCTGTAATATTGGGAATAATATCATCCTCTCCCACACTGAAATTAGTAACAATATCATTGGGGGCCTGTACACCCCCTGCGATATTAAAAGTAATATCATCCTCTCCACTCCCCTGGATATTAAGAATATAATACATGAAAGTGTACACTTTTTGCGATATTGGGAGTAATATCACCCAGTCTGCCTTTGAATATTAAGGACAATATTACAGGGGAGGTGTGCACTCCCTGTGATATTGAGAATATTATTTTCTCCCACATTGTATATTAGGAAAAATATAACAGAGTGGCTGTACACCTCTTGTGATATGGAGAGTAATATTATTTTCTCCCCTACTGGATATTAGGAACAATATCACATGGGGCTGTACACTTCCTTCGATATTGAGAATAATATCATCCTCTCCGCCTTTGATTATTAAGATAAATATAACAGGGGAGATGTACACCCCCTGTGATATTGTGAGTAATATCAGACTCTGCCACCCCTGGATATTGGGGGCAATATCTCAGCATGGGTGCACACCTCCTGCTATATGGGGAGTAATATCATCCTCTCCCTTCCTGGATATTAGGAGCAATATCACAGGGTGAATGTACATAGCCTGCAATATTGAAAGTAATATCATCCTCTACTCCTCTGGATATTAAGAACAATCTCACAAAAGGGTGTACACTCCCTGCGATGCTGAGAGTGATATCATTTTCTTCTTCCCTGAATATTAAGAGTACATCCACCTGGGTGGATGCACACCCACTGTTTTATAGGGAGTAATGTCATACTCTACCATCTAAGAGACAGAACTCCCCATACCGTGAGAGCTCTCACCCCCCAGTATGGAAAGTAATATCCGGGGGGGAGAGGGTGATATAACTCCCCATATCGCAGGGGCTGTTCACTACCCCATGATATGATTCATAATATCCAGGGCGGGGAGAGGGTGATATTACTCCCCGTATCGCTGTGGCTCTTCACACCTGCGTGGTACAGTTTGTAATATGTAGAGGGGGAGAGGGTGATATTACTCCCCGTATCGCTGTGGCTCTTCACACCTGCGTGGTACAGTTTGTAATATGTAGAGGGGGAGAGGGTGATATTACTCCCTATACAGCGGGGACAGTTCAACTCCCGGGATATGATTGGTAATATCCAGAGGGGACAGAGAGGGTGATATTACTCTCCATATCACAGGGGCTGTTCACCCCTCGTAATATGGTTGGTAATATCCGGGCGGGGAGAGGGCGATACTACTCCCCATATCCTGGGGGTGTTCATTCCCCCACCGCTCTCCGGGGATATGGTTCATAATATCCAGGGTAGTAAAGGGTTATATTACTCCCCATATCATGGGGAGTGTTTACCTTCCCGAGATATGGTTCGTAATATTCGGATGGGGAGAGGGTGATATTACTCTGCATATGGCAGGAAGGTTCAATCCCCGTGATATGGTTCCTAATATGTGGGGAGGAGGGGAGGGGGAGGGTGATATTCCTCCCGATTTTGTAGGGGGTGTTCACCCCCTTGTGATATGGTTCCTAATGCCCCTGGGGAGGAGAGAATACTACTCCTCCCCATATGGCACGGGGTGTTCACGCCCCCATGATATGGATGGTAATATCCGGAGGAGGGAGAGAGTGATATTACTTTCCCAATTTTGGGGGGTGTTCACCCTACCCCTTGATATGGTTCGCAATATCCAGGGGTGTGAGATGGTGATATTACTCCCCATACTGCCGGGCTGTTCACCCCCCTATGATATCGTTCGTAATATGTGGGGGAGGGTAATATTATTCCCCATATCTCAGGGGATGTGCACCGCCCGTGATATGGTTTAAAATATCCGGGTGGGGGAGAGGGTGATATTAATCCCCATAAGGCAGGAGCTGTTCAACGGAGCCCAGTGTATGGTTCGTAATATCGGAGGAGGGGGGAGAGAGTGATATTACTTCCCTTACAACGGGGTGTGTTCACCCCGACGTAATATGGTTTGTAGTATTGGGGGGGAGAGGGTGATATTACTCCCCATATCTCAAGGGGTGTTTACCCCACAGTGATATGGTTCCTAATAACCGACAGTGGGGAGAGGGTGAGATAACTCCCCATATGATGGGGGTGTTAACTCTTCTGTGATATTGTTCGTAATATTCAGGGGTGGGAGAGGGTGATATTACTCCTCATTTCTCAGGGGTTGTTCACCGCCCCGTGATATTGTTTGTAATATCTGGTGGGGGAAGAAGGTGATATTATTCTTTATATTGCGGGGGGTGTAATATTGTTTTCTTCCCCCCTGGATATTATGAACAATATCAAAGAAAGAGTGTACGCTCTCTGTGATATTAGGTTTAATATCACACACTGTGATATTAGGAGGGTGATATCTCCCCATGATATTATGAATAATATCCCAGAGTGCACACATATGGTGTAAACCCACTGTGATATTACGAGAGTAATATCTCCCCAGGATATTACGAATAATATTCCATGGTGTACAAACATGGTGAACACTTACTTTGATATTAGGAGATTAGGAGATTATAACTCCCCAGGATATTACAAATAGTAACCCAGGAGGTACAAACAAGGTGTAAACGCACTGTGACATTAGGAGAGTAATAGCTCCCCAAGTATTATGAATAATATCCTAGAGGGTGTAAACACATGGTATGTAAACCCTCTTTGATATTAGGAGAGTAACATCTCTGCAGGACATTACAAATAATATCCCAGGTTGTATACAAATATTGTACACCCACTGTGGTATTAGGAAATTAATATCTCCCTAGGATATTACAAATAATATCCAGGGCGTATGCACATGGTGTACACCCAATGTAATATTAGGAGAATAATAACTCCCCCAGATATTACAAATGATATCCCAGGGTATACACACATGGTGTACACTTATTTTGATAGTAGGAGACTAATATCGCTCCAAGATATTACAAATAATATCCCAAAAAGTACCCACACGCAGCACACCCACTGTGATATAAGGAGTAATATCTCCCCAAGATATTATGAACAATATCCCAGTGTGTACTCACTGTGGTATTAAAAGTAATATCTCTCCAGTATGTTATGAATAATATATTTGGTGTACACCCACATTGATATTAGGAATTATATCTTCCCAAAATATTACAAATAATATCCCAGGGTGTACACACATGGTGTAAACCTACTGTGATATTAAGAGAGCAATATCTCCCCAGGATAATACAAATAATATTCCAGGCTGTACAAACATGGTGAACACCTACCTTGATATTAGGAGAGTAATATCTCCCCAGGATATTACAAATAATATCCCAGGATGTACAAACAAGGTGTAAATGCACTGTGACATTAGGAGAGAAATATCTCCCCAAAATGTTACAAATAATATCCGAGAGGGTGTACACAAATTTTGTACATCTCACAAGACATTATGAATAATATCCCAGGTTGTACACAGATTTTGTACACCCACTGTGGTATTAGGAAAGTAATGTCTCCCAAGGATATTACAAATAATATTCAGGGTGTACGCATATGGTGTACAACCAATGTAATATTAGGAGAATAATACGTCCCCCAGATATTGAGAAAAATATCCCAGGGTGTACCCACATGGTGTACACCCACTGTGATATTAGGAGTAATATCTTCTGAGGATATTACAAATAATATCTCAGAGTGTACACACATGGTGTAAACCCACTGTGATATTGTGAAATTAATATCTCCCCAGGATACTATGAATAATATTCCAGGGTGTAAAAACATGGTGAACACCTACTGTAATATTACAAGAGTAATATCTCCCCAGGATATTATGAATAATATACTAGGATGTACAAAAAAGTGTAAACGCACTGTGATATTAGGAGAGCAATATATCCCCAAATTGTTATGAATAATATCCCAGAGGGAGTACACATGGTGTAAAATATCAAAGAAAGAGTGTACACTCTCTGTGATATTGGATTTAATATCACACACTGTGATATTAGCAGAGTAATATCACATATTATTCATATATTATGAATAATATCCCAGGGTGTACACATGTCATGTACACACATTGTGATAGGAGACTAATATCTCCCCAGGATATTTTGAATATCCCATGTTGTACACACATGGTGTACATTCACAGTATAGTCACATGGTGACTATAAGAGTAATATTATGAGTAATATTATATTATATTATGTATAATATATCCTCTTCCCCTCTGAATATTATTAACATTATCACAGGGGGATGTACACCCCCTGCGATACTGCAAATATTATCATCCTCACTCTTCCTGAATATTAGAAACAACATCACAGGGGGGTGTACACCCTCTGCGATATTGCAAGTAATGTCATCTTCTCCCCACAGGATATTGGGAACAATATACAGGGGGAGTGTACATCCCCTGAGATATTTGAAGTAACGTACTCTCTTATCCTGAATATTAACAACAGTATTACGGGAGGGGGGAACACTCCCCAGGATATTGGAAGTAATATTATTTTCTCCCCCGTTGGATGTTAGAAACAATGTCACAGTGGAAGTCTACACCTCCTGTGATATTAAGAGTAATATCACTCTCTTCCCCGCAGGATATTAGGGAAAACATCACAGAGGGTGTGTACACCACCTGTGATTTTGGGAATAATATCATACTCTTCACCCCTGGATATTAGGAACAATAACACGGGGGGAGGGGGTGTATACCCTTTGTGACATTGGGAGTAATATCATCATCTTCCTCTGTAAATATTAGAAATAATATCACAGAGAGGGTATACTTCCTGCGAAGTAATCTCCTCTCCCTTTTGGATATTAGGAACAATATCAAAGGGGAGGTGCACCCCCTAGAATATTGGGAGTGATGTCTTTCTCTCCTCCCCTGGATATTAGGAACAATATTACAGCGTGGGTGTACACCGCCTGTGATATTGGCAGTAAGATTATTCTCTCCCTGCCTGGGTATAAGAAACAATATCACAGGCAGGGTTTACACTGCCTGCAATATTGGGAGTAATATCTTCCTCTCTCTCCCTGTATATTAGAAACAATATCAAAGGGAGTGGTGTATACCCTCTAAGATATTTGGAGTAATAGTATCCTCTACAAACTAGGATATTAAAAACAACATTGGGGGGGCTGTACACCCCCTCTGAATTTGGGAGTAATATTATCCTTTAACCTAACTGGATATTATAAGCAATATCGTGGGGGTGGCATACATCCCTGCGATATTGGGAGTAATATAACTCTCCCAACCCCCGGATATTAGGAACAATATAACAGGAAAGGATCAATATTATCCTTTCCCCTGTTGGATATTAGGACCAATATCACAAAGAGGGTGTAGACCCCCTGCGATATTGGGAGTAGTATCTTTTCCACCCTTCGATATTAAAAACAATATTGCTGGGCAGGTGTACATCTTTTTTGATGTTGAGAGTAACACGCCTAAGACATTTGGAGTCATATCATCCTCTCCCCACCTGACTATTGGAAACAATATCACAGAGGGGGTACAGTCCTTGTGATATTGGGGGTGATGTCATCCCCAACCCCCTGGATATTAGAAACAATATTATACCTGCTATATTAAATGTAACAAAATCCTTCCCCTCCCTGCATGTTAGGAACAACATCTCAGGGGGAGTGTACACCCCCTGCTATATTGGGAGTAATAGCCTCTCTCTCCTTGAAGATTAGGAACAATGTCACAGGGGTGTGTACACCCTATGCGATATTGGAGGTGATATTATCCTATCAGGTTCTGGATATTAGGAACAACATCACAGAGGGGGTGTACACTTCCAGCGATACTGGGAGTAATATCATCCTCTGATGCTCTGGATATTAGGAACTATATCACTGGGGGAATATACATTCTTTGCAATATTGGGAGAAATATCATTCTCTCCCCCCTTGAAAACTAAAAAAAAATCACAGTAGAAGTGTACACCTCTTACGATATTGGGAGTAATATCATCCTGCACCCACCTGAATATTAGGAACAATATCACAAGGGGGGTGTACACACCCGACGATACTGGGTGTGATATTATCCTCTTTACCCCTGGATACTAGGAACAATATCACATGGTGAGTGTACACTCTATGTGATATTGGGAGTAATATTTTCTTCCCCCATGAATATTAGGAACAATATCACAGAGTGAGTATACACTCTCCGCAATAATAAAAGTGATATCATCCTCTGCCCCCAGGAGATCAGGAACAATATCACTGTGATGGTGTACACTTCCTGTGAAATGGGGTGTAATATCATCTTTCCTCCACCGGATATTAGGAACAATATAACATGGGAGGTGTACGCCCCATGCGATATTGGGAATAATATAACTTTCTTTCTCACAAGATATTAGAAACAATATCAAAGAGGGAGTGTACACTCCCCGATATATTGGGAATAATATTATCTTCTCTTCTTTGGGATATTATGAAAAATATCACAGGGGAGGTGTCCACCCAGTGCGATATTGAGAGTAATATCATCTTCTCTCAACCTGGATATTAGGAACAATATTACAGGAAGGATGTACACCCCCTATGATATTTTGAGTGATATGATTCTCTCCCCAGCTGGCTATTAGAAACAATATCACAGTGGTTGTACACTATCTGCAATATTGAGAGTACTATCATCCTCTCTGCCCCTGAATATTAGAAAGATATCACAAGTGGGTGCACACCACCTGTGGTTTTGGGAGTAACATTATCCTCTCCACATTTGAATATTAAGAAAACTATTACAGAAGGGTATACGCCCCGTGTGATGCTGGGAGTAATGTCACCCTCTCCCACACTGGAAATTAAGAACGATATCATGGAAGGGGTGTACACCACCTGAAATACTGAAAGTCATATTATACTCTCTCCTTCTAAATATTAAAACCATATTATAAGGGAATGTACACCCTTTGTGATATTGGCAGTAATATCATCCTCTTTCTCCCTGGACATTAGGAACCATACCACAGGAGGGGTGTACACCCCCTGTGATATGGGGAGTAATAGCATCCTCTCATTCCAGAATATCAGGAACGATATCACATCGGGGGTGCACATTTCCTGCTATATTGGGAGTAATATAGTCCTCTCCCTTCCTGGATATCTGAAACATTATCAAGGAGGGGTGTACACCCCCTGCAATATTGAGAGTATTATCGCCCTCTTTCTCCCTGAATATTAGGCACAACATCACACGGGGTGTACACTCCCTAGATATTGGGAGTAATATCATTCTCTCTCCACCTTAATATTAGAAATAATACCACAGGGTGGGTGTACAGGCCCCACAATATTGGGAGTAATATCCTATTTCCCGCTAAATATTAGGAACAATATCACAGGATGGTGTACACCCCCTGGGATATTAGTAGTAATACCATTCTCTCCGTTCCTGGATATTAGAAACAATATTACAGGTGGGGTGTACAGTCCCTGCAATATTGAGAGTAATTTCATCCTGTTCCCTCCTGGATATTAGAAACAATATCATAGTATTAATATTAATAACCATATCACGGGGGAGTGAACACCCCCTGGAACATTGGGAGTAATACCATCCTGTCCATCCCTGGATATTAGGAAAAATATCACAGAAAGAGTGTACATCCTCTGCGTTTTGGGGATTAATATCATTTACACCCCCAATGGATATTAAGACCAGTATCTCAGGGGGAGTGTACACCCCCAGAGATATTGGATGCAATATTATCCCCATCCCCCGTGGATATTAGGAACCACATCACAGAGTGGGTGTACACTTCATGTGATATTGGGAGTAATATTGTCTTTCCCTTGGATATTAGAAACAAAGGGTGGGTGTGCAACCTCTGCGACATTGAGAGTAATATTATCCTCTCCACTTCTACTTATTAGGAACTATATCAAAGGGGGGTTGTACAATCCCTGCGGTATTTTGAGTAATATCATGTTCTCCCCCACCACCCATGGATATTGGGAACAATATCACCGAAAGATATACACCTTCTGCAATATTAGGGAGTAATATCATCGTCTCCCCATTGGATGTTAGCAAAAATATCACAAGGAGGATGTACAGCACCTGCGATATTGGGAGCAACATCATCCTCTCTTCGCATAGATATTTGGAACAATATCACAGGGGTGAGGTGTACACTGCCTGTGATATTGAATGTAATATCATCCTCTCCCCCACTGGATATTAAGAACAATATCCCAGGGGAGGTGTAAAACCCCTGCAGTATTGGGAGTAATATCATTCTCTGCCCCCCTGGATATTAGGAACGGTATTACAGAAAAGGTGTACATTAGCTGGGGTATTGGGAGTAATGTCATCCTCTCACCCCCTGGATATTAGGAACATATAACAGAGGTGGTGTATGCACCCTGAGATATTGGAAGTAATATCATTTTCTCCCCCCTGGGTATTAGGAACAATATTACAGGGTGGTTGTGCACACCCTGCAATTGTGGGAGTAATATCATCTTCTCTCTCTTTGAATATTAAAAACAATATCACAGGGTGGGTATACACTCCCTGTGATCAAGGGAGTAATGTCATCCTCTCCCCACTTTGTTATTAGGAACAATATCACGGAGAGTGTACATCCCTTGCGATATTTAGATTAATGTCATTCTTTTTTCCTTTGGATATTAGAAAAAACATCAAAAGAGTGTATACACCCCCTGAGATGTATATACCCCCGGTGATACTAGGAGCAAAATCATCCTCTTTCCCCTTGGATATTAGGAACACTACCATGGGGGGTGTACACCCACTCCAATATTGCAAGGGGTGTACACTCCCCCGTGATATTGTTGCTAATATCAATGGGGGGAAACGAGGATAGTGCTCCGAATATCGCAGGGCGTTTACACTCATTCTGTGATATTGTTTCTAATATCCAGGTGAGGAGAGGATGATATTACTGTCAATATTTCAGAGAGTGTACACCCCACCTCTGATAGTGTTCCTAATATCCAGGGGAAGAGAGGACAACATTACTCTTAATATTGCAAGGCGTGTACACCCTAACTCTGATTTTTTTTTTTTATCCAGGGAGGGAGAGGATGATATTACTCCCAATATCATAGGGTGTGTACACTCCCTGTGTGATATTGTTCCTAACATCCAGAAGAGGAGAGGTTGGTATTAGTCCCAGTATCGCAGTGGGTGTATACCCATCCTGTAATATTGTTCCTAATATCCAGGGGTGGAGAGGATGATGTTACCCCCAGTATCGCAGGAAGTGTACATTCCCCTGTGATATTGTTCCTAATATCCAGTGGAAGAGAGGATAATATTACTCCCAAAATCACAGGGGGTATACACCCTCTCTATGATATTGTTACTAATATCAAAGGGGCGAAAGTATATTATTTCCAATATCACAGGGAATGTACACCTCCCCTGTGATATTGTTTCTAATATTCAGTTAGGGACAGGATGATATTACAAGCTATATTACAAGAGATGTACACCCCCCACATGACATTATTTCTAATATCCAGGGAAAAAGAGCATATTGCTCCTAAAACTCTCAGGGGGTATACACACACCATGTCAAATTGTTCCTGATATTAAAAGGTAGACAGTATGTTATTACTCCCAATATCATAGGAGATATACACGCCCCCTCTAATAATGATTTTATTATAAAGAAAGGGAGAGGACGATATTATTCCCAATATCCCAAGGGGTGTACACCCCCTTGTGATATTGTTTGTAATATCCAAAAAGGGAGATAATGCTATTGCCAATAGAGTAAATACACCATGTGTACACCCCCATGTGATATGGTTTGTAATATCAAGGGGGAGAGGGTGATATTACTCCCCATATCACGGGGGTGTACAACCCCCGGCGATATGGTTTGTAATATCCAGGGAGGGAGAGGGTGATATTATTCTCCATATCGCGGGATGTAAACCACCCTTGTGATTTGTTTCATAATATCCAGGGGGAGAGAGGATGATACTACTCCCCATATCTCAAGGAGTGTATTATGGTTTGTAAATATCCAGGGGGGGAAAGGTAATATTACATAATATTACTCCTCATATCGCAGGGGTTGTATGCCCCCACCCCCCATGATATGGTTCTTAATATCCAGGGGTGGAGAGGGTGATATTCCTCCCAATATTGTGGGGGGTGTAACCACCTCATTGTGATATTGTTCCTAATATCCCAGATAGGGAGAGGATATTTCCCCTAATATCTCACAGATGTACACCACTGCTGTGATGTAGTTCCTAATATTCAGGAAAGTAGAGGATGATGTGACTCCCTATATCGCAGGTGGCATACACCACTCTGTAATATTATTTTCAGTATCCAGGAGAGAAAAATAATGATATTACTCTCAACATCGAGGGAGGTGTACATCACCTCTGTGATCTTGTTTCTAATATTCTGATGGGGGAGAATATTACTTCCAAAATCACAGGGAATGTACACTATTCCTGTGATATTTTTCCTAATATCCAGGGGAGGAGGAGGTGATAATACTCCGCAGTGGGTGTACACCCCATGTGATATTCTTCCTAATATCCAGAAATGGAGAGCGTATTATTCCCAATATCACAGGGGCTCTACATCTCCCTTATTATATCGTTTCTAATATCCATCAAACTACAGGATAATATTACTCCCTATATTGCAGGCGGTGTACATACCCCCTGTGATATGTTTCTAATATCCTGTCGGGGAGAGGATGACAGTACTTTCAATATCTCAGGGGGTGTACACCCCTGCTGTGATATTGTTTCTAACGTCCAAAGGGTTAAAGGCTTATATTATTCCAATATCGCAGGAAGTGTACACCCACCCTGTGATACATGTCCTAAAGCCCAGGGAGGAAAAGAATGATATTACTTTCAATATCACAGGGGATGTACACACTCCCTGTGATGTTTTCAACATCCAAGGGGCGAAAGGATGATATGACCCACAGTGGGTGTATACCTTGTGAGATTTTTCGTAAAATCCTAGGGTGATATTATTTTTAATATCCCGGTGGATGTACACACTGTGATATTATTTGTAATATTTTAGGCAGACATTACCCCTAACATCACAGGGTGATATTACTCCTAATATCCTAGGGAGATACTACTCCTGATTTCACAGTGTGTGTACAATGTGTCACATTATTCATAACATTTAGGAAGATTTCACTCCTGATATCACAGTGGGTGCACCCCATGTGTGTACACCCTGTGCTAGATCATAGTTGGCAGTAGATAATAAGAATTGTAAGTTATTTTTCTGTAAAGTTAAAGAAAGAGCTTGTGAGGTTCTTCAGACCTAAAAAGACCTGAGGATAAGAAACAGGGGCATCTTTGTTTGCTACTCACTTAGATTAAGGATTAAGAAGAAGATGAGGGCCGGGCGCGGTGGCTCACGCCTGTAATCCCAGCACTTTGGGAGGCCGAGACGGGTGGATCACGAGGTCAGGAGATCCAGACCATCCTGGTTAACACAGTGAAACCCCGTCTCTACTAAAATACAAAAAAATTAGCTGGGCGAGGTGGCGGGCGCCTGTAGTCCCAGCTACTCGGGAGGCTGAGGCAGGAGAATGGCGTGAACCCAGGAGGTGGAGATTGCAGTGAGCCGAGATCGTGCCACTGCACTCCAGCTTGGGCTGCAGAGTGAGACTCCGTCTCAAAAAAAAAAAAAAAGAAGAAGATGATGATGAGATGACGGATAATTCAGCAGAGAAAGGACAGAAGGCAGAGAAAACCAGGTATTTATTCCTGCCATTCCCTCTCTTTGATGCCTTTGCATTTCGTAAACTGTTAACAACTTAGATACAAATTCAGACAAAAGACTGAAGGGTGAGGTGGCCAGATAATTGATTGAGAGTAAATTTGCACCATCTCACTTGGAATGGGGGAAAGAGTAATTTCAGTTTCAGCTAAACAAAACAAAAAAGGAAGTGTGTTTTGGGGGCCTTTAGTTCACTCGGTTTTATGGGCTAAGGTTCATGCCTGCTTATCTAATTTTAAAAATTATCACATTTTTGTTGCACCAGGTTCTCCTCTAGGTGCTTCCCAAATGTTAACTAAATAATTCTCATCATACCTCCATGAAAAGGTACTATTTTTGCTTTAACCTCTTATTTTTAAAATAGGAAAATTGGGAAAGGAATGATTGTGTAACCTGCCTATATAGGAAGAAGCAAAGCTGGGATTTGAACCCAAATTGTATGTCTCTGAAAACTACTCTTGACCACTGTACTCTGCTACCTTTCACACTCAGTGGCAATTTTCTTAAGGGTAGGGCTGTTTTTCATTTATCTTTGCTGCACCCAGAGTCCTTGCTACACTATTTTTTTAAGCATCTATTGAAATGAAACACTGTTAGTACCAGGGACAGTCTAAGTAGCCAAAGGATACTCAATAAATACATAAAAAAATAAAAAAGGCCTCCAAGAAATGTGGGAGATTGCCCAGGTCCACTGAGGAAGTGCCATTCTGTTTTCTTTATCATAAACCACTTGCACTCTGGTATGGAGATCTGCAGTGTGAGCCTGATCAGAATTTAAGTGTATTAGCTATACAAAAATAATATTTGTATTGCATTTTTTTTGGTGGAAAGTTGTATTGCATATTGTAAGCAAAGTGGTAAGTGATACCATTAGACCTGAGCTGGAGCTATAAGTGAAAGTTAACAAAGCAATAAATACCACAGTGGAGCCACATTTTTTGAATGTGATGAATGTCATATGGCCTGTCTTACATCTCAGCACTTTAAACTTTGTTTGGTTTGCTTACTTTGTTTTTCTGGATGCCTTGGATATTTGAAGAAACACAGGGAGTAAGCCAGCAAAACACCACACTAAGTGGTTCCAAGCTGCTTGTGGTCAGATATTAGGGTAAGTCATCTGTTATTCCCTCAGATAATCAAATAAAACAATTAGCCTGCCAAGGTGCAAAGCCTGAACTAATTGTGATTTGGGCAAACTTTGATTGAAAGGACATATGTAAAGCAGATTGGGGTCAGCTGTTCCTTATCTCCACTGAGGATGAAGCAAGAACTAATATTTCCCTAAGTTGTTACAAATAATATCACAGGGTGTACACCCACTCTGATATTAGAAATAGAATCTCACTAAGATATTACAAATATCACTGGGTGTACACCTACTGTGATATTAGGAGTAATATCTTCCTAAGATACGATGATTAATATCAAAGTATGTACACAAATGGTGTACAAACATTGTAATATTAGGAGTAATATCTTGCTAAGATATGATGAATAATATCACAGTGAATGTACACACACTGTGATATTAGGAGTCATATCTCCCTAAGATGTGAAGAATAATATCTTAGGGAGATACACCCATTGTGATATTGGGAGTCAGATCTTGCTAAGATACGACGAATAACATCACAGTGAGTGTACACACACTGATATTAGGAGTCATAGCTCCCTAAGATGTGAAGAATAATATCACACTGGGTGCACACACATTGTGTAAATCCACTGTGATATTAGGAGTTATAGCTCTCTAAGATATTACGAATAATATCGCAGGGTGTATAGCCACTGTGATATTAGAAGTAATATCTCACTGAGACATTGCAAATAATATCACAATGTGTACACCCCTATGATATTAGGAGTAATATATTTCTAAGATATTACAAATAATATCACTAGGTGTATATATACTGTGATTTTATAAGTAAGATCTTCCTAAGATATTATGATTAATATCAAAGTATGTACACACATGGTGTACACCCACTGTGATATTAGGAGTAATAGCTCCCTAAGATTAGTGTAATATCTCCCTAAGATATAAAGAATATAAAAAGATATAAATATTAGGAGTAATATCTCCCTAAGATATAAAGAATAATATCACAGGGCTGCACACACATTGTGTATGCCCACTGATATTAGTAGTAACATCTGCCTAAGATATTATGAATAATATCACAGGGTGTACACTAACTGTGATATTAGGAGTAATATCCTTGTAAGATATTATGAATACTATCACAGAGGGTGCACACAATTGGTGTACATCCACTGTGATGTTAGAAGTAATATCTCCCTAAGATATTACAAGTAATATTACAAGGGGTATACCCACTGTGATATAAGGAGTAATATCTCCCTAAGGTATTATGAATAATATTACAGGGTGTACACTATGTGCACACTCACTGTGATATTAGGAGAAATATCTCCCTAAGATATTATCAATAATATTACATGGGCAACACCAACTGTGATATAGGGAGTAATATCTTCCTAGGATGTTATGAATAGTGTAAAAACATGGTGCACACTCACTGTGATTATTAGGAGTAATATCTTTCTAGGATATTATGAATAATATCACAGTGTGTACACACAAGGTGTACAAGCACTGTGATATTGGGAGTGATACCTCCCTGGAATATTATGAATAGTATCATAGAATGTACACATGTGGTATACACCCACTGTGATACAAGGAGTAATATTATCCCCAGGATATTACAAATAGTATCACACGGTGACACACATGGTGTACAACCACTTTGATATTAGGAGTAATATATCCTCAGAATATTACGAATAGTATCACAGGGATATCCTCCTAGGATATCATGAATAGTATCACAGGGTCTATACAAATGGTACTCGCTTCATCTAAGTGAGTACCTTAATCTAAGCGAGTAGCAAACTCAGGTCTTTTTAGGTCTGAAGAACCTCACAAGCTCTTTCTTTAAGTTTACAGAAAAATAACTTACAATTCTTATTATCTACTGCCAACTATGTACTACTACTTGAGAACAAGAGACTGAATTTTTTTTTCCTCCTGGGACACTTCAAACTCTGAAGTCTGATGAGTGTAGCAGCCTATACCGCTTTGCAAGTTCTTCTCTCTCTGCCTCCAGGGTCCCAATCCCAGAAACAGCAACTTCTATTCTCTAATCATTTCCCCTCTATTGTTCTTTCCTCCCCAAACCCTGAAGAGAAATTTCTAGTGATAGAAAGGGAGAATCTATCTTTAAACCACTAATATTTTGTTTAAACTCTTAAATTCACTCCATTCCCCTGAGGGCTTTTGTTTTTTTGTTTGTTTGCTTTGTTTTGTTTTGTTTTTTTTGATGGAGTCTCACTCTGTCGTCCAGGCTGGAGTGCAGTGGTGCAATCTGGACTCACTGCAACCTTTGCCTTCTGGGTTCAGGCGATTTTCCTGCCTCAGCCTCCCGAGTAGCTGGGATTACAGGCACCCACCACTACGCACAGCTAATTTTCATATTTTTAGTAGAGACGGGGTTTCACCATGTCGGCCAGGCTGGTCTCGAACTCCTGACCTTGTGATCAGCCCATCTTGGCCTCCCAAAGTGCTGGGATTACAGGCATGAGCCACCACACCTGGCCAGGCTTAATATTTTGGAAACGAAAGTCAGGAGGATCTCTTGGTATGTGCTTTCCCTTCTGTCATATCCTTCCCTGGTGGCAAGGCTCACCTAACAACCTTGCTGCTGGAATGGGAGAGAGGGAGAAAGGAAACAGGAAGAGATGATACAATGGTGAGTTAATTGTTCAGAAATGCTATGCAGAAAGACACATGTGCACAAATAACCATAACACAAGGCAGCATATTCAAAGTGTTGTAAGAAAAGAATATCGAATAAACTATAGAACTTTTAAGGGGACAGCTCCCTCTGAGTGGAGCTGAGAATATGTAAGGAAAGGCTCCAGAGGATGTAGTATTCCATGAGGGATATGACTGGCAGAGGTGGATAGGAGAACGTCCCGCATAGGGTTTGGGCAAACACTCAAAGCCAGTAAAATCCACTGTGTTTTACACAGGGAAGTAATTCAGTTTGAAAACTCAAAACTCCATCCCTGACTGCAAACAAAACTTCAATTTAGAATAAACCATCATAACCAATTATCCCTAAGTCCTAGTGAACTCAAAACATTTTTTTTACCATTGCCGAAAACAGGCATCTAGGGACCCTAGAATAAATCAGGCTATAAAAGGAGTCAAAAATGATTCTGGGAAACCTTTTCCGTCAGTTGGTTTGATGCATGTGTCCATTAATTAAAGAGAAGCAGGCCCCGGTTGATGTGTATAAGAATAAAAGGAGCTCTGCTGTGTGAGACTATCATGTTTGACTTCTGATTTATTTTAAGGTTACAGAAAAAGAACTTAAAACTCTTGTTCCCACTAGTCCTCTACTGCCAAGCACAACATCTTCCAGACACAACGCAAGGGAATTGACTCATGCATAATAAATGCTTTTTCATTATGACCACCGCATCTTCCTGACCCCAGTGGCTCTACACAGTATGTGGTGCTGCAACATTATGAGTAGTGCAATTTATTTCTTCCCCAAAATACCTTAAGGTATATGCTTTTATCGGTCAGTTTGGCCTGTCATTTCCTTTAGATGTTAAACTTGTCTATACTTTGTTCTCTTACACTTTTTACAGGGTTATTTAATCTTATTTGAAAGAAAACATGAGAAAATTTTTTGTGTAATGGAATAAGCAAAAGGGGTTTCTAAAGGAGACAGAAGGTTTCAAGGTTAAGAAAAAACTATGTGTTGAACTAAGAAATGCATTTAAATATTATATTATTCACAAACATATTTCAATGTACAGTTATAGAGAAAAAAACCTAATGTGCAAAATTGGTCTCTTACTACTGGAAAAAAAATGGAATTTTCCCACAATAATGGTCTTTTAAGTTTTTTCTCCTTATATCTTATATCTCAGTACAAACATGACATTTATCTGTCATCACTGGGTCTTTTGGATTTTGCATTATGTTAGCTTTATCACTTTATCACATTTGCAGATCTTAAGCCCAGCCCACTAGTAAATCTTCTGGAGATTAATAAAGATGAAAAACATAGGTAAAATCTAAAATCTTGAAAATCAACAGGGAGGCTGTTTCTATTGGCAGATCTTTTTCTTAATGCTTGAAGGGATTGCCTGATAAGCTAATTTTTCAAAGAAGAAAACTTTTGCTTTCAAAACATAATTTTAATTTCTCAATTACCTCCATGTCTGAATCCTTAGACTGAAAAAATTGCATGTAGAAAGCTCCTAAATGTCTCTCTTTTTCTCCTAAGAAACATAATACATTCTTTCAAAGTCACCACAACTGTTAAGGAAACAATCATGGGACCGTAAGTACAAACACCGAAATAAAATTAAGTATTTCTATCAACATATTGAAGTGATATCTGCACACCTATGTTTGTGGCAGCACTGTTCACAATAGCCAAGATTTGGAAGCAAACAAAGTATCCATCAACAGATGAATGAATAGAGAAAATGTGCTACATATATACCCAATGGAGTATTATTTGGCCATAAAAAAATGTGATCCTGTTATTTGTAACAACATGAATGGAAATGGAGATCATTATGTTAAGTGAAATAAGCTGGGCACAGAAAGACAACCATCACATGTGCTCACTTATTTGTGGGATGAAAAACCAAAACAATTGAACTCTCAGGCATAGAAAATAGAAGGATGGTTTACCAGAAAGTGGGAAGGGTAGTGGGGATGGGGTTACGTATGATCTTATTTATTTCTGGTGTACAGTGGTACATGGGTACAAAAAATAGAATTAATAAGACCTTGTATTTGATAGCACAAGGGGTGACTATAGTCAATTTAATTATACATATTATAATAACTAAAAGAGTATAATTGTTTTGTTTGTAACATAAAGGATACATGTTTGAAATGATGGATAGCTTATGTACCCTGATGTGATTATTATGCATTGTATGCCTGTATCAAAATATCTCCTGTACCTCACAAATATATATACCTACTGTGTACCCATAAAAATTAGAAATAAGTGGCTGGGCACGGTGGCTCATGCCTGTAAATCCCAGCACTTTGGGAGGCCGAGGCAGGTGGATCACGAGGTCAGGAGATCGAGACCATCCTGGCTAACACAGCAAAATCCCATCCCTACTAAAAATACAAAAAATTAGCCAGGCGCCGTGGCAGGCACCTGTAGTCCCAGCTACTCGGGAGGCTGAGGCAGAAGAATGGTGTAAACCCAGCAGGTGGAGCTTGCAGTGAGCTGAGATCAATCCACTGAACTCCAACCTGGGTGAAAGATCAAGACTCTGTCTCAAACAACAAAAAATTATAAATAAGATTTTTTTTTTTAATTAAGCATATATAAGTAAGAACTAAGCATGAGGTATAGACACAGTACTAGGCTCTGCCTCAACTTTAATCCATATATGTGTAGTTCTTTAGGGACAGGGGCTATTAATATAAAAAGTTCTCTCTTTATTTTAATATTAATAGAGTGGGGGGCTAAATATCAGGATAGAATGCTGAAACTCTTGTAGTCCACAAAAATAAATCTATATTCATGGTGCAAAATAATTCATTGTACATAGGTGACTGATCCAAAGCTTTTAAAACCTAAAAAGAGTAGTTACAGAGCATATAGCTTGTGTCTAGGATTGTATCTTTCCCAAGTCTTTTGATGAGATGACATCAAAGAGAGAATCAAGTTGTTACTCTACAAGTCTCTGGATTGGAGGCAAAGCTCTTCCAGTGTCTCTAGCAAAGACCTTGAGTACCTTGAAGATGTACATTTAATATTTAAATAGAAACAAAATAAGCAATTATTTGCAACTTTCTCAAATCTTGTAAGTTACCTAGATTCAGCCATCATCAAAAACAAACATGAAGTATTCCTAAACATGTGTGAGAGTACGGACATGAATATTTGAGTATGTCTCTTACGTTTCTCCCTATTCCCTTTTCTATCTTCCACAAATTGGAGTCATTCATTTGTGCTGCCAAGAATTAGAGAAAATAGCCATCAATCAGTTGCTTCCTCAAGAAACCTAGAAATTTCAGGTCTGTGTTTCTAACATCCCGATTTGCATAGGAACATACTAGAAAGTAACTTCTCCTAAAATAAGTAAAAATATTTCATTTCTCTCATAGCCCATTGTAAGAATATTCTCCAAATATTGCTTTAACCCTTTAAGTATGAACTAACCTAATTTTCTTTTAATTAAATACTGTTATTGTTGTCATTATTAATACTTTTTAAGCTTTAACATGTAACCCCTTTATTTCAAAGTTCTGTGAAAAAAAATTATAATCCCTCAATCTGATTTTGCTTTAATAAACCACAGAGAATGACAAATGCAAGTGATTCATTTGTAATACAATTTCCTGAATTTCTACACTTCGGCCTTATAAATCACAAGTATATATGTGCCTTAGCAATTACAAGTAAGTGTCCAGCAAAACTTCAGTTTATGGGGAACACAGAAGCACCCAGCCTTTCCCCTTAAAACATGTAAAATCAAGCTCAGGTGATGTTATAAAAAATACACATAAAATGCAAAACTGAATGAAGTATTAAATTATGTTTTCCTACCTAGGCAATACCATTCAGGACATAGGCATAACTTTCTTGTTTGCTTTATATGGAAATCATCAAAGCTTTGTAATAACTATATAAAGGTCACATGACAAATAGGAAGGTTTCTTGTGTCTTCATTTTCAACTCACCAAGGAAGTTTTTCATTGACAAAGACATGAGTACTGGGTAACATAGCAAGGCTCTACGGCTATAGTGAAGCCCTTTTCCACCAAACCCCATTACACCTGTTCCGACTGCTTAACAGCTGTTACTGCTGATGTTTAAAACGTCTAAAGATTTCATGGTAATCTGCTTCCTCCAAGAAAGCTCTGTTACTTTTTTTTTTTTCTTTTTCACTCTCCTTCCCTCTGGGAAACTTCTTATCTTATAAAGTGGCTGCACTTTTTCGCTCTACTCTTTTCTTATCATCTGCCTTCTGTCACAGCCCAGCTGGGAATTGATTGAAGGAAAAAAAGTGAGAGCTAGAATTGTTTCAAGTCATTTTCTTCTGAGCCTCAGGACATCCCAGGAACTGCTTCATATACTTCTCACCTCCTTGCAACCTTCTCTCATCTTTCTCTAGTACCAGTCTAAAACCACAGAACAGCATGTGGCAGCCTGTCACCAAAGAAAACACGTGGTCCCAAAGCCCATTATCACTATGACATTTGATGCCCTAGACAGTGTGACTAATATATTGCCTTTGCCAACACTTGTCAAGTCAAGAAAATTATAAAATGTAATCAAGTTATCCATCTTTGTCTGCAAACTGTGCAGTGTCTGTCTACCACTGTAATTACACAGGATGTGCATATTGAAATAAAAGAGATCGGCCAGGTATCAGTGAGCCTCACCTTCAGTCTGCTTGAAATGTCTGCTGAGGACTCCGAACCTGAGCATTTGCCCTTCTCCATCTTTACTAGAAGTAGTCTATTGGTTATGATGAGGATAAAGAAGGGGTTTATAGCCAAGAATTCTAAACATAGAACAGAAAATTTGAAACAAATATCATATTGGCTACAGTTTTTCCTCCAGCCAATTCCAGCAGAGAGAAGCAAGTGAACCAAATACCTAGAACTGGCACTTTTAATGTAAATTAAAACGTGTCTTTTTTATTAATCATATTACTATTGATATAAAGACCCTAAAGTAGAGTTATGGAGGCATGGATATGTCCATAGGATGGGAATCATTGAGAGAAGGAACTATTGCAACCATTAAAGCTAACAGTCCACAAGGATGAATATAAAACCATGCTATGTTCTGTGAAGACTATATATGTATTCTAAACCAAATAAGCCTTGGACGTTTCCAATAGCTACAGCAAAAGCAAATAAAGTAAGGATAACACTCTTGTGAAAAGAAAAAGAAAAAGAAAAAGAAAACTGGCAAACATACATGTGTTGAATTATATTTGTTTTTATCTACAATCTTTTTTATTCACTAGCTTTAAGTGAAATGCTTTCAAAATTCATTATAGGCTTGAGGTTGGCTCCTTTATGTAAAGTGATAAACTGTTTTAACTGTAGATATTGCTTTCTGGGAAATTTTCGTTGGGTTTTTAAGCTTAAACTGCCAGAGTTGTCACTGCCTTTATAAGGAATTGAGCAAAACTGCAAATGCTTTCTAGTTATTAGAATTTGAATGGATTGGAAGCACAATGAAAGCAGAGTCCAACACATTGGCAGAGGGTAGGGGGAAAATGAGAATATGAATGTTATGCGCTGAGGAGTTCTCACTAGGTGTACGGGGAAGGAATGTAAAACTACTTACCTTATTTCTTAGCATTGTTATTTTTTCCATGAGCTGGGGAAAAAATATTTATTAACATTGTCTCTTACACTTCCCTAATTTACAAATAGCCTATAATAGAAGATCTGATAACTTGTATTATAATCCTAATGCTAAGCTGAAGCTTCACACTATTTATAAAATTCTCTACTTTTCCCCTGCTGATTTTGTATCATCTCATTTCTTCAAGATTTTCAATTCTTGGATGTTATTAACTTGCCTGAGTATTTTGGAAGAGACTACCAAATAATACCCTAGTATCTATCCATTCCTTCTGTTAAAAAAAAAAAAAAGAAAAAGAAAAAGAAAAAGAAAAAAAAACCTCCTTTAATTTCAGTAGGGGCTAATGGCCTGCAAGGAAGGCACTGTATTTCCCAACCTCCCTTGAGGCAAAGCGTGGTTAAGGTCTTTTGGGAAATGGGCAGAAATGATGACTACATCTTCTTTCTCAGAAGTTCCAACCACTCTCTTTCCCTCTCCTATAGTCTTGAATGCAGACATGGTGCTGGAGAGATAGTTCTGTCCATTAAGAAAAGGGGAACATCCCAGAAACTGGTAGAACAATCAAACAAAAGGAGCCTGGTTCTTGAATGCCCTCCTAGATCAAAGACTTCTGCTTACCCTGGATCATTTGCTTACCCCTGGTCTGTCATATAAGAGAGAAATAAATTTCTACATTGTTTGAATCACTACTTTTGGCTTTCTTTGTTATTGCAACTCAACTTACACAATTGTCAGTTGCATCTCAGCTATCAATTGCAATGTTTTACTTTTCCTATAATGCTTACTTTTTAATACTGTAAGTAAAGATTTAAAGAAAAAGTCCAAGTGATTAGGTTCCAGAAAGAAACAAATAAAAAATGTTGATACTATAAGGGAATTATTTTATATCCATTAACAAGCAATTTAACTGCCTAAGGAAATTCATCAGGATAAATTGCAAAGCTAAAAAAAAAATCTAAAATTTAAAATTCTCTATTTATAAAAGTGTCCCAAAATTCTTATTTGTGTAATATAAAATTTCACTTAAATACAGTTCCTCAAAATCAGCAAGAGAGATTTTTCAAACCACACATACTCAATGAACTTTCTCAGATATATTGAACAAGCATCTTCAAAAGAGGAGTCTAGATTTGTGATTCTTATATATACAAGAAAAACTTTTTAAAATTCTGTGCCTTGCCTTAAAAAAACGTTCCTCCTAATCTAATGGCAGTAGGTTGTACACTTAGGATATTTGCTAATAGATTTGTATTTATCCCTAAAAACACTTACAATCCCATAACCAAAAACAAACATCTTTAAATTGCTTTTGCGGACTCTGGATACATCTATAAGAGTGAGTAGTCAATGGTAGTGATATCAAGGGAAAAAAAAAAAACCTGTGCAGAAAGAAGAACAGAAATTTAACCTCAGAACTTGCTTTATAGGCCTTAGAGAGACGACATAGACAAACACGGTTGTCATTGAGCATTAACAACAGAAAGACAAATACCACATATCTTCACTTATAAGTGAGAGCTAAATAATGTATACACATGGACACAGTGTGGGATGTAGACACCAGAGTCTGAGAAAGGTGGGGGTGGGAGAGGGTGGGAGGGGGTGGGGGGGTGACTGATGAGAAGTTACTTAATGGGTACAATGTATATTATTCATGTGATGGATACATGAAAAGTCCATCAACTAATAGGTAATATAGTCATGTAACAAAATTGCACTTGTACTCCGTAAACATATCCAAATAAAAAATTTTAAATCCTTTAATTGATATTTGAAGGACAATCCTCCTACTGTTAACCTACATCTTTTAAATGTAGCTCATATCATTTTTAATGCTCAAATACATGAAAAACTCCAATGCTCAACAGCCAGCTAAAAAGAATAAGATGACAAATATGAATTTAACCATATAGCAATGAAGTCTTTTGTATATTTATAACCCAGTGTAACTTTATCAAAGAAAGAAAAAAGCCCTGAATATTCTATCATATTCAAGATGATGAAGGCACCAGGTAAAATTCTGTCAGGTACATAATAAACTTATTATTTCTTTCTTATTCCTGCAAGCATAATTCTTTTTAGTCTGTCTGAGAATAAAAACTCATCTACGTCTCCACAAAACGTGAACATTTCAATAGACATAAAATAATTTAAAGACTGCATTACGGAGATTGAAGACTTCTACTCAAGAGATGATGGAGAACCCAGAAGTGTGAATATTTATGCAAGCTTCAAATACAAGGAAATTGCCAGTACATGAGATTATGTTTACACATAGGACATCCAAATTGGAATTCACTCTGAGCAGAATTCTTTTTCCCGAGTTAGTGTCAACCTAGAGTCAATGAGAGATAAAATAAAATATGGAAAGATGAGGGAAAAGGACAAATTGTCCCAAGTCAAATAATAAACACTGAAAAAGCATAGACAACCTGAAGGAAACTGTTCAATTTTGTAAAACTGATGCATTAAAGACTCACACTGTCCAATTTGTCAGAGTTCCTGTCACACCACCTGGCACAAAGTAGATTCTCATAGAACATTAGCTTCCTCCCTCCTGCCCACCCTTCGCCTTTCCTTCTTTAATAATTTTTATTTGTTCAGTTCCCAGAACTGCCTGCTTCTGTTTGAAGACAATGTAAGCCCTTTTGTGAGCTCTTCATACAATGAGTCATCACAGGATTTTTTGTTACCACATCCCCTCACAGTGTCTTCCCATCATGGGAACCAAGAACACAGACCCTATGCTTGTAGTTAATGCTTCCATGCATATGCTACATTCCCAGAATGTCCTTTTGACAATGGCTCCCTCTTTCATGGATCAGCAGTATACTCTTCTCTATACTTTTTCTCCATCTCCCTTTAATCATATTTGAACTTCTTTTCTAAAACTCTAGTTTTGCCTTCAGAGTGTTTATTCTTCCATTCAATGCCAAACTCATAACACATAAGTCCTCTTCCTACTGGTTCTAAATGTTTTCCACTTCTTTCTTTAAAATTTATTTTCTATGCTGATATAAATGAAACTATTACCTCAAATCTCAATGATGATCTTTCTAAGTATATTTAACTTTTCTGTAGCATTTAGCTGAAATGTCAAACCTGAAATTTCTTGATTTCCAAAACTCTGCACTATGGTTATTTTTTGTGCTTCCGTTTTCTTTACTGTAAAGCAGTTTGAACCAATGAATACACTTGAAACACTTAGAACAGTACATGGCATATGAAAACAGTACATAGGACATAAAAGCTGCTAAATATTTTTTATTTCTTTAGTTCTTATGTTTAAAGCATCCTGTCTTCCATGTGTAGACCCAAAGTCTAAGATATCATCCCTCTATTCATTGTATCATTCAAATGGCAGTCTATCTATTCTCATAGTTCACATACACAACTCCCAAATGCATCTCCAATCCTGACCTCTTTCTTAGACCTCTATCCCATATTTTTTTCTGTTTTTTTTTTTTTTTTTGGTATGTTAGCATTTTTAAAACTTTTCTAATTGACAGATAAAAGTGTATATATTTGTTATATACAACATGATATTCTGAAACACATGTACATTTTGGAATGGCCCAACCATTCCACAATGAATACGTGCATTACTTCATATGATTGTCAATTTGTGGTGAAAACACTTAAAATCTACTCATACTATATTTTTGTTTGCCCACTTGAGCCCTTCACTTGTGTGTCTTATCAGCTATGCAAACACATCAGATCCCAAACTAAAATCCTCTTATTTCCAAACCCAGCTCTTCTTAGGAAACAGTTCTACAGATTTTAAATACTATATTTAATTTTGAATTTCTTAATAACTACACCTGTTATAATATGTAAACTAGTTCTATTTATTCCTATTTTAAAATATCTATGTTATCCATTTTAGCCATTCCTTTAGTTCAGATTTAAGAATTAGTCCATACAGTAGGTAGAACAACAATGTAATTGTTCTTTCCAATAGTTCCTCTTTCCCCTCAAAGCCCTTAACATATCACTGTCAAGCCATTATTTCCGTAGTGTGTCTATTACTGTCATTTTTTCTAAAGCCATGATTCAGTCTACAGTCTCTACTTTGTAAATGTTTTGCTTTTGCTGGACTCTGTCCCTCTGAAACTTTGCTTCTTACTGTATTATGACCTTTACCCTTTGGTCCAGCCCCTGGTCTGCCTTTTTATTCTGCACTATGCTGCACTGTGTTATTCCTCTCACTTCTAGTCACTCTCTTTCTCCTTCTGCCTTCTAACTGATAAATTCTACACTTAATTCAAGGTTTGTTTCCCACATTTACATAAAGCTTTCTCCAACTTATATTGAATTTTGTTTTCCCCAAACCTCCCATACTTAATCCAAAGAAAAAATTGGAAGATTCTGTACAGTTTTTTATTTTCTGATATACATGATAGTCTATCTTTAGCAATTCTTCACCTTCTTTTAAGTATTGATATTGCTTTAGGGTCTTGCTTTAAATTACAAACACATGAGAGGAAAGAGATCAAATGATAATACATCACATGAGAAAGGGGGAATGATTAAAAAGGGATAGAAGTTGGGTACTGTTTATAGATGTGTTCAATTTTTAATAATTCAATGAGTTATTTATTTCTGTATGATTTTCTTTGTGTGTATTATACTTTAATAAAAAAGCTTTTAAAAATAAGAGGGCTGTGAAAAAAGAGTATGCAATACATGGTAAGACAATTGCATCTACTCCCCCAGGCAAGGGGGAGGGAAATGGGAAAATAATAATCCACAAGGGTCAACAGGAGTGTTGGAAAAAAAAGAACAAGAACCTTACTGATGTCTACCAGGAACTGACCTGAGGAGCAGAGGCACTGCACCAGATGACAGGCACTGATTACCCCTTGAATCTATCTTTATTTTGGGGAGGCATAATTCCTTCAGGCTCTATCTCAGCTTACAGGAGATGTTCCTTAAATCCATCCACTTCCCTTGGCTCTGGCTGATTCTTTGCTTGCCAAAGCCATCTATTACTAACAGATTGGGTTTCCCGCATATATTGATGTCAAAAAAGTGGTGTGGTGAGAAAACAGCTAGTACCAGTTACAGACTGCACTAGATGCATCTTGCTTTATAAATAACTTGGGCACTGGTTTACAAATCAGTCTTTTCAGAGTCTGATTACGGTGAATCAATTCATCAACATGTGAAAAACTTAGAAGTGCTGTTAGTTAAGGAAAAACTCTAAAACAGAGAGGAAAAGGACACACAACAGTATAGAAACTATTGAATTATCTGTCTCCTGACAAGTCTTCTCAGCAACATTAGAAAAAAAACAGGGGGAGGGAGGTGGGTAGGGGACACAAGAAGAAGGATATAATCTCTATTCTTAAAGGTACTAATGAGAAAAGTTTCTTTGGTAATTCCTATTCAGAGGGTACAAAAAGTCTACTTTTTTTCAATGAACAATATAGTTTTTGTTTACCCAGTGTCTATTCTACCCTTCATCTGAAGATAGTAGTTTGAAGGAATATTGCTTGAGGGAACCACTTTTTCCTATATCTCAGTCTTTATCATCTGGGTAGAGCAGAAATCATTTCCCTCTGCCCTCAGCACGAGCTGAGATTGCCTAATGAGCAGGTTCCATTTATCTAACCAAAATAACTGCCCGTGACCCACATAATTAGGATTTCTGCCCTGATGAGAAGCTGATACAAACGAGTACAATTTAAGGCTGGATTTCCTGATGCCCATCTCACTGCCACAGGAGAAGACTGTGTAAGCCCAGTGCTGGAATCAACAGATAGAGTGACCATACACCTATCATCCGTAGTAGATCACTTTTGTCAAGACAAATGCTAACAGACTGCCAGGGAAACAACATAAACCTAGACTATTTTACATGAACAGGAGTACAGTTACCTGACCGAGAGATGAAGACAGGCAGAATCTTTACAGTAAAAATTGGGCATCTGAATCTACACTCTCAGATTATGGAGCCAATAAATTCTCTATTTTGCTAATTCCAATAGGAATATGGTTCTCTCTCTCTTGAAATTTAGTTGACTTAGAGAAAGAAGCTATGTTTTTTAAAAAATCTGTCATTAAGAGTCATTCAGTGAGACAATAGAGCCCACAGGCTGGGAACTTGAGGAGGAAAGGGGAGCTATTGGATTCACAGGCATCCAGTGTTGATGTCAATTTTGACGTTTCCAATAATTAAATATAAATAACATAATGTGCTTTACGTGCTTAGAAGATATAAGGGTGAAATATAATCATTAGAAATTTTAGCAAAACAAATTTTCCTACGGTGGTGTCTACCAAATCAGTTATATTATTAATAAAATGATTCATCAGTGTCCTCCAAGTTAAGACGATAATGACAAAGGTAACACATGGATCAAAATCACTTGATACAAGGCTCACCTTTATTGATTCCATCAACCAATACAGAGCTTCTATAAGAATGTCAATGAGCAAGAGCATAAACCAAATGCAGCACATTAGCAAGTGATTTCACTGGTTTGATTAAGCAGTTAAATAAGTTACTTACAGGTTTATATTCTTTGGTATTTTTCATTGTAGCATGTTATGCAACATTTACCTATTGGAATTACTGTAAGACCCGATGCAATTATTTTTAAGTCGTTCAGGCTTTAGTAAAGTTAATAAGAATATTATAATCCAACTCTTTTATTTGGATTTTGATGTTAGGTGATAAAAATAGGGTCAGACTGGCTGAAGAGCTGCTCTAGTTAGGCCTCTCCTAAGGTGCCTATATTTCAGTCAGATCTTAACAGTCCTAGGGAAGTAGAAACATGAATGTAAATAAAGGAGCTCTGGTGCTGGTGAAAAAAAAACCCAGAAGAGAGTCAGCAGGTCTGGTTTCAGGACAAAGAGCTGAATAGCTCTAGACAGGTCAGATAAACTTTATGGGCCTCAGTTTTCTCATCTTTAAAATGGGAGTTTTAAACTATATGTAAAATAGCACTACTGAGGCAAAAAGGATTACATGTGAGTTGGAATGTAAGGGAGACATGGGGTTTTTTTTAATTTTTATTTTTTGAGACAGAGCCTCACTCTGTAGCCCAGGCTGGAGTGCAGTGGCACTATCTTGGCTCACTGCAAGCTCCGCCTCACGGGTTCACGCCATTCTCCTGCCTCAGTCTCCCTAGTAGCTGGGACTACAGGCGCCCGCCACCACGCCTGGCTAATTTTTTGTATTTCTAGTAGAGATGGGGTTTCACCATGTTAGCCAGGATGGTCTCGATCGCCTGACCTCATGATCCACCCGCCTCGGCCTCCCAAAGTCCTGGGATTACAAGCATGAGCCACCGAGCCCAGCCAAGGGAGATATTTTAAAAATGGCTTGATGACAATGAAATACTATTAATGTTTAAAACAATTAGATGGATTTATTTATATTAACATTGCAAGAAAAATGTGCAAGATAAATTGTTAAATATATGCTCCCCAAACCAAACTATATATTGTATACACACACACACACACGAATTTGAAATGAACTGAGATTATACACAATTGTTTTCTTTGAAAATAAGACATGGATGAGGGGACTCAATGATACAATGGCCTTACCTGTAATATTTGAACTTTTATGAAAATGTTACTTAACTGTGCAGTTTAAAATAATGTTTAATTGGTAGAAGATATTTAACCTGTGTGACTGACACAGGGCTAGTGCTAAAAGCAGAAATATGAGATCAGAAGAAACTGGTTTGGGTGTCAGTTCTCAGATAGTTAAAGAAGTTAAACAGTTTGGTTTTGTACATGTTGATCTTAAGAACCATATAAATTGATGTCCATGAAGGCATGTATCAATACAAGACTAATACTTGGATAAAAAGTCAGGTCTAGAGATAAACTGGGGACTCTTGTGATTTAAGTCAAAATTATTGTGTGAAGGTGAGATCAAAGGGGAGAAGATTTTAAAATTCACCTCAGAAAAATCTACATCAAAGGAATGAGAAAAAATAATAAAGCAAGAGATTTTAAAAGAATAAACATAAAGATAGAACATGAACTGAGAGACAGCATGGCCACAGGATCCACAAAGAGACCAGTCAATGAGGCAGAACTAACCAATGGTACCATGCACTTCCTAGAGCAAGATGAAGCCTGAGGAAAGACACAATTAGACTTGAGAGATCAGGTACAGCAGAATGGAAATTTTCAAAAAGTCATGCTGTAAGGCATAAAGAGTTAAGGAAATGGTAATAAGACAGAAGTTACAGAGTGAATAGACTTTTTTTAAAGACTGATAGTGAACAAAGAAATAGAATAATAGCTAAAGGAAACAGCAGAGGAAAGAAAAGTCTTCAAGATCAAGATGTCCTTCTTTTACTCAAATGCCCTTGATAGCTTCTCAGGGCCTTGTTTACTCTGGCATGCAGTTTTTCTTACCATCTGGTACTAGTCTTTTAGCCAACTTCATCTCCAGCATTAGTCTTGAACTTTATAAAATTATATCTTACTGCCACTGTAATTGTTTACTCCCGTAACCGACTTAAAATTTTTCTTGATGCCGTTTTCCCCACCTGAAATATCCTTTTGTCCTAACTCTTATAATCTGGATAATTTCTAGCCTTTCCTTAGGATTATCGGTAATTCACATTTTGTATTATACTGTTCCTGGTACAGTTTACAGTAAGCAATCAGTGATAGTTGTAAAGATGATAATGATTTTTTTTTTTTTTTTGTAAAGTCAAGATTTCCTGTGTTGCCCAACCTGGTCTTGATCTTCTGGCCTCCCAAAATGCTGGGATTACAGGTATGAGCCACTGCTCCCAGCCATGATGATGATTCCAAACAGTTCAACTAATTTAGCCCAATAGTGTTTATATATACATAAATACAGGTATAAATGCTGAAATATATGTATTCTATCATTAGCATTATATATATATGTGTATATACATATACAGATACACAGATAAACATACCCTTTTAACATTTGTTAAAGGGCTTTTAATATTTGTTAAAAGCCTAGACAATGTTTCACTATCTCATATTTCTTTTTCTTGACTCTCAAAGTATATTCTAATTTCTTAGAATTCAAGGTAGTGTCATATAACTTTTTCATAATCCTTACTTTTCTAGCTTAATGCATAAAATAGACCACCAATGAATACCCATTTAAGAATAAATTTAACTTCAGATTGTTGTTTAATTGAGCTCTATATCCCCAAATGACTGTTGTTTCTATTCTTTTATGTGCTTTTTTTCTCTTTGCTTTTTCTTTCCTGGGATATTTCCAGAAATAGTTTATTTTACTGAATCTAAGACACCATCAATTTTAAGATGCACTGTCATCTAAATCAGCTCCCGATTTTAAGATATACCATCATTTAAAATCTGCCAGTTTTATATAACATACTATCACGTTATTATTATCACTTACAGGATGCACCCAGATTCCAAATATGCTAAAGAGTGAAAAGAAGAAGATGTGCCTCTTAGAATTAATGCAGTATGATGGTTAATCTAGGGAATATTTTGTTACAAAATATTGGAAGCTTATTAGTTGGCAATTATTGGGGAAACCTTTATAGGTTCTTTAAATAAAATGTATATTTGTGGAGATAATAATTTCAAAGATGTTAACCTCATATCATTACCTCACAGTTATATCAAAATAATGTATAGAGAAGTTCTAATGAAAATACACATTTAAATCAAAATAATATGGCTGAGACAGATTTAGTATCAATTCAGTAAGTGCCAATTAATTATAATAAGAACCTTTTTTTTACTTTTTAAAATTACTATTGTCTATGAACTAGAAAAATTCTGAGTTCACTTTCTTTGTTGAAAATACGTTCCTAACTACACTTTGTATCTTTTCTATTATATAAGTGAAATTTAAAAGTAACTAAAAACCCTAATTACATATCATCTACAATGAAAATACTAAACATGTACTGAATTCATAGAAAAGCATGCATAGGACAAAAAATGGAGAAATATCTTGATGTCATGAACCATTGTTCATGATATCAAGACAGCAACATCATCTCCCATAGGAGACAAACCTAAGGTGGGCCACAGCTCATAGCCAGGGGAACTCTGCAGGGCAAATGAAACCCTGCTGATTCTAAACCTTTTTTCCCAATGTGAAAGGATATTTTTCTATGAATTATGAGATATATAAACAGTGGAAGATATGTTCCAACCGTACTAGACCAAACTTATTGAATTCTTCCTGGAAGTTAGCCAGATGTTAAAAACACCTGTATGGCCTGATGATTAACTGCCATCCAGAGAAGCAATTGTGCAGAACCTCAAGAGAATGGGTTCATCTGATTGGATGACCTGATTTCCTTTTGGGCTAGCAAGTCTTTCAGTAGCTAGACAAGGCCTTCAGCCCATCTGCTGGATGTTTCCCTGCAAATTACAAGGAAAGCAGTTCTCAAAGGCTTAGTACTAACTAGGGAATCGTTAAAGAGCCTCTGCAATTGCAAGACAAAATTTATCACCAAACTATGCTTTTATATTTTTCCTTTTCATAGAATTTCATATTTTCCTGACTGATTTATTTTAACTTTTTGAACTAGATCAGGTCTTTCCTAAGCACAGAATTATAAAACATCAGGAACTACCTGCTGTAATGATTCCTTGTGTCCAGCAGGACTTTTACATTTCCATAATAGTTTAAATAAATGCCACTTGATTGTTGAGGACCTGCCTTTATGTTTGCCAGATGTAAATGTGTCTTTATTAGTGCAAGGAAATCAACCAAACCAAAATTTTAATCTGTCTATCAGCTACAGTTCTTTATATAATTCGAACAAGCATTCAAGCTCTAAGAATACTAGTGTTGCTATATTTCTGACCAAACAAACATTTGGATCTTAGCCTGAATTATTAAAACAAAATATAGACACAGAATACAGTTTTTGAATGCTGCAGAGATTGAGCAAACTGTGGCCTGCAGGCCAAACCAGGCCTATTGCCTATTTTTGTATAACCTACTAAGAATTTTTTACATGTTTAAATGGTTACTTGTAAATAGTTATAAAAGTACCTACATAATATCCTCTTTTTTGTCTCTTGGCCCAGAAATATCAGACTATTAACTACAGGGTCTTTACAAAATAGTTTGCTGACCTCTGCTATAGAACATCAAAGTTCGTATTAGAAAGCTCTCTTTGGCTCTATAACTTTATTTCTGAGTACTTCAGCTGTAAAACCATGCAAAATATACCCAGACTAGCAGCTATACAGCCTAAATCTACTGATTTCAAAGTTCCTGCAAAACAAATTACAGGCCTTCTAACTGAAGAAAATCCATGCTCATTCTACATAGAGGCCAATATAATGAAAAATCACCAAGCAGTACTTGGACTTCACGGCTCTCAAATTCTTAATTTAAAGACTCAGTTATACTTTTTTAATTCTCCAGGACTAGATTCTGTAATAGGTCATCTTAATAATTGATTTCTGTGAACTCCTTTTTCTATAGTTTATCAATGTAGGAAGTGGGGAAAGGAGACAGATGATTATCATGACATCCAAGCAACTCTCTCTGGTCATGATTATTAGAATGATGCTTTGTTGCTCCTTTCCTATGTCTTATCAGCCATGAGTTTTTAGGCTTATACTCAAAGGTATTATCTTTTTATATTTCTTCCTAACCCAGTATCCCACCACTCAGAAAAAAAAAAAAAAAAAAAAAAAATCCCATTGATTTTTATCTAGTTTTTATCAAGGACCACTTTTTTATTTTTATTGTGAATTTTGGTTTGCTTTCTTAACAGATAGCACTTTTGCAAGTGTGCAAGACTTGTCTTGAATTGTTTAGCTAACAAAAATGAAAGCTCTAATTAAAAATAGCACAAAAACAACCTGGGATATGATAGGTAGAATTGCTCCAAACACACATAGAAGCCATATCATTTAAAGTGCTGAGCAGAACCAGGATTTAAACTCTGCACTGATGTCAGGCAGAATGGGAAAAATAGAATCAAATCTAATTATCCCAATTTAAGTAACCAACTTCCTAGCACATACATATCCTAATAATTTATGTTAGTAACAAGACACAGTGATGTTTACAATTCCTATTCAATTCAGAGCTTAAAATATTTTTAAAATGAAGCAAATTATATGACGATGAAGCCTAAAATGTAGGTACCAGTAGGAAAATCTGGGCCTGTTTTATATGCATAATGAAGAGATGACCTTCAAAAAAGAAATAGAATATACTAATTCTAACACGATAACATTATCTAGAAAATACTTGAATATGTATAACTGCTTTCATGCCCTTGGGAAAAAAATGTAAATACAACGTAGAGCAATCAAATCGATTTTATTGCCATCTATGAGGCAATCTCAACCTTACCAACATTAACTAGCCTAGATTAGATACCAAATACAAGAAAATAAAACAAGATTTAAGATTCAAAAAGAAATTTAATCTGAGACTTAGAATAGGCTAAAAGGTCACACATTGTATCACTATATGCTCATTTAATCAGCCACCAGTTTCTGAGCATGTGGAAGTGGTAATAGCAAATCTTTTCCAAGTGATCTCATATATTTAGATGGTTTCTATTCCCTATATCTATAAAACAAAATGAGGAGAAAATCATTCAGGAAATGAGTTGCTCATATGGGCAAGTAAACTGTAAGAGACCTCGCCAAACTTTAACAGCTCTTTACTATGAAATTGCCAATGACAGTTGGTGCCTCACATTCAATATTACACTTCATGGATTGTGTCCCTGTCTTTTGATATGTGAAAAAGTATTCATTAACCACAAAGAAACAATCAACTCACCAACAGGGTGCTGCTCCGAATCTTAACAGAAAGAATTAAACATTCAAGTGGAAAATCTCACAAGATAAAAGGAAGAGTGCCATCTTCTGTTCTCCAAAGGGATGCTGGATTCATTTAAACAAAAAAATGAAAGAAAGAAATAAAAGAAAAAGAAAATAACCAAGTCTTGAGCTCCAGCTGAGATCTTATTGAAATTATCTGAAATATTCCAAGGAAAAGGTTTCTGCTTTAGAAAAATCATCCCCAAATTCTGAAAAATTATTTATCCAATAAAAGAAAGATGATGACTGCCTTTCTTATACAAGTAACATGATTCCATGTAACCCTATTTTTCTATAAATAAAATATAACAGGACAATGTCTTTGTTTCCAGATCAGACAGTAGGAGACACCATCAAAATGGTCCTGCAACACCACTATATCACAGGTAAAGTTTCTACTTTATAAGATTTCCCCTTCGTTAAGTTATCTGCTTTTTCCTTTATTTGTGTGTTACTTTTTAAACCAAAAAATATTGAATCCTATGAATAATAGGTACCATGTTTTCTGCAGTTTAAACTGATTCTTCAATTAAACACTGATGTTTATGATCAGAGCAGGTATATTTATCGTCATACTATTTAACCTGAAAGGGAAAAAGTGCTTCACGGTGATTTTAATCAACCACTAAAAAATATTTCTTACACAGAAAAACACTCTTTTAAACATAGCTTTCTTAGTCTGTGTAATCATCAAGGTCGTGAATGGGGTTTTTTACAAAAAGCTTTGAAAATAATTAGGTTGCTCTTTTGAAAATAAAACTTTGAATTTATGATATACGTGATATAATTATATTTGGCCACAAAAGAGTAGTGTGTGTTTATATCACCTGTATTTAATTACTTATACTCTCCCTTTAGCTGTGTGCTACTGTCTAGAAATAATAAACCATCATCTACAATTTTTAGCATTATTATATCTCGGTCTGCACTCAGATATCATTAATATTCAGGCCAGAATATCCATTGGCCATTGCTATGCGCTGCTCTATTGAGGTCCAGTGATCAAAATAACAAAGAACTGCGTGTTCACTGAAAGCAGAAAATATTGGAATGCACTGCAGGTCAGAGAATAGCAAAAAGTGAGAAATAAAATGTTCAGCTTTGTTTGCACTTATCATTGCAGAGTGTGTATTTCTTCATGCACAGAGGATCATTCCAGGTAATGTTTTTAAGAGAATATTAATGTAAAAAGAAAGATCCTGGAGAATTAGGGGATATCACAAATTCAAAGGCAAGCGTTAGTTTGTGGTTGCCTCTTTATGGAGGCGGCTACTTCCATTCTCTTTGCAAAGTGGAATCCTACAACAAACGCACTAAGATCTCTTTCTTAACCAAATCGTAATTTTAGATTTTATACAACTTAACTTCCACATTGTCCTAAGGTCCCCAGTCTCAGTTCATGACAGCAAAAGGAACCAGAGAACTCAAGTGTACAAAAATGTATTTAGCATAATTTCCATAACTTCAACACCATGTAATATCTTAACATAATAATCCTGGCTTCATTTAAACATAGGGTTTATCTCCCAGTGCCCCCCTACTTAAAAAGTACAAAATATTCGAAAGAAAAAAATATGAACTTTATTTAAGATGCATACCCAAAGAGGATGAAAGAAGGCACTAGCAAAAAGAGAAGATAATTCTAAAAGCTATAAAGCCAAAGGAAAAATCTAAAACGCTCAGCAGTAACAGAATCTTTTTAAATTGTGATCTAATCAAGCTATGGCACACTCTCACAGCAATGAAATGGATGAAATGGATCACAGCTACTCACAACAGCATAAATGAACCCAATGATCATAATATTCAGCAAAGAAGCAAGACCCAAATGATTATGTATAATCTATTTCCACTGATGTCAAGCTCAAAAAGGAGGCAAAACTAAAATATACTGCTTAGAGAGGCATTCATAGGTGGTAAAAAATACAAATGAAAGTAAGAAAGGTATTCACAAAAACATCAGGACAGTGGTTGCTTTCAAGGGAGAAGGTAATAAAATCACAACGGAATACATACAAGGACTTTTTTAGAGGCAGTAATGTATTATTTATTGACTCAGATGGTGGTTAAACTGCTGTCACTTTAACATTATTTGTTACGCTACACATGTATACTTTATGCTCCTTTCTATATGCGTGTTCTATATCCTTATGTAAGGGCTAAAAGCAAAGAAGACAGATAAATGCAACAAATCAAAGCAAGCTAAAAGCTTGTGACTGAGGAGCAGAGAGAAGAGGTATGCTGAAAAGCAGTATTATTCTAAGTGCATAACTCCAGAAACATTCAGGAGTTGGATAGATCTGGTATTTCTGAAGGTGGAAGTGAAGATGAAACTGGAAAGGGAATTATTTGAAAGTCTACGTAAGAAACAGTGCGCCCCTAAATCCCACATGTATCTATGTAGTCAGGTGACTTCCCTGATTCATGCTGCTAGGGGGCTGACGGTTGGAGCAAATAATTCTGGACTCAGAGATCTAGACACTGACAAGAAAAGGAACATGTACTGAAAACAAGAGAATGAGATGAAAGAAAACTGGTGTATCAATACATCTTTAGTCTCCATCCCCAAGTTGACTTCTAAAATGCTGGCAGATGGGTTTATTTACTTCCATTCCCTGCCCAATTAGGAGATGAGAAAGTTCTCTTGAAAAAGTGGTAGCTAAGAGAACACACAAAGATACGGAGAATCAGGGTGCCCCAACAAAACAGAGAACTCTCTATTAATCACCCTGAGAAAAACCCAAGTCTAGACAAGCTTTATTTAAGAACTACAGCTTCCAGTTTTTTAGGTTTTCACACTTAGAAATTACCAAGAATCCCCAAGGATTTGAGAAAAATCTCCTTCTAAAAAAGAAAAAATAAAACAAAGACAGCAAACACACAAAGAAACTCAGAGAGATGCAAAAATAGTGAAAACAAAACAGGTGGAAACTTCAAATGCGTGTAATTAATACCCTTAGAGAAACAGAGACAAATTGCAGCTGTATAACAAAACAGGTGAATTTTACAGCACATAAATTATAGCTTAATAAAGGCCTTTTAAAAAACATACAAATGGGTTATGATTAAAATTAAACTTCAGAAAAATAAAAGGAATTGAAAAATTAAAAATGCAATGGAAGGGTTGAAAGATAAAATTGAGATCTCTAGGACAACAAAGCAAAGACGAAAAAAATGAAAATAGGAGAGAAAACATTTTAAAATTAGATTACTGGAGGACTTTCCACATGACACTAAAATCTGACAGAACAGAGAAAATACAGGCAAGGATATTATTTAAAAAATCATAAAAGAAAATTTCCCCAAACTTAAGGACATGTCCTTAGAACCAAAATAACAGTAATAATAATAATAATTCCATAAAAAAATTCCCATAGCTTGAAATACCAGTGATAAAGTAGCACCAAAATTTCCAAAGAAAAAAAAAAAAAAAGGACGCATGAAAGAGATTGAGATTCAGATGGCATTGGACTTTTTTACACTGAATATATCTGATACCACAGTAGTGCATTCAAAATTATAGAAAAAATATGTTTCCAATATAGATTTCTTTAGCGAGCCAAATATATGTCAAACATAAGGGTGGTACAAAGATATTTCATGCACTTTACATCTCAAAAAGTTGTTTCTCATTTATGGATTCAAATAATAGGAGATCCAAAAGAGGGAAGTGATAGGATTTCTCAGGATGATGGTGAAAGAATATTTCAGGATGAATGCAGACCCAGAGAGCATGTGGTCCAGATTGGAAGAGAAAACAAAACTTTTAGAAAAAGACACCTCATATGTATACATCATGGAACACTATGCAGCCGTAAAAAGGAACAAGATCATGTCCTTTGCCAAGGCATGGATGAAGCTGGAAGCCATTATCCCCAGCAAACTAACACATGAACAGGAAACCAAACACCACATGATCTCACTTTTAAGTGGGATTGGAACAATGAGAACATGTGAACACAGGGAGGGGAACAGCACACACTGGGGCCTGCTGGGGGGTGGGGGGAGGGGGAGCATCAGGACAAATAGCTAATGCATGTGGAGCTTAACACCTAGGTGATGTGCTGATAGGTGCGGCAAACCACCATGGCACATGTTTACCTATGTAACAAATCTGCACATCCTGCATATGTATCCTGGAGCTTAAAAATTTAATATAACTTAAAAAGAAAAAGACACCTCAAAGGAAATAGGAATAAATAAAATCCATAGCTCATTCAATGTGTTGGAAGGGCTTGAGAGAAGAGTGATATCTAGGCAGAGACACTGGGATAATAAGTATCTTGGTGATAAATATTTCAAAAACAAAGCAAATATGACAAGGTATTGATATTCATATTTCTTACACAAATGAATAGAATTAATACAGATAAGTCAAAGAAAGCAAATGAAGAAACTGGGGCAATTACCAAGACATTATATTGTTCAGCTTCAAAATGTATAAAATGGCCCTAAAAATGTAAACACTGAATTTAGATGTGATCAATGACATAACTCTAATAGAAAAATTGAGAAGAGGAAATGAAATAAAATTAAATCCTTATATCTTATAGTATGAAGTCCACTAATAATAACTACTTCACTCTCCTTTGACTTTGAAACAAATTACCACAAATTAAGTAGTTTCATCAACACAAATTTAGTATTTTCTAATTCTAGAAGTCAGAAGTACAAACCTTCAACCAAGATGTGCTGCAGGGCTGTGCTCTTTTCTGAAAGTTGTAGGGAAAATTCTTTCCTTGCCTTTTTCAGCTTCTAAAGGCTGCCCCCATCCCTTAGCTCATGGCCCTCTTCCTCCAGTTTTAAAGCCAGCAACAATCAGGTGAGTCTTTCTCATAGCATATCACTTTGACGCTGATTTCTCTGCCTGCCCCTTCCGCATTTAAGAGAACCTTGTGATTACACGAGGCACACCTGGATAATTTAAGATAATCTCTTTAGGGCCATCTGATTAGCAACTGCAATTCCACCTGCTAACTTAATTCCCACTCATCACGGGACCTAACATATTCACAGGTTCCAGTGATTAGGATGTAGACGTATTTGGGGCTCATTATTTTACCTATTATGACATGTAAAACTGAAAATCAAGGGTGTTGTTTTGAGGCCAAACACTGTGGCTCACACTTGCAATCCCAGCACTTTAGGAGGCCAAGCTGGCTGTATTACTTGAGGTCATGAATTCGAGACCAGCCTGGCCAATATGATGAAACCCCATCTCTACTAAAAATACAAAAATCAGCTGGCATGGTGGCATGCACCTGTAGTCCCAGCTACTTGGGAGGCTGAGGTGGGAGAATCACTTGAATCCAAGAGGCAGAGATTTCAGTGAGCTGAGATTCTGCCACTGTACTGCAGACCAAGCAACAGAGTAAGACTCTGTCTCAAAAAAAAAAAAAAAAAAAGGGATCGGGATTATTTTGCAACAGGTAAATACCAAAAGAATTAGTTGAAAATGGTTGCATCTAAAGAATCCAGTGAATGAGGAGGGGGTAGCAAGGGACTACTGTATTTCATCCTAAAATTTGTAGAACTATTTGATTTTAAAAATTATCTACAGAAGTTAGTTTCATAAGACAAAAATAAGTAATTATTTGTAGTAGTGTTCTCTTTCCTTCTATTTTTAGTACCCATCAGCAGCATACACAAAAGAGGCTTCTGAAGTCAGTATCACAAATAAGTTTTGGGTTTTTTTTTTTTTTCAATAGCTTTTGAGGTACAAGTGAGTTTTGGTTACATGGATGAATTGTATAGTGCTGAAGTCTGAGATTTTACTGAAACCATCACCCTAGTAGTGTACATTATACTCAATATGTAGTTTTCTGTCCTTCAACTACCTCCCATCTTCCCCACTCCTTACTCTCCAATGTCCATTATAACACTCTGTATGCCTTTGCATACCCATAAATTAGTTCCCACTTATAAGTGAGAACATACAGTATTTGGTTATCCATTCCTGAGTTACTTCACTTAGAATAATGGCTTCTAGGTTCACCTAAGTAACCACAAAAGACACTATTTTATTCTTTTTATGGCTAAGTAATATTCCGTGGTGTATATATACCACATTTTTAATCCACTCATTGGTTGATAGGCAATTAGGTTGGTTCCATGTCTTTGCAGTTGCGAATTGTGCTGTGACGAACATACACGTGTAGGTATCTTTCTGATACAATGGCTTCTTTTCCTTTGGGTAGAGGCCCAGTAGTAGGCTTACTGGATTGAATGGTAGATCTACTTCTAATTGTTTAAGAAATGTCTAAACTGTTTTCCATAGAGGTTGTACTAATTTACATTCCTACCAATGGTGTATGCGTTCCCTTTTCATCACATTCATGGCAACATTTATTGTTTTATGACTTTTTAATAATGGCCAGTCTGGTTGTGGTAAGATGGCATCTCATGGAGGTTTTAATTTACAGCAAATAAAAGATTTGAGTATGAAGATTTTGATTTGCAAGATGCATGTCTTTTCTTGACAGAAGAAAGGTCCCTTGAGTCTGAGGGGAAGGCACAGAAGGAAACTTGGCACGGGTGTGTTTTTGTTATTAAAACAGCCTAGCAAGAGTATGAGGATGAACTAAATGAGCCTCTCTCCAAGAGGCCACATGACAGTCTTTCTGGCTGGGAGAAAAAAAGGAATTGGATTGGTAATGAGACCCAGCACAAAACCAAAAACCCTGGTGGGGTGGAGGGAACCAGTAGGCAGGAAGAAGGAATTCAGCAATAAGACACTGCCAGACACACCTACGGTCCATACTAAGAAATTTGTGCAAGTTGAAGCAAAGCCTATAGACTGTCCATCACTCGCTCTATGATAAAGAGACATCTTAGCTTTCTAGTTGATGTCTGGTGAGTGCCTTCCATCAGTGTCCTTGGATCGGCCAGAAGTGACATGAATAATTGTCCCATTATTTTTCTGAACTTTATGAACTGCCCCAAGGTGACACTCCTCTGGACAGTCAGAGGTCTCCTCAACTAGACAGTAGTGAATTATCCATATTACACCATTGTAATGGTTTCATAGCTTGTTTCATAGCTTGTTTCACCCGTGTATACGTCAATCACACTTATCCCTCTATCACAGGGTGTGCCGTCTACTTATACAATGGTCTGGTTCGTTTCTTATCTATATCTTTTACTGTACTATGAAATCCTGGATATCAGAATACATGGCTTACATCTCTATATTCCCAGAAATTACAAAGGTTCTGACGCAGGAGGTACTTAATACATTATCACATAATTAATAAACGCTTAGTATGTTCCCATCTAAAAATTGTCCCAAAATTTATACACTAAATGGTCTGATCTTTATTTTTATACAAAAAAATAAATTAGCAAGGCTGGGCATGCTGGCTCACACCTGTAATCCCAGCATTTTGGGAGGCTGAAGCAGGTGGATCACTTGAGGTCAGGAGCCCGAGACCAGCCTGGGCAACATGGTGAAACCTTGTCTCTACTAAAAATACAAAACTTAGCCTGGCATGGTGGCACATGCCTGCAGTCCCAGCTACTTGGGAGGCGGAGGTGAGAGAATCACCTGAACCCTGGAAGCGCACTGTAGTGGGTCAAGATCATGCCACTGCACTCCAGCCTGGGTGACAGAGCAAGACCCTGTCTTAAATAAACAAACAGACAAATAAATAAATAAATAAATAAATAAAATGCATTAGCAGAAAATAAAGCAAGAGCATATTAATTTAGCCTAAACGGCTATAACAAAATGATCTCAAAAACATTGAAATCAGTTTTCAAATTTAATATCTTCCCTTTCAGAGATGTGTACTACAATTATTGCTCAGAAGTCAGACAGATGTAGGTTCAGATTTTGTCTTTGACACATGCTCTCAATGTGACATTGAGTTAATTATTTTATTTTGTGTGACATTTACTCTTTTAAATATGGGTGAAATAATACCTACAGCATAGGATGATATATTAGTGAGATACTATATGTGAAGAACAGTGCAAAGATGAAATGTATATATGCAGTAGCAAAATGTGTTATATGAGATCTTATGATAATGCAGATGACTGAGGAACTTTGTGTTAACCAGCAACCTATGTCTTCAATATTTGTAAAACCATCCCTAATTATATGAAGAAATGGTTTATTATATACATATTATTCTATTATTGAAAACAAACTTTTTCATTGGAATTGAAACATATTTTATATGCATTTCATTGGAATTGAACGTATTTTATATGTGTTGTTTCGTTCAAACAAAACCATTTAATAATTCCCTTTAAATTTAATACTGTGTGACATTTTATAGAAGAAACTTATAATTAACACAAGAAAGCTTGGAAATAGAAATTATGCTTACCATCCCAAAGTCTAAGAAAAATAAAAGGAACATTCAAAGATAAAATTGGAAGAATAAAAATTTTAAAGCAACATTAAATATTCAGATCTGGTTTCAGTATTCAAAAACTAATGTCTTTTCTAGCCATTTTATCCAAATGAGTTTGCGTATATAGAATATTAATTTACCCTCCAATTTAGTTCAAATAGGATTACAATAGACATAAAATGAAAGCAAGTATGCTAAATACATATTCAAAGCCAAAATGATTTAATAAATATTATGAAATAACTGACTGCATAACCATCGACATCTACTAAAAGAAATCCTCTCCACCAGCTATAAATACACAGCTATACAGGACAATGTGCATAGATTGTATCTTTAAAATGATTCTAATGTTTGAAAAAGGCAATTGACCCAATAGCATTATTAAAAGACTACACATTTTTTAGAGTATACTGTACATATAAATTATGGATGTTGACTTTGTCAAGCTTAAAATTCTTCAATATCTCCAATGGTTAGACACCCATAACCAGTATCATTCCCAGGCGGTGTTTCTAACAGCATAGGTAGTTCCTATGTTACGTTAGGCAGTTCCTAGCAGGATAATTTTAATTTTCCTTTTTACCTGCCTTCATGCATAGAGCATCAAAAACCTTCAGGTTTCCAGCCCTTCCATTTGCTGGAAACTTCCTCTCAGATTAATTGCAGGTTTAACTCTGTGCCAGTCCCTGTGATAAGTCCTTCCTGTGCATTAGCCAAAATCATCTTCACAAAAAAGTATATGTCAAAGGAACAGAAAATTGAGGTTTAAATAACTTGCCCAATGTTCATACAGTTGCTAAATCATCGCACTCAGGCTTGTAGTCCAAATTCACAGTCACTACACTTTGTGGTTGTCAAATCGTTTCTTAGTATTAGAACAAAAACTCATTCAGAAACTCAATATGTACAACAGATAAACTTGAGCCAAGCCTGTTTGGTTGGATTAAGGTAAGATGTTGATGATCTAAAGTTCCTCTTTTAGATGGCTCTCACCCCTTCAGGAGGAGCTCAAAGGAGACTAGATTAAAAATCATTGCTCTCAATCCTTCCTTCACCTAAAATGTACCTTCTTGAACCAGTTCTTTCTCAGAGGCATCAATCTGAAAACCATGATTTCTTCAATGAGATATGTAGCAAATGCCTCTTGGGCCTTTCACATTCCTCTTTAACCCACAGTTGTAGGACAGAGTCCAGACACCTGGCAGTTCCAGGTTCCCACCACACACCAGAATCTTCTCCACTACTGAGGGAGTGCAAAAAAATAAAAATAAAAAAATAAAAAATAAACACCTGCCTGCAAACAAAACCCAGAAGGAGCAAGGAGTTAGTGTACCTAGGGCAAACTTTAAGCAGCAGAAGACAGGATTGGATGAGCTAATGCTCTGTCCTGTTTCCCAGATAGACGTATGGGGCAGGTGCCTGTGGCCTGAGGGAGCAGTCTCCATAATGCACCCTATGCTAGCTTTTCCTCTTTGCCTTTCTACACTCTCCACTCCTCCACTCTTGAATCCTGGTATCACTTCACAAATTAACTGCCTCACCTAAGTCCTTGCCTCTAGCTCTGCTTTCAGGGGACTCAAATTGCCTATGATGTGCCAGAGGCTATGGGGTGCCCTTAAAACCAAAGGCATCTGTACTCTAACAGAAATGTTAGGGAGAGAAGTAGCAGCTCTTTGGAGCCCCAACATCATTCTTAATATCCTTCCCACCTCCAGCCTTTTTATCTGCCTCACTAATTATACCACTGCTCCCCCAATGAGAAATTGCAGGTGGATTATAAACAGAGAAATTTTCATTGATGGATAAATAGTATTTTATCATATCGACAAAATAAAAGTAATAGTACTATATTATGATATTGTTCTATTGTAACATAAGAAATCTTTAAAAATAAAACAAGAATATTCTTTTGCAATTCTAAGTATTCAATAGATACAGTGACGTTTGCAAAGTACTGCTTAGTCTAGAATCTAGAACTCTCTAAAGAAAGCAGAGAAATGGCCTGAATCCTTAAGTCAGCTTACCCCTCCTCAGGTCCAGGTTCCTCAGGCCACCAATGCCACAGGCTCCCACTTCCACCAATAATTTAGTAGAACCCCGCTTGGTTAATATCTTATTTAATTTTATGAGATGGGTCATATAAATCAATAAATACAACTTATGCCGAATTCTAAACCAGTAGTAATAAAAAATACATATTCCTACAGAAATTAGTCAAAGTAAAATAAATTGGGTTGACAGGGTCAGGCAAAACTCCTGAGAGGAAATAAGACCACACACTTATAGCCATCTACTCTTCGACAAACCTGACAAAAACAAGCAATGGGAAAAGGGTTCCCTATTTAATAAATGGTAATGGGAGAATTGGCTAGCAATATGCAGAAAACTGAACCTGGACACCTTCCTTATACCATATACAAAAGTTAACTCAAGATAGATTAAAGACTTAAATGTAAAACCCAAAACTACAAAAATCCTAGAAGAAAAACTAGGCTATACCATTCAGGACATAGACATGGGCAAAGATTTCATGACAAAAACACCAAAAGCAACTGCAACAAAAGCAAAAATTGGCAAATGGAATCTATTAAACTAAAGAGCTTCTGCACAGCAAAAGAAACTATCAGCAGAGTGAACAGACAACCTACAGAATGGGAGAAAATGTATGCAAATCATACATCTTACAAAAGTTTAACACCCAGCATCATAAGGAACTTAAATTTACAAGAAACAAACAAATGATCCCATTAAAAAGCAGGCAAAGGAAATGAGCAGACCCTTCTCAAAAGAAAATATACATGAAGCCAACAAACATATTGAAAGAAAAAGAGATCAACATCGCTGATCACTAGAGAAGTGCAAATCAAAACCACAATGAAATACCATCTCATGCCAGTCAGAATGGCTTTTAATAAAAAGTCAAAAAACAACAGATGTTGGCAAGGATGAGGAGAAAAATAAAATGCTTTCACACTGCTGGTGGGAGTATAAATTAGTTCAATCATTGTGGAAAACAGTGTGGCTATTCCTCAAAGACCTAGAGGCAGAAATATCATTTGACCCAGCAATCATATAATTGGGCATATACCCTAAGGAATATAAATAATTCTCTTATAGATGCATGCACACATATATTCATTGCAGCACTATTCACAATAACAAACACATGGAATCAACCCAAATGCCCATCAATGATAGACTGGATAAAGCAAATGTGGTACATATACATCATGGATTACTATAAAACCATAAAAAGGAACTAGATCCTGTCCTTTCCAGAGACATGGATGGAGCTGGAAGCCATTATCCTCAGCAAACTCACTCGGGAACAGAAAACCAAACACCACATGTTCTCATTTAGAAGTGGGAGCTGAACAATGAGAACACATGGACACAGGGAGGGGAACAACATGCACTGGGGCTTACCGGGGGCGGGGGAGGGGGAGGATCAGGATAAATAACTAATGCATGTAGGGCTTAATACCTAGGTGATGGGTTGATCGGTACAGCAGATCACCATGGCACACATTTACCTATGTAATAAACCTGAATATCTAGATAAATAGTTAATGCATGTGGGCTTTAATACCTAGGTGGTGGGTTGATCAGTGCAGCAAACCACAATGGCACATGTTTACCTATGTAATAAACCTTCATTTCCTGCACATATACCCTGAAACTTAAAAGTTCAAGAAAAGAATTGACTATATAAAAAAGTATATATGATTTGTTCAAAATGTAACTAGTATTTAACTCTCTTTTACCTGCTTAGAAAATGAAAATAATTTGAAATATTTAGCTGAATTTAAAATACATATATATAAAACACTTTAAAAGATCTGAAATTATAAACAAAATTATTTTAAGGAAACTAATTTAAAGTAACAGTTCTGCTTTGATTGAATAAATGGAGAAATAAAGTGAATCTTTTTAAACCAAATAAGATCACATAAAATGTCATTTCTTTGTATTCATTCTGTTTTGTGTAAAAAAAAAATGAGTATCAATACATTTCCCTTATGTTATTGTACTTAGGAATAGTGTCATGAAGATCATTTTCATTTTTTGACATGCTCCATTTGGAGTCTTGTCTTATGACCACTTCTGAAAAATAGTATTTGTTTCAGACAGGAAGAAACAGAGGAGAGATGTCATTGAATGTGACAAGCTGGCCTTGCAGGTAACACCTGTGTTCTGTGCAACTATTTGGAGGACATTACCTCAAGAATCCTCTTCTCACCTGCATCTCTAAAAACTTATTTTTTTAACAATGTTCATAGGGTAATCCAAGTTAGGGTGACTAATTTACACTAAGTAAATTAAGAGTCTAAATAAGTCAAGCATGTCAAAGTTTTTTAATAATGATAAACACTAATTGGCAAGAATATTTTATAAGCTCCAAGAAGGCAGAGACTATGCTTATTTCATTGAATAATATAGATCTAGATGTAGATATCAAATAGACAATAACTATTTGTTGAATTATTCAATTAAGTTATTTAACGTTGGGGAAAGAAGGATCCGTTTTTGTGTAACTAAATCCACAGACTTTTGCTTAACAATTGTAGAATCAAACTAAGAGGATACACTGCCTGATGGGCCACTGAGCTGGGTTAGCTAAAGCATCCATTCCAGATACAGAGGTGCATGTGCAGGATCAGAAAGCCTATGTGGCTGTTAGGACTCTTCCCTTTCAGGGTGGAGATAAACAAAAAGGTTGAACTCCTCTTTTCTAGATGTTTGGCAAAACTACTCCCTATCTGTTAATAACATCCACCTTTAGCTGGCATAGAGTACAACTGAATGAGACTTCAGCTTTTTAAAATTATATTCATACTTCATTCATGCCTGCTTGATTCTACACCACAGTAAACCCAAGTCTCTCAGTGACATATTTAGAAAACCTTTCTTGGCTAATCTCATCTATTATGCATTGCCCTTCATGACTTACACTTCAGATTCTGGGAGCAGCTTATCATGCCCTTATCCTCCGTCACTACTGTGTTTGATGTTCTGTTAAGGCAACGGTTTTGAAGAAGCAATAACAAGTCAATGAGGCGAGATTTAGTCTTAACTTCTGGTTATATCATATGAAAATAAACTTCAAGGAAGTGTCTGTCATTCTTAGTTTGTCCTTGGATTTTGGTTGCTTTGAATGCTGTTTAAAATGACTAGGCCAGCAGATGGGGCTTGTAAAACAGTTAACTGTACAGAGATACATTTGCCATGATATCTTTTATTATATTTAGATGTGTATTATAAAATCACAATGAACAATCTTAGAATTTTGAAAATTTTAATAATTTTGACATGAACACATAAAGGCATGCTTAGTATATCCTTTATATGGAAGTAAGTATATCTAAATACAAATACATTTTTCCATTTGCTATTTATTCAACTGCTTTTCTATTTCTTTTCTCCTCTCTTTGCCTTCTTTTGGTAATATTCACCAACTGGTAATATCAAGCAATAGGTAAAAAAGAAATAAAAACGAGTTGAACAAAGTATAATTCATGGGTTTCAGAAGCTATTTCCCAAGTTATACATTTGTTCTATTATCATGTTGATTTTTTATCATTTTTCTTACTGACAAAGCAATAAATGGAGATCTTCTATCCAATAAGTGTCTCTACAGTATAATAATTGGTGTATTTTTCACAGTACTATAAAGCTTTTTGAAATATCTGTGAAACAATTTATAGATCTTACAATGACTAAAATTGCAGGTTCAATTTCTATTTTAGCATACAATGCAAATTCCTGCCATATTTGTATAATCTGTCCATTTTCTCTTGGATGAAATACACATCATGTGAGCCTTCTTAGTGACTCTAAATGGCTACATGGAGTCTTCCAGAGTGTCTATGCACAGTTTTGGACCAATCAAAGTGAATAAACAAAGTACAGACCTGAATTTCGTAGCCAGAACACAGAAGCAATGATTTTAACCTAGAAAAATCACAGCAGTTGTTAAAGTCATCTTCCTCCACAGGAAAGAATCAGGATGACTTCTTTCTGCTTTTGCATAGCAATTTCTCTTATCAGTTTCACTGACATTAGCTGAAAAATGCCCCCAGACCAGCGAATCATGAACAGGGCTATTTCATGTTGCCGCTTTACCATTGAAGAGAGTCTGCCAACATAAACTATTATTTCTTCTTTTTTAACTTTTAAGTTGGGGGTGGGGGTGGTACAAGTTCAGGTTTGCTACATAGGTAAACTTGTGTCATGAGGGATTGTTATAAGGGTTATTTCATCATCCAGGTACTAAACTAAGTAACCAGTAGTTATTTTTCCTGATCCTTTCCCTCCTTCCATTCTCCACCCTCCAATAGGCACCAGTGTATGTTGTTCTTCTCTATGTGTCCGTGTATTCTCATTGTTTAGTTACCACTTATAAGTGAGAACACATGGTATTTGGTTTTCTGTTCCTGTGTTAGTTTGCTAAGGATAATGGCCTCCAGCTCCATCCATGTCCCTGCAAAGAACATGGTCTCATTCTTTTTTTATGACTGCATAGTATTTCACAGTGTATATACACAACATTTTCCTTATCCAGTCTATCATTGATGGGCATTTAGGTTGATTCCATGTCTTTGCTATCACGAATAGTGCTGCAATGGACATACACATCCATGTTTTTATAATGTAATAAAGTAAATTCCTTTGGGTGTATACCGAATAATGGGATTACAGGGTCAAATAGTATTTGTCTTTAAGTCTTTGAGAAATAGCCACACTGTATTCCACAATGGCTAAACAAATTTATAGTTCCACAAACAGTGTATAAGCATTCCTTCTTCTCCACAACCTCACCAGCATCTGTTATTTGCTGACTTTTTATTAGTAGCCATTCTGATTGGTGTGAGATGGTAACTTATTGTGGTTTTGATTTGTATTTCTCTAATGATCAGCAATGTTGAGCTTTTTTTTCGTATGTTTGTTGGACACATGTATGTCTTCTTTTGAAAAGTGCTTGTTCATATTCTTTGCCTACTTTTCTTTTTTTTTTTATTTTTTATTTTTTTATTTTACTTTAAGTTCTAGGGTACATGTGCATAACGTGCAGGTTTGTTACATATGTATACTTGTGCCATGTTGGTGTGCCTACTTTTCAATGGGATTATTTGCTTTTTTTCTTGTCAATTTGTTTAAGTTCCTTATAGATGCTGGGTATTAAACTTTTGTCAGATGCATAGTTTGCAAACATTTTCTCCCTTTCTGTAGGTTGTGTGTTTACTCTGCTGATATTTTCTTTTGCTGTGCAGAAGCTCTTTAGTTTAATTAGATTCCGTTTGTCAATTTTTGCTTTTGTTGCAATTGCTTTTGGTGTCTTTCTCATAAAATATTTGCCTGTGCCTATGTCCTGAATGGTATTGCTTAGGTTATCTTCCAGGGTTTTTATAGTAAACTATTATTTCTAGCAATAGTGAAGCAGTAGTATTGGCATGTTCCTGAGATCATGCCACAGTCATGGTAATAACAACTGTGCTATTGGTGTGGAGGAAGATACCTGTTTTCCAAGTTGCTCTTGCCTCTGAGAATATTGCCCTGAAGGCTATATCAAAGCATAATTTATCTGAAAATTATAAGTATATGAAGGAAAATGAAAACACACAAGAAAGCCTATCATTTAAAATTGAAATTTATCTATTAAAATGATATTTCTGCCAGGCATGGTGGCTCACACCTGTAAACCCAGCACTTTGGGAGGCTGAGGCGGGCAGATTGCTTGAGTTCAGGAGTTCCAGACAAGCCTGGACAACATAGTGAAATGATCACTTGAGCCCAGGAGGCAGAGGTTTCAGTGAGCTGACATAGCACCACAGCACTCACACTCCAGCCTGAAAAACAGAGTGAGACCCTGTTCCTAAAATAAAATAAAATAAAATAAAATAAAATAAAGTAAAATAAAATAAAGGATGTTCCAGTCTACTATGATCCTCTCAGTACCATTTTGATGCAGGCAACAGAGAATCAGTTGAAAGCTAAAACTGCTTTTCAGACAGGTTACATAGGTAGAAGACATATACATGAATGCATACATTCATCTCACACATCTTTTAAAACAAGATATCTTCACACCCCATGTCGCTATTGTGACATTTGTTTACTTTCTATTCACAGAAAATTTCCCTCTTACAATTGATTATACTACTTATATCATTCTATCATTCTTCCTCCCATACTCTCCTCTATGCTCTTCATTCAGTATATTTTTCCCTCCACTCCACTGAATAGCTCCTAAAGGGACATCAATGCCTGCACTGCTAAATTCTATGAATAATTCTCTAATCTCAGTTTACTTAATCTCTCAGCCACATTTGCTTCCTCTTTTCTTGGTATTTGTGCTCATTAAGGGATAAGAAAGATGATTCGTAGGGGCACCAGATGAAAATACCAATCTTCTAATTTCTTTTATTTTAAAAATGAGAAACAAAATAAAGTTGACTAATATTTAATAAATCACTAGACACTGATGCTCTCACTTGACCTATAAGATACATGATAACAGTGTATACTCCAAGTACCTGGAGAGGGGAGTGGTGGTCCCACAACTCAAAGGGGTTGTAGACCCTGGCTTACAAGTTAGCTAAATGAATTGCAGTTTATCTGTGCATAGTTAATGGATTTATGAATTATATTTTCTACCTCAAACCAAAAATAAAATTAAAGGGGGACAAATGGCTTTAAAATTGATTTCTACAATCCTCATGTAATAAAGTTTTGAATAAAATTTTTTATATGTACTTTAAGTTCTAGTGTACATGTGCACAACGTGCAGTGTTGTTACATATGTATACATGTGACATGTTGGTGTGCTGCACCCATTAGTCTTTTATATTAGGCATATCTCCTAATGCTATCCCTCCCCCCTTCCCCAACCCCACAACAGGCCCCAGTGTGTGATGTTCCCCACCTGTGTCCAAGGGTTCTCATTGTTCAATTCCCACCTATGAGTGAGAACATGTAGTGTTTGGTTTTCTGTCCTTGCAGTAGTTTGCTCAGAATGATGGTTTCCAGCTGCATCCATGTCCCTACAAAAGACATGAACTCACCCTTTTTTATGGCTGCATAGTATTCCATGGCGTATATGTGCCACATTTTCTTAATCCAGTCTATCATTGATGGACATTTGGGTTGGTTCCAAGTCTTTGCTGTTGTGAAGAGATGCCGCAATAAACATATGTGTGCATGTGTCTTTATAGTAACATGATTTATAATCTTCTGGACATATACCCAGTAATGGGATGGCTGGGTCAAATGGTATTTCTAGTTCTAGATCCTTGAGGAATAGTGATGCTGTCTTCCACAATGGCTGAACTAGTTTACAGTCCTACCAACAGTGTAAAAGTGTTCCTATTTCTCCACATCCTCTCCAGCACCTGTTGTTTCCTGACTTTTTAATGATTGCCATTCTAACTGGTGTCGAGATGGTATCTCATTGGGGTTTTGATTTGCATTTCTCTGATGGCCAGTGATGACGAACATTTTTTCATGTGTCTGTTGGCTGCATAAATGTCTTCTTTTGAGAAGTATCTGTTCATATCCTTCACCCACTTTTTGATGGGGTTGTTTGATTTTTTCTTGTAAATTTATTTAAGTTCTTTGTAGATTCTGGATATTAGCCCTTTGTCAGATGGGTAGATTGTAAAAATTTTCTCCCCTTCTGTAGGTTGCCTGTTCACTCTGATGGTAGTTTCTTTGGCTGTGCAGAAACTCTTTAGTTTAATTAGATCCCATTTGTCAATTTTGGCTTTTATTGCCATTGCTTTTGGTGTTTTAGTCATGAAGTCCTTGCCCATGCCTATGGCCTGAATGGTATTGCCTAGGTCTTCTTCTAGGGTTTTTAAGGTTTTAGGTCTAATATTTAAGGATTTAATCCATGTTGAATTAATCTTTGTACAAGGTGTAAGGAAGGGATCCTGTTTCAGCTTTCTACATATGGCTAGCCAGATTTCCCGGCACCATTTATTAAATAGGGAATCCTTTTCCCATTTCTTGTTTTTGTCAGGTTTGTCAAAGATTGGATGGTTGTAGATGTGTGGTATTATTTCTGAGGGCTCTGTTTGGTTCCATTGGTCTATATCTCTGTTTTGGTACCAGTACCATGCTGTTTTGGTT
>NW_012115488.1:18013402-18014689 GCF_000951035.1 Colobus angolensis palliatus | reverse complement strand
CTTAAGGAGATTTTGGGCTGAGACAATGGGGTTTTCCAAATATACAATCATGTCATTTGCAAACAGGGACAATTTGACTTCCTCTTTTCCTAATTGAATACTCTTTATTTCTTTCTCTTGCCTGATTGCCCTGGCCAGAACATCCAACACTATGTTGAATAGGAGTGGTGAAAGAGGGCATCCCTGTCTTGTGCCAGTTTTCAAAGGGAATTCTTCCAGTTTTTACCCATTAAGTACAATATTGGTTGTGGGTTTGTTATAAATAGCTCTTATTATTTTGACGTACGTCCCATCAATACCTAGTTTATTGAGAGTTTTTAGCATGAAAGGCTGTTGAATTTCGTCAAAGGCCTTTTCTGCATCTATTGAGATAATCATGTGGTTTTTTTCTTAGTTCTGTTTTATGATGGATCATGTTTATTGATTTGCATATGTTGAACCAGCCTTGCATCCCAGGGATGAAGCCCACTTGATCACGGTGATACACTTTTTGATGTGCTACTGGATTCGGTTTGCCAGTATTTTATTGAGCATTTTTGCATTGATGTTCCTCAGGGATATTGGTCTAAAATTCTCTTTTTTTTGTTGTGTCTCTGCCAGGCTTTGGTATCAGGATGATGCTGGCCTCATGAAATGAGTTAGGGAGGATTCCCTCTTTTTCTATTGATTGGAATAGTTTCAGAAGGAATGGTACAGCTCCTCTTTGTACCTCTGGTAGAATTCAGCTGTGAATCCATCTGGTCCTGAACTTTTTCTTGGTTGGTAGGCTATTAATTATTGCCTCAATTTCAGAGCCTGTTATTGGTCTATTTAGGGATTCAACTTCTTCCTGGTTTAGTCTTGGGAGGGTGTATGTGTCCAGGAATTTATCCATTTCTTCTAGATTTTCTAGTTTATTTGTATAGAGGTGTTTATAGTACTCTCTGTTGGTAGTTTTTATTTCTGTGGGATCAGTGGTGATATCCCCTTTATTATTTTTTATTGTGTCTATTTGATTCTTCTCTCTTTTCTTCTTTATTAGTCTTGTTAGCAGGCTATCAATTTTGTTGAACTTTTAAAAAAACCAGCTCCTGGATTTATTCATTTTTTGAAGGGTTTTATGTGTCTCTATCTCCTTCAGTTCTGCTCTGATCTTAGTTATTTCTTGCCTTCTGCTAGCTTTTGAATGTGTTTGCTCTTGATTCTCCAGTTATTTTAATTGTGATGTTAGAGTGTCAATTTTAGATCTTTCCAGCTTTCTCTTGTGGGCATTTAGTGCTACAAGTTTCCCTCTACACACTGCTTTAA
>NW_012115488.1:17999879-18013277 GCF_000951035.1 Colobus angolensis palliatus | reverse complement strand
GGAATAAGTGCGATGTGGTGCTGAGAAGAATGTACATTCTGTTGATTTGGGGTGGAGAGTTCTATAGATGTCTATTAGGTCCACTTGGTGCAGAACTGAGTTCAATTCCTGGATATCCTTGTTAACTTTCTGTCTCATTGATCTATCTAATGTTGACAGTGGGGTGTTAAAGTTCCCCATTATTATTGTGTGGAGTCTAAGTCTCTTTGTAGGTCTCTAAGGACTTGCTTTATGAATCTGGGTGCTCCTGTATTGGGTGCCTATATATTTAGGATAGTTAGCTCTTCTTGTTGAATTGATCCCTTTGTCATTATGTAATGGCCTTCTTTGTCTCTTTTTATCTTTGTTGGTTTAAAGTCTGTTTTATCAGAGACTAGGATTGCAACTCCTGCCTTTTTTTTTCCCATTTGCTTGGCAGATCTTCCTCCATCCCTTTATTTTGAGCCTGTGTGTGCATGTGAAATGGATGTCCTGAATACAGCACACTGATGCGTCTTGACTCTTTATCCAATTTGCCAGTCTGTGTCTTTTAATTGGAGCATTTAGCCCGTTTATATTTAGGGTTAATATAGGTATGTGTGAATTTGATCCTGTCATTATGATGTTAGCTGGTTATTTTGCTCATTAGTTGATGCAGTTTCTTCCTAGCATCAATGGTTTTTATAATTTGGCATGTTATTGCAGTGGCTGGCACCATTTGTTCCTTTCCATGTGCAGTGCTTCATTCAGGAGTTCTTGTAAGACAGGCCTGGTGGTGACAAAATCTCTCAGCATTTGCTTGTCTGTAAAGGATTTTATTTCTCCTTCACTTATGAAACTTAGTTTGGTTGGATATGAAATTCTGTGATGAAAACTATTTTCTTTAAGAAATTTGAATTTGGCCCCCACTCTCTTCTGGCTTATAGAGTTTCTGCTGAAAGATCCACTGTTAGTCTGATGGGCTTCCCTTTGTAGGTAACCCGACCTTTTTCTCTGGCTGCCCTTAACATTTTTCCCTTCATTTCAGCTTTGGTGAATCTGACAATTATTGTCTTGGAGTTGCTCTTCTCAAGGAGTATAATTGTAGCATTCTCTGTATTCTTGAATTTGAATGTTGGCCTGCCTTGCCAGGTTGGGGAAGTTCTCCTGGATAATATCCTGCATAGTCTTTTCCAACTTGTTTCCATTCTCCCCATCACTTTCAGGTACACCAATCAGATATAAATTTGGTTTCTTCACATAGTCCTATATTTCTTGGAGGTTTTGTTTGTTTGTTTTTACTCTTTTTTCTCTAAACTTCTCTTCTCACTTCATTTCATTCATTTGATCTTCAATCACTGATACCCTTTCTTCCACTTGATCGAATCAGGTACTGAGGCTTGTGCATTTGTCACGTAGTTCTTGTGCCATGGTTTTCAGCTCCATCAGGTCATTTAAGGTCTTCTCTATGCTGTTTATTCTAGTTTGCCATTCGTCTAATCTTTTTTCAAGGGTTTTAGCTTGTTTGTATTGGGTTCGAACACCTTCCTTTAGCTTGGAGAAGTTTGTTATTACCTGTCGTCTGAAGCCTTCTTCTCTCAACTTGTCAAAGTCATTCTCCATCCAGCTTTGTTCCGTTGCTGGTGAGGAGCTGCATTCCTTTGCAGTAGAAGAGGCACTCTGATTTTTAGAATTTTCAGCTTTTCTGCTCTGATTCCTCCCCATCTTTGTGGTTTTATCAACCTTTGGTCTTTGGTGATGGTGACATACAGATGGGGTTTTGCTGTGGATGTCCTTTCTGTTTGCTAGTTTGCCTTCTAACAGTCAGCACCCTCAGCTGCAGGTCTGTTGGAGCTTGCTGGAGGTCCACTCCAGACGCTGTTTGCCTGGGTATCACCAGTGGAGGCTGCAGAAGAGTGAATATTGCAGAACGGCAAATGTTTCTGCCTAATCCTTCCTCTGGAAGTTTCATCTCAGAGGGACACCCAGCTGTATGAGGTGTCAGTTGGCCTCTACTGGGAGATGTCTCCTAGTTAGGCCACTCGGGGTCACGGACCCACTTGGGGAGGTGGTCTGTCTATTCTCAGATCTCAAACTCTGTGCTGAGAGAACCACTACTCTCTTCAAAGCTGTCAGACAGGGACGTTTAAGTCTGCAGTAGTTTCTTCTGCCTTTCTTTTTAGCTATGCCCTGAACCCAGAGGCAGAGTCTACAGAGGCAGGCAGGCCTCCTTGAGCTGCAGTGGGCTCCACCCAGTTCGAGCTTCCCAGCTGCTTGGTTTATGTCCTCAAGCCTCAGCAATGGTGGATGCCCCTCCCCCAGCCTCACTGCCGCCTTGCAGTTCAATCTCAGACTGCTGTACTAGCAGTGAGCTAGGCTCTGTGGGGGTGAGACTCTCCAAGCCAGGTACAAGATATAATCTCCTTGTGTGCCTTTTGCTAAGACCATTGGAAAAGCACAGTATCAAAGTGGGAGTGTCCTGATTTTTCAGGTACTGTCTGTCACAGCTTCCCTTGGCTAGGAAGGGGAATTTCCCAACCCCTTGCACTTCCCGGGTGAGGCAATGCCACGCCCTGCTTCTCCTCACACTCCATGGCCTGTACCCACTGTCCGACAAGCCCCAGTGAGATAAACCCGGTACCTCATTGGAGATGCAGAAATCACCTATCTTCTGCGTCACTTACACTGGGAGTTGCAGACTGGAGCTGTTCCTATTTGGCCATCTTGGAACCGGACATCTGAATAAAACTTTTATTTTGTTCAAAAATAAATAACTTGACCCCAAAGTTGAGGACAGGCTGGTATCAAATACTTCACATTCTAAATAGGTCTGACAACAATTAGAGCTATGTGCCAGTCCACAGATTAGTAAGAATCAGCAAAACCAAACTTACTTCCATCAGAGAATCTTGTCTATACATATTTTTAACAGACTTTATTTTTAGAGAAGTTTTAAGTTCACAACAAAATTGAGCAGAAGGTAAATAGATATCCCATATGCCCCTTGTCTTCACACATGCATCGACTTAGACTCCCCCATAATCAACACTCCCACCAGAGTGGTCCATTGGCTACAAGTGATGAACCTACCTTGACACATCATTGTTACCCCAAAACAATAGTTTACATTAAGGTTCACTTGGTGTTCTCCATCCTGAGGGATTGTACAAGCTTATAAAGACATGTACCCACCATTATAATGTCATACGTAATAGTTTCACTGCCCTGAAAATCCTCTGTGCTTTACCTATACATCCCTTCCTCCCTTCAACCCCTGACAACTACTGATCCTTTTTCTGTTTCCATAGTTTTGCCTTTTCCAGATTGTCATATAGTTGGAATCATACAATATGTAGCCTTTTCAGACTGGCTTCTTTTCCTTAGTAATATGATTTAAGTTTCCTTTATGTCTTTCCATGGCTTGGTAGTTTCTGTCTTCCTAGCACTAAATAAGGACATCTTGGTTGCTTCCTACTTTTGTCAATTATGAATAAAGCTACTATAAACATCCATGTGCAAGTTTTTCTATAGATATAAGTTTTCATCTCCTTTGGGTAAATATCAAGGAGCATGATTGCTGGGCCTTATGCTAAGAATATGTTTAGTTTTATAAGAAACTGCCAAACTGCTAGTCTCCAAAAGTGACTGTACCAGGTTGTTGCATTCCTATCACCAATGAATAAGAGTTCCTGTTGCCCCACATCCTTGCCAGCATTTAGTGCTGTTGGTGTCCTGAATTTTGACAATTCTAATAAATGTATGGTGGTATCTACTTGTTGTTTTAATTTGCATTTCCTTGACAACAAATTATCTGGAGCATCTTTTCATATGTTATTTGCCATCTGTATATCTTTTTTGGTGAGATGTTTGTTAAGAACTTCATTTTTTAAATGGATTGTTTGTTTTTCTTACTGTTAAGCTTTGAGTTCTTTGTACATTTTGAATAAGAGTCCTTTAACATATAGGTTTTCTGCAAATATTTTGTCTCAGTCTGCAGCTTATGTTTTCATTATCTTTTTCTAATTTTTACTTTTTATTTTTATGAGTACATAGTAGTTATATACACTTACGGGGAACATGAACTATTTTGATACAAGGATACAATGTGTAATAATCACATCAAGGTAAATGGTGTATACATTACCTCCAGCATTTTTCATTTATTTGTGTTACAAACATTCCAATGATACTCTTTCAGTTATTTATAAATTTACAGCAAATTATTGTTGACTGTAATCACCCTGTTGTTTTATCAAATACTATATTTTCTTCATTCTGTCTAACTATATTTTTGCACCCGTTAATCATCCCCCACTTCCCCACCCCAATACCCTTCCAATCATCTGGTAACCATCATTCTCCTCTATCTCCATGAGTTCAATTGTTTTCAATTTTTGCTCTCACAAGTGAGTGAGAACAGTGACGTGTGTCTTTCAGTGCCTGGCTTATTTCACTTAACATAGTGACCTCCAGTTCCATCCATGTCATTGCAAATGAAAAGATGTCATTCTTTTTATGACTGAATAGTACTCCACTGTGTATATATACCACATTTTCTTTATCCATTTATTCCTTGATGGACACTTTGGTTGATTCCAAATCTTGACTATTGTGAATAGTGCTGCAGTAAACATGGGAGTGGAACTATCTCTTTAATATACTTATTTCTGTTATTTTGGGTATATACCTAGAAATAGGTTTGCTGGTGTTGCGGGAAGTCAGGGGCCATGAATGGAGGGACCAGCTGGAGCTGCAGCAGAGGAACATTCATTGTGAAGATTTCATTTTAATATGGACATTTATCAGTTTCCAAATAATACTTTTATAATTTCTGACTCCTATCTTTACTTTAATATCTTAATCCTGTTATCTTTGTAAGCTGAGGATGTACATCACCTCAGGACCACTGTGATAATCGTGTTAACTGTACAAACCGATTGTAAAACATTTGTGTTTGAACAATATGAAATCAGTGCACCTTGAAAAAGAACAGAATAACAGTGATTTTTAGGGAACAAGGCAAGACAACTGTAAGGTCTGATTGCCCGAAGGGTCAGGCAAAAAGAGTCATATTTTTGTCTTGCAGGGAGGCTATAAATGGAAGTGCAAGTAGGAGAGATGTCACTAAATTCTTTTCCCAGCAAATAATATTAATATTAATACCCTGGGAAAGGAATGAATTCCCGGGGGGAGGTCTATAAATGACCGCTCTGGGAATGTCTGTCTTATGCAGTTGAGATAAGGACTGAGATACACCCTGGTCTCCTGCAGTACCCTCAGGCTTAGCAGGGTGGGGAAAAATCCCACCCTGGTAAATTTGTGGTCAGACTGGTTCTCTGCTCTCGAACCCTGTTTTCTGTTGTTTAAGATGTTTATCAAGACAATATGTGCACTGCTGAATATACACTCTTATCAGTGGTTCTGCTTTTGCCCTTTGCCTTGTGATCTTTGTTGGACCCTTATCAGTAGTTCTGCTTCTGCCCTTTGTCCTGTTCCCTCAGAAGCAAGTGATATTTGTTAGACACTTATTAGTAGTTCTGCTTTTTGCCCTTTGAAGCATGTGATCTTTGTACCTACTCCTTGTTCTTACACCCCCTCCCCTTTTGAAACCCTTAAAAAAATCTGCTTGTCTGAGACTCAGGCGGGTATCACCGTCCTACCAATATGTGATGTCACCCCCAGCAGCCCAGCTGTAAAATTCCTCTCTTTATACTGTCTCTCTTTATTTCTCAGTCAGCCGACACTTATGGAAAATAGAAAGAACCTAGGTTGAAATATTGGGGGCAGGTTCCACCAATATGCTGGATCATATGGTAGTTCTATTTTTAAGTTTTTGAGGAACCTCCATAGTATTCTTTATAGTGGTTGTACTAGCTTACATTCTCACCAACAGTGAACAAAGGTTACCCTTTCTTGTCATCCTCACCGGCATTTGTTGTTGACTTTCTTTTTGATAGAAGGCATTTTAACTGGGTGTATTAGCCCATTTTAACACTGCTCATGAAGACATTACCTAGACTGGGAAGAGAAAGAGATTTAAAGGACTTAACAGTTCCACATGGCTAGGGAGGCCTCAAAATTATGGTGGAAGTCAAAAAGCGCTTCGTATATGGCAGTGGCAAGAGGGAGAATGAGAGAAAAGTAAAAGTGGAAACCCCTTATAGATCTCATGAGACTTACTCAATACTATGAGAACAGTATGGGAGAAATTGCCCCCATGATTCAATTATCTTCTACCGGGTCCCTCCCACAACATGTGGAAATTATGGGATTATAATTCAAGATCAGATTTGGGTGGGGACACAGACCCAAACCATATCACTGGGTGAGATGATACTTCATTGTAGTTTTGGTTTCTGTTTCTCTGATTATCAATGATACTGAGCATCTTTTCATATACCTGTTGGCCATTTGTATGTCTTCTTTTAAGAACTGTCATTCACAACTTTTGCCCATCTTTCAATCAATTTTTCTTCCTATTGAGCTGTTTGACCTCCTTATATAGTCTGTTTATTAACCCCTTTTTAGATGGTTAGTTTGCATACATTTTCTTCCATCTGTAGGTTATCTCTTCACTTTGTTGATTGTTCTGTTTGCTGGGCAGAAGCTTTTTAACTTGTGATCCCATTTTGCTTTGGTTGCCTGTGCTTTTGGGGTATTACTCAAAAAATCTACCCAGACTAATGTTCTGGAAAAAGTTTTCTTGGGATCTGGGAGCACTTTTTTGGAGAAGGCAAGAAAAGCCACAATGGCAACACTTAGGAACAAGACTTCTCCCTCCTCACCCTAGTTGCTCCTCAGGAGAAGGGCAACAGCTCAAGATCTAGCATGGCAGAAGACTGGGTTTAGCCAGAAGCAGCCATGGTGGGGAAGGTGAAGCACTTTGTTTCTCAGCAAGGAACTCTCTGAAGGTAGCAGTGGCTCCCAGGGCTCTGCTGGGCACAGTACACCACCACTTTGGCATCAGTCATATGGTAAGCTGGAGAGTGATCAGCAAAGCTGATGCCCTGCCAAGAGACCAAGGCTGGACCTGCCCAGGAGGAGACAGGAAAGCCCTGACTCAACAATGGAAACTAAAGAAGTTCACAGCTACCTCTGTTACTCATCACTACTGGGATATCTGGGGACAGGCTGTCTGTTCTTGGGAGAGGAAGTTACCAGGGTTCAGAGGGCTACCTGCTGGTGAAAGAGCATATTAAGTCACAGGGAAGGGCCAGGATCCAGGCCTCTGCTGTAGCAGCATCCAGAAGAGGTGGAGCCACAAGGTCGCAATACACACAGAGACAGAGCACAGCCCTAGGAAACAGAACAGCTCAGAGTAGTCAGCTCCTTAGCTGCTTCTCTGTGAAGCTGAGTGTGTGCCACTCTCCCCTTTTGCAATCACCTCATGATGTCTCCACCCAACCTCACATGCTGGTGGGGCTAAATGAGGGTAACAGAAGATGAAGCCTGCTCTGTGGTGGGGCGGCTTATCTGAAATGCATGTCTACAAGGGGGAAACTTGAGGCAATTGTATCTTAAGAGGTTACAGGATGGGGTCCTTATCTGACATCTGGGATATGATCCATTAACTAATATGCACAAATTAGATAGTTACATGTTGGCAATATTTATGTTGGCAATTTTAACTACTAATTATAGCTCTCTAATTAAATATACTAATGACCATTACTTGTTTGCTGCATTTTATTTCTTGAGTATTTAGGCAGTCTCAAACTGAACTTCAATGTGCTGACAACCTTAAACTGAGGAAGCTACCATAAGGAATACAAAATAATTATTACAGTCCCTCTAGTTTGGGTTTCTCAAAGTGTTTTCTACTAAGGAGCTGCATTTGAAATATCTAAGATGGCTGATAAAATTATAGATTTCCAAGTTAGACTTTAGACCTGTTAAATCAAAATTGCTTTGGATAGAGCCTAGAAATCTGCATTTTCATATTCTTTCTAGATTATTCTTACATACACTAAATATACACTAAAGTTTGAAAAACACCACTTTAGTACTGTGATCTCCAAAGTAGTGGATACTTTCAGGTATTTATAATAATCCACTGTGATTTTAATTTCTTAATTACCTTTTTCTCATCTAAAAGCAAAACTAAAAAGATAACTTGAGTCATACTTAATATATGGGTTGATCCACGTACCCTGCTGTGAACTAACCTGGGGGACTAAATTTTATATCAGAGAGAGAGTTTGATGATTTTTGTCCTCCCAAATTCATTAACTTACAGGCTTTGTGATCTATTATAGTCACTTGCTTTGGAATATCATAATGTTATTATGTTTATAAAAATAAGAATATTAAATAGTAGGATATTTACAATATTCTGTAATGATAAAAGAAGTAACCAGAAAATTCTTGCTACCACAACAGGTTCACTAGTTAGCTCAAGCCAAGTACTTAAGATTTATCAACTTAAATAAGTGTAAAGCATCATTCTTTTCTCAAAAAACAAAGTTCCAAAGTCATTCATCTTTAATGGATAAAGTAATCTCTATCAAGCAAATTTTTTGACAAAGTAAACATATTTAATAAGTCTCTTCATAGTCAAGCTGATGTTTTAACAAGTAAGAGACTAATTCTTTTTCAAAATAAAATAGAGCATTTAGAAAATGAATGCTTGTGAATGCTTACATTCTTAGATGATATTCTTTTCTTTTTGTTTTAATACAGTGTCTCACTCTGTAGCCCAGACTGGAGTGCAATGGTATGATCTCGTCTCACTGCAGCCCCCGCCTCCTAGGTTCAAGCGATTCTCCAGCCTCAGCCTCCTAAGTAGCCAGGATTACAGGCATGTGCCACCACGCTTGGCTAATTTTTGTATTTTTAGTAGAGATGGGGTTTCACCATGTGGCCCTGGCTGATTTCGAACTCCTGACCTCAGGTGATCATCCTGCTTTGGCCTCCCAAAGTTCTAGGATTACATGAGTCACTGCACCCAGCTAGGTGATTTTCTTGATTAAAAAAAAATGAATGCTTGGGAATGTTTACATTCTCAGATGATTTTCTTGCTAAAAATAATGAATGCGTATATAATGTAAAATTCTCATGTATTCACTTCCTAAAAATTTAGAAACAACTTTTAAACGTGGTTTGAAATTCTGCAAATAAAAAGGCTAAGAATATTTTACAACTATTTTGTTTTAACATGAAATGACAATTTTTTTGAACAATTTTTAATTGGTATGCCAAAAACATGTATTAATATCAAGAAATGTGAAAAATTAGTACTTTTTAATTTTAAAACTCACAAAATTGACAGATGAGTTTTTCATGAATTCCATGATTAATAAACACAGACAATCTATTTTTATTTTGGTGTTTTGTGAGTTGTCTTTATCAATTATGACACCTAATATTGTAATAGATACTAAAATAAACCCACCTTAGAATCAGACCTTCAAATAACTGAATTACAAAGTCTTAATCCAAATTTTTCAAATGAAATGTACTCTACACCTATTAATAGTGATACTAGTATTTTCAGTGAAAACAAAATGTTTGTTAGACATTTAAATTCTTAATTTTTAAATATTATTCATTTTTTTTATTTTACTTTAAATTTCTATTTGGGTGTATTTTTTATAACATACAATCACTCACTATATAACTTTAAAATAAATAAAAGTAATATAATTTGGAGATGCATGCTTTTGCTTGTTTTTTAAGGCAGAGTCTCACTCTGTCACCCAGGCTGGAGTGCAGTGACACAATATCTGCTCACTGCAACCTCCGCCTCCCAGGTTCAAGCAATCCTCGTGCCTCAGCCTCTTGAGTAGCTGAGACTACAGGCATGCACCACCATGCCCAGCTAATTTTTGAGAGATGGGGTTTCGCCACATTGGCCAGGCTGGTCTCAAATGCCTGGCTTCAAGTGATCCACCCTGTTCAGCCTTCCAAAGTGCTAAGATTACAGGCGTGGGCCACCACGGCTGGCCAGAGATGTGTTTTTAAAAATATTTTACTGATAAGAGGTGCAACTGGGAAAAGTTGGAAGCTATTGCTTCAAGTGGTGACATTTTAGTTGACACAGCTATATTTTCTTGTTAAATTAAAAATGGAGAAAAGTCAAAAACTCCTTATGTCCAGCCATTCAATATAAAGCCCTTATTTATGTTTAAGCAAACTTGGTAAAGTTAATGTTGGTGAGTCTTCCTCATGAACCACTTATCATCTATCATATCCCATGTTTTGAGGTCGGCTTTCTCATACTGGCCTCTGATATCTCTTAATGTTGAAGAACCTGGTCTCACAAAACATGACTTGCCTATTGCCATTCTATAGAGATAACAGTTTATCGATGCTGTGATAATCATACCTGTGTGAAATTTCTTTTCAAATCTATGGCTTCCAACAGTTTCAGGGAAGAAAAAAAAATCCATAAGCTATCAAAATGCCTTTTGATTTAGATCACAGTCTCCAGAATTGTTGAGCCCAATTTAAGTTTTTGTAGCGCCATATTTTCAAGCATCCAAGAAACTCTAGGCTAAAAATATTTTCACTTTGTTTCTCCCAAAACACCAATGTACTCTATAAATATCTCCTTTATGAAATCTAAACTTTATCACACTTATAGGTTGTTTTTCTAGAGGCATGCACCACTCAGGAATAGTCTCCCTACCTATGTGTGTATTGACAGAATTTTAATCAGAAAAAAAAAAGATGTGAAGAGGCATAACTTAAATGGGAAAAAATTAACAGAAAGCATAACAGCCTATCTACTCCTTTGCATTGATGCTAGTGAGGTGTATAAAAGACTGTCTGTAGTCTTTGTAGACTAAGCCTGGAGTCTTTTCTAGCACATATAAAAGGATTTGGTAGAATAAACACAGGTTTGAGATTCACAAAATGGGCATTTGTGGACCACATTCTGTCCCTGCCACATTTATTGTAATATTCTTCTCTGGTCCTTCATATATAAAGTAGATTTTTTTCTTAAATGTAACTTACAATCTTCTCGAAAAGATGAATGAAGTAAGCTATGATAAGTATTTTGTGAATACAGGGAATCAGCCAAACACTGGTATCTCATTTAATTGCTTGATCCTTTTCACCATCCTCTGGCCCCTCCTTCTAGGCAATTTTTCAAAAGACAACTCATTTCTGCAACTTCATTCAGTTCCAGTATCCCTAGAAGTGTTATCAGAAAAATATGAATACTATTTGATTTTCTGTAGGTTCCATTTGTTGTTGGTTTGCATGATGGGGACAATAGTTTTGGAAATATTAAACCAATCTATGGTCCATGATCCTATAAATCATGTCCCCCACATGACTCAATTGTTAGGCATTAGCCTTCAGGTCTATTGCACTAGGAAGCTGATGGTGGGTTTACAAGCAGATCATGGAATAAAAAAGAAAAAGTTTATGTCATAAATAATTTCCTTCAATTGAGCAAAAAAGGAGATGGTCAAGACAAGCTGAAAGGGGGTAGGAGGTGCTAAGACTAGAGAAAAAGGTGGGATGACAGACTTCTTATTACTGCCTTAGAGATCACTTATTAAGAGGCAATGACATCTTGCATTGGGAGTTATACCTGATATAAATGATGAATTGATGGGTGCTGACGAGTTGATGGGTGCAGCACACCAACATGGCACAAATATACATATGTAACAAACCTGCACGTTATGCACATGTACCCTAGAACTTAAAGTATAATAAAAAAAAAAAAAAAAAGAAGAAGAAGAAGAAGCCAGATATACATGAGGAAGGATCCTATGGCACTGTGCCAAGTTAAAAAAAAAAAAAAAAAGAGGCAATGACATCAAAGCATGAGAAAGTTCAGCAGAAATTAGACAGGCTTTGTCCCACTGGTTACTGTTAGAGATTCTAAGATAAAAGCATCTGTGCAGTTTGGAACAACTGTACCAACATAGAAATTATTTGGGAAACACCTGGGAAGAAAGAGGGTTGAAGAAAGCATTCCTCCCACAGAGACTCCCTTGGTTCCATGGATAATGAAAAATCTTCAAGCATTCACACATGCTCTGGACAAGAAATATAGCTGAGTTGAAGCCAGTGGGACTGATATAGGGCCATTATGGTAAGGGATGAGGTGATTCATGGCTGAGTCTCAGATAACCTGCAGGAATAGCAGGTTCCAAGATGAAATCAGGTCAACAGATGAAAACAGCCATCCCCTGGTCACTGACCTTGTACAGTGACCACAAGATGAGTGTCACCAGCCCAAAACACAGTAACACATGTCAACAAATGCACACTGACTGGCCAAGACAAGAGAGAACATAGATGACAGCAGGGAACCCTCATGCAGAAAAATCACCTTTTCCTCATCTCAATGAGGACAAGTTAAACTTCCTCCTACCTCCAGAAGCCGTGTTAGAATATAGAAGGGGAAACACAATAACAGACTCAATAAGGAATAGAACTTTGAATGGAATAACTATTACCAGTTTAGGTTAGTTATGGATATGTTTTAAATCTGAAGAGGGTAATAAATCTGTAATTGGCAAGTTTATGTTCCCCTATCTTTCTCTGAGTCTTTTACCTCATTTACTACCAAGCAAAATGGGACCTTGAAATAAAAACGTTATAAAAATTTTTAAATTATCCTTTTGGTTGGTATTTAAGTATATGAGCAAATACAAATGATTAGTTATCGAAAGGATCAGAGTCCCACAATTCAGAGACATTACTCACTACCAGACTTTACTAGTAATCTCACAGGTGCACACAATCAAGAAGCAGAAGAAGGAAGATGTCTAGGACATCTCACCTGACTTCCCAGGTCTTTTCTTTATGCATCACATGTACTGTCTGGCTCAGAATAACAGATGAGTCTCCCAAGCGAAGTTGGTAGGTTCCTTCACACAGAGGGGAGTGTATACACTGAAACGTGTACCATATCTTTACAGAGCTATGTGACATTTCCAGGAATCCATGCCTCTTAAATTTAGATACAAAAATAGATGATTGATAGGTAGGTAGACAGATGATAGATAGATAGATAGATAGATAGATAGATAGATAGATAGATAGATAGATAGATAGACAGATACTAACATAAACCAAAAGAAACCTTGAGTGTCTGTATTAATATTTAACAGTCAACCTCAGAAAAAAACATATTACAAAGATAAATAACTATTTTATAACAATAAGAAAGTTAATTCATAAGAAGACAAAACAATTCAAAGAGTTTATGCACCTAAGAACAGAGCTTGAAAGTACATGAGGCAAAATATGATAGAACTGCCAATATATACAGAAATAGACAAATCCATAACTAAAGTTGGAGATTTCAATATTTGTCTCTCAAAAATATATGTTAAAGTACAAAGAAAATAAGAATGTTGTTTTTATATACATATATACACTTTAAGTTCTAGGGTACATGTGCACAACATGCAGGTTTGTTACATATGTATACATGTGCCATGTTGGTGTGTTGCACCCATTAACTCGTCATTT
>NW_012115488.1:17988528-17997809 GCF_000951035.1 Colobus angolensis palliatus | reverse complement strand
TAGGTTTCCTAGTTTATTTGCATAGAGGTGTTTATAGTATGCTCTGTTGGTAGTTTGTATTTCTGTGGGATAGGTGGTGATATCCCCTTTATTATTTTTTATTGCATCTATTTAATTCTTCTCTCTTTTCTTCTTTATTAATCTTGCTAGCAGTCTACCAACTTTGTTGATCTTTTCAAAAAACCAGCTCCTGGATTCATTGATTTTTTGAAGGGTTTTTTGTGTCTCCATCTCCTTCAGTTCTGCTCTGATCTTAGTTATTTCTTGCCTCCTGCTAGCTTTTGAATGTGTTTGCTCTTGTTGCTCTAGTTCTTTTAATTGTGATGTTAGGGTGTCAATTTTAGATCTTTCCTGCTTTCTCTTGTGGGCATTTCGTATATAAATTTCCCTCTACACATTGCTTTAAATGTGTCCCAGAGATTCTGGTATGTTGTATCTTTGTTTTCATTGGTTTCAAAGAGCATCTTTATTTCTACCTTCATTTCGTTATGTACCCAGCAGTCATTCAGGAGCAGGTTGTTCAGTTTCCATGTAGTTGAGCGCTTTTGAATGAGTTTCTTAATCCTGAGTTCCAGTTTGATTGCACTGTCATAAGAATGTTGTTATGGGTTGAATTATGTTTCCAAAAATGTATATGGTGAAATCCTACCCCTCAATGTTTCAGAATGTGACCTTATTTGGAAATAAGATCATTACAGATGTTATTAGTTATGTTGAGGTCATACTGGAGTAGAATAGACTCCTAAGCTAGTATGACTGGATTGGATTTTAAAAAGAGGAAATTTGGACACAGAGACATACACACAAGGATAACACCATGTGAAATTTGGAGTTATGATGCCGAAAGAGAAGGAATTACCAAAAGCTAGGAGAGAAGCCTGAAACACATCCTTCCCTAGTATCTTCAAAGGAAACAGCCCTGACAAAACCCTAGCATCAGTTAAAGATACTGTTTGTGGTGCTCTGTTATAGAAGTCCTAGAAAAATAATATAGATATAAAACTTGAACACTATCAGCCAGCTTGACCTAACTGATATTTACAAAACACTCCACCCAACAATAGCAGAATATATATTCTTATTAAGTCAAACGGAACATTAACTAATATAGACCATATTTTGGGCCATAAAACCAAAGACACAGTTCATACAATTCTGACCACAATACAATTAAATTAGAAATTACTGATAGAAAAATGTACTTTTTTCTTTTTCTTTTTTGGCATATAAGTTATATTTTAGCACTTCCATGCATTGTGGCATGTGACATTCAGATGAACCTCTTGTAGATTTAAAATTATCGCAATGAAGAATTTGGGAGAAGCTACAGAAAGTGGATGCCATTTTAACTCAGAAAGGTTCTGGGCAAAAGTTTTTTAAGTGAGATACCATTTCAATGAGAAAATTTGGCATAAAATTATACAAATATACAAAGAGATATTATACAAATATACAAAGATACAAAGATATATTCACTGAAATGTGTACTATTGACATGTTTATAAACACAAAAAAATAATAAAATGTAAATATCAATGTTATTTTAGTAACAAAATAAAATGGTGAAAAAGAAAATAGAATATGAATAAGGGTTATGATGTTGCTCAGTTACCAGTACTATAGTGTAAGTTCATCAGTGGCTTACCTTATACTTCAGGAAATTCTGCACTAACTAAAAAAAAAATCAAAAAGTTGAATGTTATAATCCAAAACCATCAATTTTTTGAAGAAAATACAAAGTTGATAAAGTATTTAATAATCCCTTTAAACCATAAGAATAGTAGCAAAACCACTATCATTTTATATTTATATAAGAATTCTAATTTATAAAGTGATTTCCCATATCTCACCTCACCAAAGTTTCGCTATAAGCCAGGTACTGTGGGGTGCACCTGTAGTTCCAGCTTCTCAGGAAGTTGAGATATTGAGCCCAGAAGGTGAAATCTAGCCTGGATTTCATTATGTCCATTGTTCATAAAATAAACAAAATGAAGATTATCCTTAGTTAATTGAATCACTCAACTATGTGTAACTTAGCGTGAACATTTTCTTTAACCTAGAAACTGAAGTTTTAAGCTAGAAAGTATGTTAATCTATCAACATATTTTATTCCATAACTAAAAACGTGTTAAAAGAAAAAAATTCTTCCAAATTACATCTGGAAAATTAAGTGAAATCTATGTTGCTTATTATGTTCCCAAAGTGAATGCATTACAAAGCTCAAAACAAAAATCACAGTGTCTATTCAGAATATGCTCACTAATTTTCTCTCACATGCACCTATCCAATTTTCTCTTCCATTGTTAGGGTCCCTGCATCCCATTACAGTGCAATTCAGTTAAATGAATGCAGAATTAAATAAACAATATGAAGTGAGTTTGCCTCACAGCAGATATTTGCATTACATCCATGAGAATTCTCTGTTATTAAATTAGCTGCAGGGGGGCTTTTTTATTGCCTCCTAAATGTAAGAGAAATGTTCAAACTAAATAAAATTCCATTTTTAACAACTAAATATTACACTAAAAGAGGTCAAGTCCACTTGTTTTTAATGCTACATGCACGTAACTTTTGATACAGGGTAACCTTTAATTTTCAATTAAAAATGAGAACAATGCTTGCCCTACATTTTGGCTATTCAGATTTTCCCACAAATAAAGATAGTATTAAAATTGCATTATACTAAAGTTTTCACAATAAAGGAAATGCTGAACTCAATAGGCTTAATGGTATATCATTCCGTTTTTCTGCCTAGTTTATTGCTTACATTAATACCCCCATTAGCCAAAACATCAATGAAGAGCCAAAAAGTAACCCACGTAATTATAGTTTTTAAAAAAATGTTGAACTTTGGGGTCAAATGGAACTGATTTTTAAATCCAGCACAATCACCTGCTAGCAAGGTGATTTTGAACAAGCTGTTTAGGCTTATCTGTAAAAGAGAGATAATAACCGCTATTTCTCATGGTTGTATGGCATAAATAAGAAGTGAATAAAACATGTGGGATAGTTTCTGCACATAATTGGTACTCAGTTGTTTCTGCTGTTATTAGGCTGCTACTTCATAAAACTAAAACTTCGCTCACAGGAGAACCATGGAGATGGTAACCAAGGGCTTCTTTGTTCCTGTTACGCACATAGCTCTAAATATGCCACCTTTTAAAATTCTCAGTACCAATTTCTTTTATTCATTCATTCATCAAATATTTATTAAATTCCAAGTATATGTCAGGCACTGGTTTAAACATTGGGGATACAATAGTAAACAAAACAAAAATTCTCACTCCCAAGACATTTGTTTTCTTGAGAGGGATTCAGACAATTTAAAAAGTACATAAAATATGCAGTATGATAAATAGCAATGAGGGCTAAAGAAGAACAGCAGCACAGGAAAAGGGGATAGAGACTATCATGGTTGGAGGTGAGGGTTCCAGAGAGTCCTATCTTGACGTCTACTGAGTAAGTAACATTTAAGTCATACCGGAAGTAAAATGAGAAGCTATGTAAAGTGGTCAGATTATCATTAGAGTTTGAAGCACAGCTAATAAGATATCTTGACAGATTGGATATAGACTGTAAGAGAGAGGGAACTATCAAAGATGATTCCAAGATTTTTTACTTCCGCAACTAGAAGAATGCAATCGTAGTTTACTAAGATGAGAAAGATTATGAAAGTAGTAGGTTTGGGGAAAGAATATCAGGAGCTCCATTTGGAACATAAGTTTGAGATAACCATTAGACACATAAGTAGAGATTTTAAGTAGCCAATTGAATATATAAATCTGGAATTCAGGCAAAGACCATCCTGAAAATGCTAATTTGGTAGTTATTAGATTATTATTAGCATGTAATCATAAGACTCACTAAGATCTTTAAGACTTCTTAGGAGTTAAGTGAATATAGAAATTAAAGAGATCAAGGACTGAGACCTCAATCATTTAGATATGACAGAGGGCCTCCTATTATTCAGATATGATAGAGGGGTCTCTATCACTTAGGAATCAGAGAAATTTTTAAAAAGCAGCAAATAGGACTAACAAAAACAGTTTAATGGGATAGGAGATAAAAACAGAATAAGTTGTATAGAAAGCCAAGCCAAAAAAAAAAAAAAAAAGGTATCACAGAGAAGGGAGCAATCACTGTCACAAAATGTTTTCAAAGGGTCAAGTAACGTGAAACTTGAGAGTGTCCATTGGATTTAACTATTTGGACATCATTGGTGACCTTGATAAGAGATGTTTCATTGAAGTGGTAGGAGCAAAAGACAGATTATAATCAAGAGAAACTGAGGCAGCAAATATAGAAAATGTTTTCAGCAAGTTTCATTGCAAAGGAAAGGAAAGAAAGTGATGGTAGTAGAAAGGAAAGAAAGTCAGGAAGAGTTTTGTCATTGTTGTTACTGTTTTCAAGATGAGAAAAGTTCCTGTATATTGTGTACTGATGGCAAAGACCTAGTAGATGAGGAAACAAGATGGTGTAGGAGAAAGAGAGGACACTTGTTAGAGCAATGACCTTGAGTAATAAGAAAAAGAAACTAGAGCTGGTGCAAAGAGAGGGAGAATGCAGCTGCTAGTATTTGTTGGTAGGTACATACAGCAGTGGAATGTTCTAGAAGTTCTCCCTTGATTGCATCTAATTTCTCAGTTACATAGAATGCAAGATCAATCACTCAGAGTGAAGTTTAGTGAGTTTAAAAAAAAACAGAATTAGATATAAAATAATAGACCATAAAAGGGAGAAAGTAAAATAGACATGGGAATGGAGTGAGACAATCTGGCAGTATTGAGGGTCCAGTAGAGAAAACTGATCCTAAATTTCAAATGAAATTGTGAATGGATAAACAAAATATGGCATTTCACATACGGCCTTTAAAAAGAATGAAATTCTGACAACTGCTATATAACATGGATAAACCTTGAAGACAGTATGCCAAATGAAACACCCAGTCAAAAAGGGACAAACACTATATGATTCCCCTCATATGAGGTACCTAGAGTAATCAGATTTATAGACAGAAAATAGAATGGTGATTGTCAGTGGTTGAAAGGAGAGAGAAATGAGGAGTTACTGTTTAATGGGTATGAAGTTCAGTTTAAGAAGATAAAGTTTTCGAGATGGATAGTGGTGATGATCTCACAGCATTAATGCACTTAGTGCTAAGGAACTGCACAGTTAAAAATGGTGAAAATAATAAATTTTATGTTATATGTATTTTATGAAAACTTTAGAAATCATTTTTCGAGCTAAAAACATAAAATAAAATGAAATCAGATTGCTTTTTTTTGTGTGTTTTACTCCAGCCATGTTCAGCTATACAGACAGGGCTAGGGGAGAGTTTGATTTAAACAACATTATTGTTTTGTTTTTCAAATTCAAGTAAGAACTCATTATAATGATAAACCAGGTAACTTAAGACTAAGAAACAGTGAGGGAATTGAGGACATGAAGGTAGTGATAGGCATTAAAATGCTGGGAGAATCATACCCGGTAGGCTTGGTAGATTGTGAGAGTTGGGGTGTTAGGAACTATGAGCTGAAAAATAGAAGGTAGTATTCAGAGAGGAGTGTTTGAAATTGAGATTATGGAGATATTTAAATTGTATATACTGACAAAGCCTAAGATACAGTCTTGGGAGTAAATGATTTAGGGTTGGTTGAGGACAAAAATTAATGGAGAAGAAAAGGTAAAGAAACTAAGGACGTTCACCATTCACATCAAAAACATTAAATTAAAATAAATTCTGAAAAAAGAAAAACTGAGAGGCCAGGGTATTGAAAGTATCATCTATGCAGATGCTGAAAATATCAAGAATTGTTATGGCAGTATTGTTATAAAGAGTGTCAGTGAGCCAGGAGTTAAAATTTTCAGGGAATGAAAGTTATGGAGTGGTGTGAGGCAGACGGTGGCAATAGACGATTGCAACAATGAAGAGTAGGGGACAAAATATAGTCATATGATAATATTCAAAGTGTGTCACTTGTAGGAAGAAGAAAAAAGAGTGATCTAGAAGCAGCAAAGAACTCATGTACTCCATCTGGCCAGTGGTATAAGATGCATGAAAGAAAATAAAGCCACCACTTGATAGGTTTGCAGCAGCAGCAGAAGTGTTCAGCTTCAATTAGAACATGACATTAATGCTATGTTCAGAAAAGCATTCAGTGACAAAAAGGAATTTCCCAGTGATTGGTGTTAAAGCTTAATCAGGCAATGACCAGAAGGAAAAAGCTTATAGTCTGACAAAATCAGATTTATTGGTTTGATGCCATGAGGAAAGGCACCCCAGAGGAAACGTGGAATGCAGCTTTCAACAAAAGGGAAGAGAAAAGCATGTTTTGTGAGGTTTGGGTTTCTGTTGAAGGATTGTAAGAAGGGCCTAAGAGAAGTGGGAATCAGTTCTGGGTTCCCTTGCTGTTTCTATGATAGAATTAGAAAAGCAAGAATTAACTAGGGAATCGGTGCTGTCATGAGGCATGGGTGGCTTAGCAACTGGGTATCCTCAGTAATAGATGACTGTAGCAAAGTAGATCTAGAATGTCATGGGTGAAACAGCAGTGATCATTCAAAGCAGGGATCCTGGTGGCATTTTACAGTTGCTGCGTGACCTCTGCAGAATTACTATATCCTGTTAACTTTGGAGCTGTCTGCATCCTTGTCTGACCTCCCAGCCTGATTAATGTCTGTGATGCTCTTTGCTCTTTTCAGTCTGAGCTGATATCCACTCTTTCTGCTCCGGACAAGCTTTGATTCTTTCACTGAACATAACTTCCAGAGGGCATATTGGAGGAGATTCAGAAAATGGGGCAGATGTGACAGATGGGGCCAAAAGAGGATTAAAGTTTAGGATACTAGTGATGACCTAGAAGATGTTGGCTTTTTGACCTGATTATTTGTCCTGACTGTCTGAAGACACATTGTGGGGATAAGGCTGTGAAAGTATAATGGGGTTGGGGGAAGTTGGAGGTCTTCCTGTGGGTCCTCAAAGTCCCAGAATGTCCCCTTGACCCGTGCCAATAGAGGCCTACAGATAATTAGCTTATTTGGACTACAGAGGCTCTCCCTTGACTTGTGCAAGAAAGCAGCAAGTAGAGAAGACAAAACAGTGAGTTAGTATTTCCCATAGCAAAGAGAAGCCACAGCAGAGGAAGAAATAAAAACTATTAAAACCATCCTGGCTAACCCGGTGAAACCCCGTCTCTACTAAAAAAATACAAAAAACTAGCCGGGCAAGGTGGCGGGCGCCTGTAGTCCCAGCTACTGGGGAGGCTGAGGCAGGAGAATGGCGTAAACCCGGAAGGCGAAGCTTGCAGTGAGCTGAGATCCGGCCACTGCGCTCCAGCCTGGGCGACAGAGCGAGACTCCGTCTCAAAAAAAAATCAAATTTCAAACATCAAAACAACTTGGAATTATTTGATGTAAAAGGAAGTAATTCAATATGCAGCATATTCTCTGAAGTCATCAGAGTGTTATAGCAGAGTTAACTAGTATTAATAATAATGTGCCTGAATTAACAATAAAATGGAAAGCTATTAACATTTATAAGGCAATAAAGTAGAGCCAGAACGTATTTTTATTTCCTTCTATTCACAATACAAAATTTATTGCTCCTTCTTCACTTGCTCCTCCATTAAATATATATTTTTAATACTTCCATCAAGAAATATTGTGAAAAATGTTTATAATTAAAAAATTAAATCCTCAGTTACACAGAAAATTTGACTCTGCTGAGAGACCCGTATCCCAAAAGTTACCCAGTAAGTGAACTGGAACATGATGTATCCTGTATTCACATTCTGTCTCTCAGCATGAGGAAACAGATGAGGTCTACCCACCAACACCACCATTGAAAGAAAAATACTGGAAAGTTAGAGATATAAAAGACACAGCCCATGCCCTACTGTGTAGCACAGATTTATAACACTAAACTCACATTTGCAGAGTGTTTTGCAGTTTACTTACTATTTTAATGTGCATTCTACTATTTGCCTCTCACAAATACCCTGTAAAGAGATGTAATCTCATTTTGCAAAAGCGGACACTATTCTTCAGGCAGTAAGAAACTTTCCCAAGATGATGTTACTACTAAGTAGAGATTGGACTTCAATTCAGATCTCAATCTTCATATTTTATCAATTAGTTGGATAGGAGAAGAGCAGGCAGAAGTTACACGAGTGTTTTAACTCAGTTTCCCTCATATAGTCAAGGTACAAAAAGCACCTGTACCAAAAAAAGACACATATATTGGGTACAATGTACACTGCTTGGGTGACTGGTACACTAAAATCTCAGAAATCACCACTAAAGAACTTATCCATGTAACCTTATACAACCAATGTAGACGGTAACAATGAGACAGGTCAGGAGAATAAGGAGGTGCCCGCACCTCCCAGACTGGAGTGCAGTGGCATAATCTCAGCTCACTGCAACCTCCACCTACCAGGATCAAGCAATTCTCCTGCTTCAGCCTCCTGAGTATCTGGGATTACAGGCGCCTGCCACCACACCAGGCAAATTTTTTGTATTTTTAGTAGAGACAGGGGGTTCACCATGTTGGCCAGGCTGGTCTCGAACTCCTGACCTCAAGTGATCCACTCACCTAGGCCTCCTAAAGTGCTGGAATTACAGGCGTGAGCCACCATGCCCAGCCAGTATTCATTTACATTTGACCTCAGAATAATTCACTCATACTATTGGTCTCATTTGACTTGAACTACTGTCCTAAATATTAATTTAGTGTGTTTATATTGTCCAAATTATATCAGCTGATTTCATATACAAATTAGATACTGTCCAGTTCTCTTTGCATAGAAATTCTGTTTTCATTTTCACTCTCCTCATATTTTATTACTTTAGTCATCTGGGCAATGTATCATGTTTAAAAGAGAGAATGAGGTCTCCGTTAAAATAAAAGGCCCCTAAATGTTATAAGCACATTCCTGTAATTTCTTTAAAGATTACGTCCCCAGGTCATTTAAGTTCAGTACACTGACTTATATATCAAAATACTCATTTAGAAACTTAAGGACTCTTCTGAAAATGCAATAAATAGATAATTGCTTATTAGTGCACTTGGAGAACAATTGAAGTCAAAACATAAGCATTACAGTTACTTATCTGTTTCTTAAGTGTGTTTAGAATATGATATGATTTGTACCTTTGCTTAACAAACATACGGTGAGCACCTGCTGTCTACCAGGGTCTGCCCTCATGTGGTTTACAGTCTAATGGGAAACAATATCCACATGAAGAAATGTGCCAGAAAATCTATAGGGTATGGTGGGAAC
>NW_012115488.1:17986703-17988357 GCF_000951035.1 Colobus angolensis palliatus | reverse complement strand
TTTGATCTGGATCTTGAAAGAGGAGTGTTTGCTATGTATGTTGGAAGGACTAGAAATTGTTAGATAAGGGTGTTTGCAATAAAACTGTATATGACAGGAGCCAAAATCTGTGGAATGGTGCATACAAAGAGCTAGTTTAAGAGAGAAAGACAGAAGAAAGAGCATGAAAAATGCCTTGTGCCACAAAACCGAGTTTGGACTTTATTTTTTGGTGATATCCTTATTAATCATGCCAGGATAATTAATATAATAATCTTCAGTTGCAGTAGTTTGAAAGCAATTGCTATATCAATATTGTAACTTACCCAAATGTGATATGTGAATGTGTAATGTTTGCAATAGCATGGCAACCAAAACTAATTGTAAGGTATTACTTGTTGCCTTTGTTTCTTGCTACATGATTAACATTTTTTTCTGTGGGTCAATGATCCAAAATAATTACACGGTTCCACTTTTGCCAAGTATGCAAGTTCAATAGTTATATGTGGAAGCTGAAAGATTTATTCTACATTTGTTGTGAATAGTCTATAACAATTATTGAGCATGTAGTATACTCCAGGTTCTGTGCTAAGTGCTTTGTATATGGTACATAATCTCATTCTCAAAATACTTGTATTAATTAACACAATTTTTTCCATTTTGCAAATGAAGAAACTGGAGCTCAAAACTTGAAAGTGACCCCTTCAGGCTCAGGCATTTTATAAATAGCAAAGTTGAAACTTGAACCCAGGTCTCACAGTCAACACATACCATATCCATAATGATTAAACTAACTCAGGAAACACAAATATAACTAAACACAGTTTCCCCTCTGAAGGAGCGTATAATTTTGTGGGGTAAATGGTCAACTACAAAATGGATAGTAGATGTTCACGGTGAGGTTGTATTGGATGAACACTTACTGTAGACTACAACCATTGGGGAATGCATTCCATAGGATGGAAACTGCAAAATGAAGGAGGAAAGTGGGGAGGCTATTTCAGGCTAAAAAGATAAGACACTGTGTGTCTGTGGAAAACCACACATGACTCCAGGGAACTGCAGGGCCTTATGGTTATTATCAGGACATTTGCACTAAGATTTGCATCGTTCATCCCCTATTGCAGTCACTTGCTTTGGTCCCATATCAATATTCTACCTGGCATTAACTTAGTCCAAAAGAATATGTTAAAGTTAGATATCAATGATTTACACAACTCCCTAAAATATGAGCTACAAGAGAAGAGTCCCTGGTAAAATACGATTAGGACATAGGCGGTTTCTAAGAGATGCAATCTTCTGTTGGTATGCACAATATCAGCCTCTGACTAGAGCTATAAGCACAATTTATCCTTTAATACCTCCAGGATTTTACCATTAAAAGTGGTCAGGCATTTAAGTCTACGTATGTAAAAAGGTAGCTATTAAGAGAATTAGCCCAGGCCGGGCGCGGTGGCTCACGCCTGTAATTCCAGCACTTTGGGAGGCCAAAGTGGGTGGATCACGAGGTCAGGAGATCAAGACCATCATGACTAACACAGTGAAACCCCGCCTGTACTAAAAATACAAAAAATTAGCTGGGCGTGGTGGCAGGCGCCTGTAGTCCCAGCTACTCGGGAGGCTGAGGCAGGAGAATGGCGTAAACCCGGAAGGCGGAGCTTGCAGTGAGCTGAGA
>NW_012115488.1:17968294-17985523 GCF_000951035.1 Colobus angolensis palliatus | reverse complement strand
CCAGCACTTTGGGAGGCTGAGACAGGCGGATCACGAGGTCAGGAGATCGAGACCATCCTGGCTAACACGGTGAAACCCCATCTCTACTAAAAAAAAAAAAAAAAACTAGCCGGGCAAGGTGGTGGGCGCCTGTAGTCCGAGCTACTCGAGAGGTTGAGGCAGGAGAATAGCGTGAACCCGGGAGGCGGAGTTTGCAGTGAGCTGAGATCCGGCCACTGCACTCCAGCCTGGGCGACAGACCGAGACTCCATCTCAAAAAAAAAAAAGATAACAAAAAGAATAAGATATTTATCTCTCACATATTTCCATAATCATTTACCATCTCTTATCTTTTCCACATTTTTTTCTCTTTTAAGTAGTTTCATTTTAAAGGTATCTTCCTTCGCTATAGATAAATATAGTATCTGTGTTCTCAGCAAATAAAATTTATTTCAATCTCTGTCAATAATATGTAAATAATTTCGGCCTGTCTCATAAAGTTATGAATTCAATGCTCATAAACTGAGGAGCAAAAAACACTACGAAAAGATAACTGGTAGTTATAATATAAGGTCAAAGTAATATAACCTTGAAATAGGTCTAATGCCTCTGCTTAAAAAAATGAATGCATGCATTAGAGTGGTTAATTAGATCTCTTTTATAAATTGTGTGTCCTGAAAATGACAGATAAATTATATCTCAATGGGAACATTATTCAGATTCAAACTATGTGTTTAAGTAATCCAAATTAGCATTCTGAGTTTATAAACATTAACTGAAGACCCATTATATGTCAGATATTGTGCTAGAAGGTTATAGCCTAGTTGGACAAACTGATTTGTAAATAATAATAATAATACTTATAGAGCCATATGAAGCAAAGAAAAATCTATTGACTCACATCACTAGCCCTTTCAGACAACATATTTTTTCAAAATTATTTGACATAACTCTTGATGTCTTCCTTGCTCTCTGTATCTCCAGCTTCCTTCGAGCTATTTTTTCCCCGAATCATATTACCCCCTCACAGTTCAATTCAAAGTCTGTGTGACAGATACTACCCACTAACCACCAAATTAATTGTTAACTTTTCTGCTGGGAAGATAGTTATTCCACATTTCTTTCTCCCATAATGTGAGCTGGGTCCTTAAGAATGAGTATTAGCCAAAGGAATGTGAGTGAAAGTAGCATTAGCCACTCCCAGGCAAAACTCATAAAAAGCACTGCACTCACAGCTTCACACTCTTTCCTACCACCAGAAGATGGAGATGTTGATACCCAGATCAACTTTGGAAGCTATGTGCTAAAGCTGGAACTTCTGTCACAAGCTAAAATTCTTGATGACTGTATGGAACAGAATCCCCCTGCCAACCAAGAAGCCCTTGGACTATTACATGAGCAAGCAATAAACTTCTAATGCATTGAACCATTATATCTGGGGTTCCATTTGTTACAATAGTTCAGCTTACCATAATCTACCTTTTCCATTAAACCATGTATGGTCATTCTCATTCATGCTAATCAAGCACTTGTACATTTTACCATACAGTATGGCATTCATTTGTGGCCCCATTCTTTTTTGCTTTAACATTTCATCACTGGCCTTCTTTTGTTTTCTACCTCCTTAGTTCCTTGCACAAGAGATAATTTTAGCCCTGAACCCCAACCAATCGTTTAAGCATAAAAGGACATGATTATAAAGCAAAAATATTAACTAAAAATCTTGTTGTACTGAAGAATTAGTTTTGTCTAAAGATCTGGACTTTGCCCCAGCTTCTAGGAGGTAACCAATAAACCCTTGGGAATTCCCAAATGATGGGAGCATCTTAGCTGTTCATGGTGGGTGCCTCAGATCACACATGATGATTTAGGCTAACTATGTGACTCATGGAGGTTCTCTAGATATATTATGCTAACGAGGGGACTCAAAATGTGGGCTGGCCATCCCAGAAACACCACGTACTTTGGGTTGGGGTTATGTGCCATATAATATCCGCTTGACTTCTGGGGAGGGAAGGGAGCTACATGTTGAGTTCAACTGGGATGGCGATAACTCAATCAGTCATGCCTACATAATAAAATCCCAATAAAATCTCTGGACACCAAAGTTCATGTGAGCTCTCTGGGTTGGCAACACTGCATGTATACATAGCCACATATTGATACTGGGAGAGTAACATGTCACTGAGGACACAGAAATTTCACATTTTGGAACTCTTCCAGTCCCAGATTTCTCCCTATGTGTCTCTTCCTTTATCTGGTTCTGATTTGTACCTTTTGTTCTAATAAAACTGTAATCGTAGCACAGCACTTTTTTGAGTTCTGCAAATCATTCTAGCAAATTATCGAACCTGAGGGAGTCCAGGGAGAGTCTGAATTTGTGACCAGCTGACCTGAACTCAAGATGGCCCTAGGGACCTCAGAACTTGTGACTGGTGTCAGAAGTCCTAAGCAGACTTGGCAGTCTGAAGGACTTAACCTCAAGATTGACTAGTTCCAGATACTTATAAATTCTAAATTTGAACTGAAAAAATGAGTAGAAACTCATGCTATTAAAAAAAATGACTTTTATACATTTCCTAAATCTGTCCATTGAAAAGGCGTAGAAGAAATGACTACCTTAGAGCAATAAATACCCATAGCACCCAGATTGTGCAGATTGTGACTACTAAATGTCATTTCTGACTAGGATCCTCGGTTAATTTCATATCTGGGACAGGACATATATACCATGGACTAGATTATATTACTGTGCCAGAAAGCAAAAAGCCATCAAAGACTAGTAATAAATTGAGATGCACAAAACTCCAATATTTTAAAAATTCCGTTAGTTCATAATTCTATTTCCTAAAAGAACAAATTGATTGGTCCCTATTGTATACTGCTGGAGTACCAACTCTTTATTCCGAAGACTGATAAACAAAAGGAAAACAATTAAGCAAATTTTCTTATTTTCCTGTACCAATAGTATTCTGGATAACAAAACTGTAGAGTTAATATTTTTAATTAAGGAAAAATTTCGGATAAAAAAGTATGGAATGACCAAATGAGAAAAATCATCTTTCTGGCTCTTCCTCTTAGCTTTGTTTCCTCTTCCCTTTTCTTTCTCACCTCCCCTCCATTTCTCTTCCCTCTCATGTGTTTCTCTTCTCTTTCCTTCCTGAACAATTGAATCCTAAAGTCATTAGGTGAGGCATTGCAAGTAGGCACCCAGGTTGGAGATCAGCGGAGACCAATGGCACTCCAGAGTGGAATGTCCTAGGCAGGATAAGTGTTTTAGTTATCTATTGCTACATAACAAGTTACCACAAGCTTAGAAACGTCCAGTCACACACATTTGCTCTCTCACAGTTTCTGTGTTATCAGAATACAAGCACAGGTTATCCACATCCTCTGCTTAGGGTCTCATAAGGCTGAAAACAGAGCTGTCAGAGCTGTCAGCTAGAGCTGTGGTCACATCTAAGTTAGGAAGGATTCATTTCCAGGCTCACTAAAGTAGTTGGCAGAATTCAGTATCTGTGACAGTTTGACTGACAGTACCAATTTCTTGCTGGTTGTTGGCAGAAAACCACCACCACCTCCTAAAGGCTTCCCACAGTTCCTTTCTAAACAGGGTTCCCCAACATGGTTACTTCCTTCCTCATAGCAAAGAAGGGAAGAAGACTCAAGGAGGATGCCCTACAATGTTATATAGTATATACCGCATAATTATTGCAATTATATTCACATAATCACTTGCACCCTGTCATCTTTGCCATATCAAATTAGTTTGAAGCAAGTCGCAGTTCCCATGTACACTCAAAGGGAGGATATCACACAAGGAAATGATCACTAGGAGTCATGGATCATGAGGACTTCCTTAAAAGTCTGTCCACTACCATAAGAAAGATATTCATATAATAAGACTGCCAATTATGGGGTGTCAGAATCCAAATCAGATCTGTCAGAACCCAGGCTCCATGCGAGTGAGTCATTTGTTGCAAGGAGTCAGACCCTGAACAGTGTGAGAAATGCACCTTCACAAAGGGGGATGTCAGAGCAACATAATGAAGAGGACATCACACCATGGGAATACCTAGCATGGAGAGCTGGAGCACAAACATTGTAGGGACAGCTTCACCAGCAAGGGTGAAGTCAGAACCCAACCAAGGCATGGGGAGTCAGAACCCAAGCGGGGTGAAAAAAGCGTCCTTGCAAAGGGATGGCCTGGCAAAGGGTTTCAGAGCTGCAGCAAGGTAAAGACAGTGTCCATGCAGGTGCTCGGACTGAGTAATATGTTGGGGCCCAAGTGTAGGGAGGACATCTGCACAAGAAGGAGGTTATAATGGTGATAAACAATTGGATACAGAATTCTGGTGCATATAGAATAATTAATTTTTTAAGTAAATTTTTAAAAATATTTCTCAGATGTATAGAATTTTAGGAGTTTTGTGGAAGGAATAAGTTTAAGAGATCAATTGTATAACTTAGTGACTAAAGTTAATGTATTCTTGAAGATTGCTAAAAGAGTAGATATTAAGTGTTCTCACCACAAAAAAAAGTATGTAATATATTGTTAATTATCTCAATTTAGCCTTACTACAATGTATACATATTTCAAAACAACATATTGTACATGATAAACATAAAATTTTTATATGTCAATGAAAAATAAATAAATACCACGAAAACATACCTCTTGGAGAAGAAAGTTAGAAAAAAACTAAAATGAATGATGTTGGATGAAAATGGAAGTGTTGGAGTGATTTTAAATATATTGAGATAGGCCAGGCATGGTGGCTCACAACTGTAATCCCACCACTTAGGGAGGCTGAGGCAGGTAGATTGCACGAGCTCAGGAATTTGAGACCAACCGGGCAATACGGTGAAATCCTGTCTTTACAAAACATACAAAAATTAGCAGGGAATGCTGGCACATGCCTGTGGTCCCAGTTACTCAGGAAGCTGAGGTAGGAGGATCACCTGAGCCCAAGGAGGTCAAAGGGTCAAGGCTGCAGTGAGCCATGATTGGGTCACTGCACTCCAACATGGATGATAAAGTGAGACCCTGTCTCAAAAAAATAATAATAAAATAAAATAAAAAATATATTGAGATAGATATAGAAATAAATATAGGTGTAAATATGTATACATATATATGTGTGTAAATATGTATGTGGATATGTGGAGACATCAACAAGTTTGTGGAAAATGAAATTAAAAGATAAAATAAAAAATACAAACTTTATTTATCCATATAAACTCAATCAAGTTCAAGACACTTGTAAGTGATGATACCAATCACTTAGTCCATCCCTAAAATACTAATGGACCTGGGAATTCAAACATGTTAATGTAGTCTTTTTTACACTATTTACTGAAGAAAAAAATGGGTGCCCTTTAAAGATTATTTGAAATCGGAAAACAAAAAGAAGTCACAAGTGGCCACATCAGGACTGGAAGGTGGATGCCTAACGGTTTCCTAGTGACACTCACAAAATTGCTCTTGTTTGATGAGAGGAATGAGCAGAAACATTGCTGTGGTGGAGAAGGACTCTCTGACAAAGCTATCCCAGGCATTTTTTGCTAAAGCTTTGGCTAACTTTCTCAAAACACTCTCATAATAAGCATATATGATCATTATTGGGCCTTCCAGAAACTAAACAACCAACATGGCTTGAGCATCCAAGGAAAAAAGCTGTGGTCATAATCATTGCTCTCAACTAGTCCACTTTTGCATTGACTGAACCACTTCCATGTCTTGGTAGCCATTGCTTTGATTGTGCTTTGTGCTTTGTCTTCACGATCATATTGGTAAACCCATGTTCCTTTTCCTATTACAATTCCTCAAAGAAATGCTTTAGGATCTTGATCCCACTTGTCTAAAATTTCCATTGAAAGCTCTGCTCTTGTCTGCAGCTGATCTGGGTGCAACAGTTTGGCACACATGAAGTGTGAAGTGTGCTCAACTTTAATTTTTCAGTCAGAATTTTGTAAATTCTACCAGTTGAGATGTCTATGGTGTTGGCTATTGTTTCTGCTGTTATGTATCGGTCCTTTTTAATTAGGGCATGGACAAGATTAATTTTTTCCTCATAAATTGATATGGATCATGTGCCACTTTGGGCTTCATCTTCAATATCATCTCATTCCTTCTTACCATGAGTTATATACATATATAAACTGCTGATGTCTTTGGGGCATTGTCCCCATAAACTTTTTATCAGGCATCAGTGATTCCACCATTCTTCCACCCAAGATTCATCATAAATGTGATGTATGTTCTTGCTTCAATTTTAGAAGAATTTATGTTGCTCTGGTAGGGGTCATTTTCAAACAGGTATCTTAGCCTTCTTAGTGCCCCAAACTAGATCCTATTCAAACATGTTATATCAAGTTCATATGAGTTTATTTTGGGTGCGAAAGAATTTTAAAATCCTTGAATAGCTTTCTCATAATACGCATTTCTCATAAACTTTTTGAAGACTGCTCATCTATGTATACGTACGTGTATACGTAGCTCTGTCCACTGAGAGGGCCTGGAAACAGTGACATACCAATGGCAATGAGCACACCACATGTTCAGATCTTGATATTTAAGTATTAATCTACACAGAAAGGAACCAGGGCTTCTTGGAGAAATGGCTGATTCCAGGGCTTGGCAAATGAAAGCTCAAGTTATGCCTGTATTATCTCCTTATATCAAAAAATAGGTAGATGTTCAAGAAATAAAGGAGACATGTCAAAAAGACACAGAAGCCAACTTTTCAGGGACTCAGACCAAATCAATTTGAGTATCAAAATAAAAAAAATGGCAGTAATGAATTATAATTCATCAAATAAAATAGAATGAGTCATACTGCTATAAATTAATACATTGAAAATTTTTTGAAGAGTTGTATATTCACATAGTTTCAAACTATCTCTTCACAAAATATTAAGTAATCACAAAGGAGGAAAAAGCATCTTCACAGTGGCAAAGTCTGACAGATACTGCCTTAATCAAGTGATGAAAGTGAACATCATCAGTAATGGTACAAATCAAAATCACGAGCTACCTGATAAGATGCAACAAGCTAACAGCATCACTTTTGTGATATTTCTTCCAAAGATGCATAACCTAAATCTAATCATCAGGAAACACAGCCAAATACTAGTTGAAAGACATACTACAGAATAAGTGGCCCATAATCTTCAAAAGAGTCAAAAGCATTAGAGGCAATGAAGGACTGAGGAACTGCTGGAGATCAAAAGAGACTAAGAAGCGTGTCAACTAAAGATGATGCATAATTTTCAACTGGATCTTTTTGATATGAAGGATAACATTAAGATATTTGGTAAAACTTGAATGGGATCTGAAACTAGATCATAGTAATATGTTTATATTAATTTGCTAATTTTAATGGCTGAGTTCTTGTTATATAGGAGAATAACCTTGCTTGTAGGAAATGCACACTAACATATAGGGAAGAGTTGGGCATCACATCATTAGGAAACTTTCAAAAATACAGGAAAAACAAGTTTTCATTTTTTTTCTTTTGAAAGTGCCAATAACTTTATTTTATTTATTTATTTTTATTATTATACTTTATGTTCTAGGGTACATGTGCACAACATGCAGGCTTGTTACATATGTATACATGTGCCATGTTGGTGTGCTGCACCCATTAACTCGTCAATTAACTTAGGTATATCTCCTAATGCTATCCCTCCCCCCTCCCCACACAACAGGCCCTGGTGTGTGTTCCCCTTCCTGTGCCCAAGTGTTCTCATTGTTCAATTCCCACCTATGAGTGAGAACATGCGGTGTTTGGTTTTCTGTTCTTGCAATAGTTTGCTGAGAATGATGGATTAAGAAAATGTGGCACATCATATACACCATGGAATACTATGCAGCCATAAAAAAGGATGAGTTTGTGTCCTTTGTAGGGACATGGATGCAGCTGGAAACCATCATTCACAACAGTTTTCTGTACTGTATTGTACTTCCAACTTTTCTACAAGTTTAAGACTTGTTTACAACAAATTTTAATAAGAAAAAATTTACTATTTTGCAACCACAATTAAGTGGTTAATCTAGACAACAATCAACAATGAATACATATATACAAAGATATAAAGTATCTTTTAAATACGGTATCTTGTAGTTTTAGCTTGCATATGGTCTTTCTTATAATGACATCATAAGTCAGAGATGGACTGTTTGCTAATGTATCCATTATTAAGACCTTTGGAGCCATAGTAATAAATTATTTATATCCTAAAGAAATACAAGTGTTCCAGCATGATGGGATGTAAAAGAAAATCTATGTAGAAAATCAATGAAATATTCAAACATGTATTTCATTGAAAAATAAAATTACTCAATAAGCAAAAAAATCTATTAATGATTTTCTAAGGAAAGTAATTTTATTCCAATTGCAAAATGCTTCTTGACAATGGGACTAGCAAAATATCTATAACACACTAAGGACCCAATAACTGTTTTATATAAGTGAAAAGAAGATTACAAATAGAGGGGCGTAGAAGCTAGTCTGGAGGCTTTCCTTAAATCATGTATATTTTCTATTTAAAACATGCAACACAAAAATCCATACTGAATTCTTTCACCAAAAATTTACTGGGTTCATTATGCCCAATCTAGAAATGCTAATTCTGAATATTAAAGTGTCTAATGTAACTTACCCCACACCACTCAACTGTTAATACCCAGTAGTAAAAATAAATGGCTGCAAATTAAAATTCAAGTTTCCAGCAGCTTTCGTGTTAGTCCCTTTCTTTTCTACCTCTTCTCTTAAATGGCTGCACAGGTGAATAAAGGTAATATTTGGAGGTGAGACCGATAGAGCAATTTAAAACCAATATAGAGTGGATCGAGTTTCCTGCAGAGGAAATAAACATTACAGAGCTATCACTGTGTGTGGAATGAATCTTCTGGGCTTAATATTTCATGTTAACTTTTTTCCTGCTGGAATTTATTTTAGAAAAGTCAAGCTAAAACATTCCCCTTTGGATCCAGGTGTGTCCTTTACTTTTATCCTCAATAGGAGTTCCACACATACAGAAGTAGAAATTGGCTTTTTTACAGTAGATCGATAAAAGCTTTAAGGGAGTGAGCAGGATGCCTTCCAGAAACGTTTCTGTCTTTACATCTCATAAAACGACCTTGATATCTAGAAGAAAAAATATTCTCTCTATTTTCCTACCCTCTTCTATTTTCCCATCTCACAGAGACTGCACATGGCTTACACCATGCAATACACAATGACAGCTAGAAGAGAGATTTATTGCATTCTGATACTACTCAGTTTAGAGAAAGCCTGCCACTGTTCCATATCAGAAGCATGCATCCAGAGAATAGAGAGAATGAACTTGAATATTCAATAAAACTAAATATGCTATTAAACAAGTCAATAATGTATCCTCCGTCCTGCTTTTTCCTCATCTTCCATTCCTCAATCTCCATATTCCCTTCTTATTCAATTCTTTCTTTCTCACATATATGTACAAAATTTAGCATACTATATTTCAGAATTGTGTTCAAAAGTATTAACTACCAACACTTATCATTAAGTATAAAAAATATCTCCTTGGAAAAATTGATACAAATAATGTACAACTTTCAAATAAATTATACTAGAATTAGTGAAAACATTTTAAATTCTATCTTTACACATAATAATTTCCTGGAAAACAATCAGACTAAAAGAGGCTGCAGGTTACCATGTCATGGCTCTCCATGAAATAAATAATTTGATGAAAACTCTTGTAATTGGAATCTAGATGTCTTGACACACACAGTCTCAGAATTATATTTTTTAAGCTACTAAACTACAAAGAGAAGAAAATATGGGCTACAGCTTAAAAAATCTTGACTGACCTTTTTAGTTTTCTCAATATCTTTCAATACATAGTTCTCATTTCAATGTTATGTGTGTGTGTGTGTGTGTGTGTGTGTGTGTGTACAACTGAAACAGTACCATAGAAAAGCCAGTGCAAACTTGGAAGTTTCTGAATGAGGTTTGAAGACACCTTTCCGCAGCCTTCCTTTAGCTTAGTACTGAGTTCAGTACTCCTAACCTTAAACTTCCACTTCCAGCACCTGAGTTAGCTCACTAACCTCAAAACTTACCTGGATCATTCATATCTAAATATTTGTGTATACATTTTTACTACTTGAATTATCTATTCCTGTGTTTCCAATATGATAGACATTAGTCACATGTGGTTATTTAAATTTTAATTAACTAAAATTATATAAAATTTAAATGTCAGTTCCTCAGTCATATTTGCTTCATTTCAAGTGATCAATTGCCACATGTGGCTAGTTGGTACCGTACTAGACAGTACAGATGTGAACACTCCCATCATCACAGTAAGTTCTAGTGGACAGAGCTGATCTATACTGCCTTTATCTTTGTGCATACTGTTTGTTATTATACCCAGGAACCAATGCAAACCCTCTTCAGCTAAATTGCACACATATTTCAGCACTTGCATACTCATGTTGACTCTCATTATTCTCAACTCCATACCTCTTGTTTTAATGGCCATTTGTCACTCCAATACTTCTTCATATTATTAAACTTTTTGTATGAATCTTTTCTCATCAACTATATTCATTTAATCTTCAAATATTCAACAAGTACTTCACATGGTAGGCACTGTTCTGAATTCTGGAAGACCATGTTCATCAAAACAGACAAGAACATGAGCTCCTTCCAATCAGAGCCAATGCTTCTTTGATTTCTCTAGTACCTACAACAAAGTAAGGATACAGTAAGTGAATGAAAAAGTTACTCATCAAGTAGCTATAGAGGTCTAAGTTTAAAAGAAATAAGTGGACAACAAAAATAGGGAATATTTTGACAAGAAAATATTTGATGCCTTCCCACTGGGTTTACTGTCTAAGTTAGATACGTTCATTGGGTCACTTACATAATATTTTATGACGACATTTATGACAGCATTCAACCCACTGCATCATTTTCAGAATTTTTTGAACATCATCGAGTTATTAGGGCAATTAACTATCACATACACGAGGCTATCTGCTGAACTCCTTCATAGAAGAGAATATTTACCTTAATCATAAAAGGTGAAGCATAATAGTTACAATAAAGGCTAAGCTACTTTTAAAAAGTGAGAAAAATTACTGGCCTATATAAGATATAATTTACTTCTCTTTCATATAATGATCCCAAGGGGAGTGTTCAAGGTTGCTGAAGTGGCCTTGATCCACAAGGTCCTTCGGGCTCATAGGTGCCTTTCACCTTATTGCTTTACCACTTCCCCTAAGGTGTTATTTTCATCTGTATGTTTGAAGTTGGGTCACAAGAACATTATGTTCTATTTACAAGCAGGAAAAATATACACGAAACCCAGGGTAGTTTTTATTTTTAAGAAAATAAGACAAAAATTCTCCAAATTACTTCTATTTCCACTCCACTAGTGATAACTTAGTTTGGGAGCACCAGCACCCTTGACGAAGAGTCCTGAGAAATGTAGTTTCTAGTTTTGTGGCCATATGCTACGACAGAGAGAGAGAGAGAGAGAGAACAGTAGAAGGAAATTGGGAACAAAAAAATCATCTGCCAATCAAGTTACTTTAGCTGTACTATCCGTAGAAGCTGATGTCTTAGATTTTTATTCCCTTTGTACATAACACATTAGGGAACTACCAAAAGGCTTCTAATCCTAAGCCTATGCCTGTTGAAGAAAGCGCTATCGTGTTCTGTTCAGAATTCACATTGTCAGTTTCCAACATTTTACGTATGCCCTGGAAGAAGACTGGTAAAAGGAATGTTTATCAATTAATGAGTTGTAATAAATGTTATTGATTTATTATATTACTACTTTACAACATATATGGGCCTGCCCCAAAGCTCATATGACTTCTAAGGATACCAGCAGAATGCAGCAAACAGAATTATAAATGCATTTATAATTCTTACACAACGCATTTAGCATTAGCTCAGATGAAAGTATAAAGTATGCAATATATGACATCTCTCTTTTTTCTCTATTTCAACATTCAGCATCTTCCCAAGAATAACACCAATTATCTTTAAAGGCTCCTCTCTTCTTAGAAAAAAAACAATATATATGAAAATCTCTAACATCTGAGTAAGTTTATTCCAAGTACTAGTCTCCAAGAGAATATTCACCTTTAATAGACATTCTGGAGACAAAAAAAAAAAAACTGAATTGGTAGTGGTATCATTTTAGGATCCAGACCTCTATATGAAGCAAGAACTTAAGGTAATCTGATCCTTTCTGGAGCTTCCAAGTAATGGAATATAAGGATATAGCTCATTATAATCCACACATGGCCTGACCTGCCTGAATTCACATCATTTAACAACGATGTTTGTATTCCCTGTTTCTTGAACAACTTCACATGTGCAGTTCTCTCTAGTGACCAAGTTTGCCCACCAGCTATACCGTACATTGACATTGCCACCTAGGACAAACTGTTGAGTTTGATGCTTCCTCAGATGAAATGATTATAGTCTTAGAATTCTAGTTTATGGCAATGACCCAGAAAATTGTAAGAATATTGCCTGCTGGCAACCTTGAAACATATATCTCATTGAACCCAGTCCTTGGCAATGTCACTCAGACTCAAATATTAACCCACAAACTTGTCTCAGCTGGTAGCTAGGTTGCAACTAATACAAGTGGATAGGTAGGTATAGGTAGGTAGATAGACACATAGATTGATACATACATAAATAAAAAGAAGAGATGTAATTTATATTCATTTCTCTAAATCCCATAAGTGTTCAACCATATTCAAAGGTTGGTTTAAAAAAACACCTTGTTATGATGGTGTTAGAAGACTTTTAGGAATAAAATCTTAATAAGGAAAAATACAGTGTTCTAGGTTTTTATTGTGACATAAACAGGTATTATTATGATCTCTCACATTTCTAACTTGACCTGAACAGCCAGAGAGCTTTTTTGGAATCTCTGGCTGATTGCATTCAGAAAGAACCTGGGGCTGAATGAAATCCTCTGAAGGCTCTGTTGGACTAACATCCAAGATGGCTCACTCACATGACTGACAATTGATACTGGCTGCAGGATGGGGCATTCACTGGAGCTGTTATCCAAGTTTCCTACACATGGCTCCCATGTGGCTTTAAGCCCTACAGTACGATGGCTTCATTCCAAGAGTATCAATTCCAGAAGACAAGAGAAAAAGCTGCCATTGCCTTAAGATATAAACCTGAGTACTTGCACTGCATCATCTCTGCCTTATTCCAGTTTCAAAGCAGTCACAGAGGTCACCCAGATTCAAAGGAGGGACTATAGCCTCCAGTTAACAATGGAGAAGTGTCAAAGTATTTATGAACATCTTTAATTGGTCACACACGGCTATATACTTACTGCAGATGTAAGGAACAGCGAAAAGATTATTAAGAAACTTTTCTTGTAATAGCAGGTAATTAAAGTAAAAGTGATACTTTAGAACAAAATAATTGACTTTCAATTACTTCAAATGAAGTTCATCTTGCCTCTGAGGAATTTTTAAAGTCCTGTTATGATTATTATTTTGTAAGTTATGAAGTTCTCTTTAACAGAACCAAAAGCTTAATAATTAAAGTAAGATCCTAAGGTAGCAATAAATATAAAAAATAAAAACTTAATGGTTAAAGTCAGAATACCCTAAATTGTAAGGAAAGAAATAATGAACAAGTCTTTTATGAAAAAGCAACAAGGATAAATTTAAATTAACACATCAGCTACCACCTGTTCATCATTCAAAGTGAATTTTAAATAGAGAGATCTAATTTCCCCAAAGATATGCCAATTACACATAGAACATTTGTAAACAAAAAGGCACTATGGCAGAGACAGACTGTTTGCCAATTCCATTTTCTCTTTCTAGCACTCAAGAAGACTACGTATCCCTGCTTCCTTTGAAGTTAGTTAGGGCTACTTCGTTGGGTCCTGCAATGTATACAGAATTGATGAGTGCAACTTCCAGAACTAGCCATAAACAACCTGTGTGATTCTGCATACTTTTCTTCTTGCCTTCTTAGCCAGGCAGATGAAGGAGATCCGGTGGAAGACTCCTAGTAGCCTCTGAGGATCAACAGAGACAAGTCACCCTCTGGTACAGCTATGCCCTGTCAACCACCTGATATAATCAAGACAAAATATCATTTGTTATGCTAAGCCACCGATATATATGGGTGTTGCTTGTTATAGCCATTTGCATTAAATAGACTGATCAAAGTATTTAAAAAAGTGAAAGTTAGTAACCCAACTCCATCCTAAAAGAGACACAACAATCACTTCTTTTGGAATCTTCAATATCTTAGAAATTCAAAGTTGACAGGCACCGTAGATGTCATCTGGTTGATCTATTTACTCAATGCCAATAACCACGCACTATCATCAATGAATAAAACACTTATAAACACCCTGACTCAGAAAAATATACACTGAGGAAAGCAGGAGTGTGGAATCTTGTGTTACCATGACAACAATAACCTAATTCCACTTCAAAAGGATCACCAGCTCCTGTATGAAAAATAAACTTCTCTTCCAAACAAGGTTTTTAAAGTGTTACATGTAGAAAGGAAAGTACTGAACATCTCACTCCAAATAACTGATTACATTTTTCGGTACCATCAATATCAACTATGATCGATAATAGTAAAAATCAGTTTGGTTTCCGTAGGTATCCCCAAAATATGAATGCCAACAACAAAATGAAAGTTCCAGATAACATTTCATCTGCCAGGGAATAAAGTAGCTTTGCCTTGAATGATAATAATCATGCAAGCTTGGTAGTTTCCTCAAAATGAAATGCTTTGATCTAATAAGCTAAACTTATGTATAAACTCGTATTCTGAAAGTCTTGCTGCTTTAAGTAAATACGTGATTACATCGACATTGCATGATACTGAAGTTCTTTGAGGTTGTATGATAGCAATATTATAGATATAGGCCATTTTCAAATTTTAAATCCTACAGGTCATTCAGTCCAAATTAGGAAACTGAGACTCAGAGAAGTTTAGTAACTCAACTAAAGCCACAAGGTAAATTAATGCTTTTTTGTACTATTTTACCATTTTTGTATTACTACACTGTTGATACTATTTTTTTTTACTGTACAGTGTTTTCTATTAAAAGTAATTAAAGTACATATACTTCCAATAATTACTTTAGAATGCCTACATAGTCAATATTGTAATCTTTAGGGTTCTTTTAATCTTTTGCCAAAATTATACTTCAGCATGTAGCAGTAACTTCTAAAGTAATCTAACTCTAAGAAGTTTATGAAACAATATATTTATTTCCTAACTGTTTCAAACTCTTCTTTGTCCTTTACTGTCCTTTGCAAAAACTAATGCTGTAAAACTTTATCAAGTTGTATTAATTGTAAAAAAAAGTATCTAATAAAAAATTGCCATTATATATCTCATTATAAATATAACAAATTTTAGGTGTATAGCATTATTATTCCAGTTGTATACATTAACCAAGTTATCCAACATTAAAGTCCTGCTATAATGAATATACAGGAATAATTTTTAATTAAATTACTGAAGAACCTGAAATTGAATTTATGTGTTTATAAATAGCAATTGCAGTATATTACATTTGGAGTGTTTCTAAGCTGGCTGAAAACAATTCATTTATCTAATTAGACAGATGCACAATTGAAATTACACTCACTGTTAATTTCTTAGTATTTTTTCTTTGAAAATATAAAGGTACATATCTGTTAAGCCTGTATTCAAACTGATGTAAATACATAATCAAATTCCAAGTAAAATATTTTTGTATATTAATAATGACAACATTTAAATGACAAGAAAAATTAAGTGTGGAGGAAATATCTATCCTCACATTTTCAAAAATGCAAAGAATGGGGAAGGATAACAAGAAGCTTATAAACAAATAAGTCTTTTCCATGAGCCCGTTGTAAACTCTAATTATTTTTAAGCCTTAGCATTGAAAAATAATCAATTTAAAAAATAGATCCATCAATATTCTGCCTCAGGTAATTCCTTATTTATTTCAGATAAAGGTGGAAGAGCAAAACTACAGAGAGGGACAAAAATATGGATTGATAATATATGAATTTCCCATCTTTCACCACTACTAGAACCTTGCTTTTCTTGAGTTTTTCTTTGTATCACAGCCAACATCCTAAAGTAGGTAGACCAACCTCCTTGCAGTTTCCCCAAACACACACATACAAACGCTGAAAGGAGATCTAGTCTTAACCGTCATTATTTGGCATGTATTAGGAACAAGGTCTGAATAAGAACAGAAGCAACGAGCTAGACATACCTACCAGCAGCTCATTTCCTATGCCATATCGAATTGGATATTTATTTAACAAATGTCTTCTTTGATTTAACCCTTTTTCCATCTTAATAAAATTAGTATGGCATTGAAAAGAGATTATGGTTCTTATTCTTATCACAAAACAGAAATAATAAATATTCAAATGGAAAAAGTAATTTTGGCATCAGGGGAAGATTTATAAATTGTCCCTTTATCTAAAGAGCCATACAGTCTCTTTATTCACAGACATACCGGTGTGGAATTACTGACAGAATAACATGAAAATATGATAAAATCATCATCATCATCTATACTTGAGACTGGCCAAAGATATTTGTCTCTATCTCAGTGTAAAAATCTCAACACAATCACAAAATGTTGTAAAGTTTTTGTGTGTGTTTTCCATTTGGTTTGGTTTCAGAATAATGCATCTTGTCCACCTAATGTAATGGAAATCGGTGATAAAATGTTAAAGTGAAAATTTAAAATTCAATTTAATTTTAAAAATTTGTTTCTATTTTTAAATAACTAGAAGATAACGTTTTCTTAACACCATCAATCACATTATCTTTGGACACCGAGGTCCAACCCTAATGTGGGAACTTAGGAACCAGTCCATCTCTTTGCCAGTTTGGTGGCCTTGGGGAAAAAGTTGTCTGTTAGCTTTCCCTCTATATCCTTTGCTCTTCAACTTTTCTCCTCCATTACTTAGCCTGAGAACCCTGGCAATTTCTCTATAAAAAAGAAGTGGTCATAATTGAAATATTCGATGTGCAAGACTAAAATCTAATGAAAGAAAAATTGGGGCATTATGAGTAACTCATAACCTAGGAACTAAACAGGAGTAAATTGAGGACAAAATGACCGAAATATATGAAAACAAATATCCGTAGTTCATGGATATATTTTCAAGAAAAATATATTTAAAAGAAAATAATGCTTCTAATCCCATCTCTTATA
>NW_012115488.1:17966882-17967644 GCF_000951035.1 Colobus angolensis palliatus | reverse complement strand
GTGCATGTGTCTTTATAGCAGGATGATTTATAATCCTTTGGGTATATACCCAGTAATGGGATGGCTGGGTCATATGGTACTTCTAGTTCTAGATCCTTGAGGAGCACCTCTCCCCCTCCAAAGGAATGCAGCTCCTTGCCAGCAACGGAATAAAACTGGACATAGAATGACTTTGACAAGTTGAGAGAAGAAGGCTTCAGTCAATCAAACTTCTCAGAGCTAAAGGAGGAAGTTCGAACCCACCGCAAAGAAGCTAAAAACCTTGAAAAAAAGATTAGATGAAAGGCTAACTAGAACAACCAAAGCAGAGAAGTCTTTAAATGACCTGATAGAGCTATAAACCGTGGCATGAGAACTACATGACAAATGCACAAGCTTCAGTAACTGATTCAATCAACTGGAAGAAAGGGTATCAGCGATTGAAGATCAAATGAATGAAATGAAGCGAGAAAGAAGAGTAAAAAGAAACAAGCAAACCCTCCAAGAAATATGGAACTATGTGAAAAGACCAAATCTATGTCTGATTGGTGCATCTGAAAGTGTCAGGGAAAATGAAACCAAGTTGGAAAACACTGTGCAGGATATCATCCAGGAGAACTTCCCCAACCTAGTAAGGTAGACCAACATTCAAATTCAGGAAATACAGGGAATGCCACAAAGATACTCCTCAAGAAGAGCAACTCCAAGACACAAAATTGTCAGATTCACCAAAGTTAAAATGAAGGAAAAAATGTTAAGGGCAGCCAGAGAGAAAGGTCGGGT
>NW_012115488.1:17960597-17962941 GCF_000951035.1 Colobus angolensis palliatus | reverse complement strand
ACTGGATAAAGGAAATGTGGCACATATATACCATGGAATACTATGCAGCCATAAAAAAGCCATAAAAAAGAGTTCATGTCCTTTGTAGGGACATGGATGCAGCTGGAAATCATCATTCTCAGCAGACTATTGCAAGAACAGAAAACCAAACACTGCATGTTCTCACTCATAGGTGGGAATTGAACAATGAGAACACTTGGACACAGAGTGGGGAACATCACACACTGGGAACCAACCCAAATGTCCATCAGTGACAGACTGGATTAAGAAAATGTGGCACATATACACCATGCAATACTATGCAGCCATAAAAAAGGGTGAGTTGATGACCTTTGTAGGGACATGGATGCAGCTGGAAATCATCATTCTCAGCAGACTATTGCAAGAACAGAAAACCAAGCGCCGCATGTTCTCACTCATAGGTAGGAATTGAACGATGAAAACACTTAGACACAGGAAGGGGAACATCGCACACCACGACCTATTGTGGGGTGGAGGGAGGGATAGCATTAGGAGATATACCTAATGTAAATGACGAGTTATGGGTGCAGCACACCAACATGGCACATGTATACATATGTAACAAACCTACACTTTGTGCACATGTACCATAGAACTTAAAGTATAATAAAAAATAAATAAATAAAAAGAAAAAAAGAAAAAAAAGAATGAGAAGACAATTTCCTAAATGACCCTTCCTTTTTCTTTTACTTTGACATTATTTAACTCAACTTTACTCAGAATCTTTCCTTCTTAGTCATTTAATTTCCATCATATTTATTTTTGGCCATGAGATGATGTCTAGTTAATCTTCCTAGTATATACATCTATGTCAGGTTATTAAATTATATTCCTTGGCCTACCCTCCCTGACACATTCCTCCACAAACACAGTAACCTCAAAGTATTAGTTAGATTAGGAAGCTAAGACACAAAGAGATTGAGCTTTGGCCATTGTCTTAAATATTTACTTCTTTTTTTGACCAAATATTAGGTTTTTTATATCTTGCATATATTGTCAATTAACCGTAACACAACACCAGTAAACCAGTAAGCTTTATCAAGAGAGATGCCTAAGTTTCCCTGGTGGTCATCCAATGAGTATTTCCTTTTAAGAGAAGTTTCAATGCTGTCTCAGTGTTGAGACAAAAAGAAAAAGGAAGAGAAAGATTGGCAACTCAGAAATATTTTCTAATTATCTCAGCAACAACCTCATTAGTCATTTCTATTTCTGATTCTATTAAATCCTTTTTAAAATTTATATCTAATGATAAAACACAGTATTTAGGATTTTTACCTGAAGAATGTCCTATATGAATCCTTTATTTTTATTTTTCTCCTAGAAGTAAAACAATAGTTCAAACTGAGAAAGGAACAAAACTAAAAAGATCAGAAATGACACACATGTACAATGGCTTTGTCTTCTCCTCAACATTCTTCACCTTTATCTGTTGAATTTTTCTGAAAACTGATTTAAAACATGTAACTTGCACTTTTACTCCCTCATTCTTTTGTATCTGTATTTCTTTCAACACATTATACATTGTTGCACATATTAATTGTATTTTTTAAAAATCTATGAGAATTAATTGTATTTTTGATTTAAATATGTTCTTTTCCATCTCAGTTTAAACCTGGAGGCGATGCATTGTGATTAATTATCTGAAGTAAGCAAATGAATCCCTGGAACCAGTTCCTTATTGAATAGGGAGAGATTTTTCAGGACAGTAATAGAATTGATAAACTATGGGACTGAGGACCTCTACTGGCTGTTTTGTGAAGTGATTTTTTTTTTTTTTTTTCTTTTTAACTGTGATGAAGTTATCCTATTTGATCTAAATATTCCTTTTTACTGAGACTCCTTTAATTGCCATCCAAAAATCTTATTCATTGGTTCAGTCTCATTGTAGAAATCTGAGTCGTTAATTTCCACAACAGTTACTTCACCTTTTGGAAAATGATACATGAAAGTTAATATTATTGAATGAAAATATCATTAATCTTATTGTTTTAAAGCAAATTAAATTTGTTCATGAATAATGCCTTAATTTTTCTCTAAAGTGATAGCTGCATATAGATTGATAGATAGATGATAGATAGATAGATACTGGTTTATGTGTAGATATATAGACACATCCTTACAGTATAGAACATAGAATTTAGTATAAAATCAAATAAGATGTTACGAGAATAACCACAGATATTTCTCACTTTTCAGAAACTAGAGTTTTTTCATATGTAATGTATACTTAGATAGCCTTGGAACCCAGGTTTTACCTAAATGTCCTGTACAATTATATAAAGCTTGAAACTGCAATTGCACTGATCACCTTTCACTCCACTTC
>NW_012115488.1:17922908-17960332 GCF_000951035.1 Colobus angolensis palliatus | reverse complement strand
AGGTTTTACCTAAATGTCCTGTACAATTATATAAAGCTTGAAACTGCAATTGCACTGATCACCTTTCACTCCACTTCACTACTATTACTCACCTGAGTATAAAATCAAATAAGATGTTACGAGAATAACCACAGATATTTCTCACTTTTCAGAAACTAGAGTTTTTTCATATGTAATGTATACCTAGATAGCCTTGGAACCCAGGTTTTACCTAAATGTCCTGTACAATTATATAAAGCTTGAAACTGCAATTGCACTGATCACCTTTCACTCCACTTCACTACTATTACTCACCTGTGCATTAATTCAACTATTTACACATTCATAGATTGTTATGACTGAAAGAGGCCTTATAAGTCATATAGTCTAACCCTTTTATTTTACAAGTAAAATATCTGAGACTTAAGGAGGTGAACAGCAGCCTCTGACTTTTCTTGCCAAGTCAGGGCGAAATGAACAAATAACTCCCAAAAACATCTCATGTTCCATAGGGATATTGCCTCAATCAGGAGAAAGGAACAGCAGATTTGAAGCCCTGGGCCACAATAACCTGGTCTTGTTATGAATACAGGAAGGCCTAATCCAAGCCTGATTCCAAGAATTCAAGCTGGTAGGAAGAAGTCTGGAGCCAGGGTCCAGGAGCAATGATAATTGTAACTGACATTATTGAGCACTAAACATATGCCAGACAGGCAGAGTCCTAAGCACTTGATATTGGATAGCTCATATAACAACCATAACAATCCTGTGAAATGGGTATGAGTCTTAGTATAATTGAGGAAACTGAGGCACAAAGATTGAATATTTGAATCCCCATTTATAGACCTTAAGGGACTACAGAACACTAGATTTTGAAATTCTGCCTTAGTCTAACCTTCACAGTTCACAGTTTATATGAAGTTATTTGTCTCACACCCCTGTACCCAAAGCAAAGATGCTTGCCTTGTAAATGCCAGTACTGTCCAAGTGTTCTCACATGATGGCACACATAGAAAATCATATTGTATGGCACATGGGCTAAAAAAAGGAGCCTTTGCAAGTCCAGCAGTGACTAACTCCAAGAATTCAGCCTCCCAGACCTCACCAAACCTCCCAAAGGGTAGAGAGGAATCAATATCTAAAAACATCTACACCGAATTCCTACCTTACCAGTTGAGAAGCCCTGGCTCAGAGTCCTCCAATAGATAAAGTATAAATTGACCTTTTGTCTGGGCACAGTGGCTCACGCCTGTAATCCCAGCACTTTGGGAGGCCAGAAGTGTAGATCACTTGAGCCAGGAGTTCCAGACCATCCTGGCCAATTTGGTGAAATCCCGTCTGTACAAAAAAATATACAAAAATTAGCTATGCATGGTGGCTCGTGTCTGTAATCCCAGCTACTTGGGTGGCTGAGGCATGAGAACCTCATGAACCCTGGAGGCAGAGGTTGCAGTGAGCTGAGATTGGGCCACTGCACTCCAGCCTCAGGCACAGAGTTCGACTCTGTCTCAATCAATCAACCAATCAATCAATAAACTGGCCTAGGATACTAGTGCCTAACTTTCCTTCCCGCTGCTAGATCCACTTAAAATTCTTACCGCCTACTACTAGCCCCCACTTACTATAGATTTAAACCATCACCTCCCAAATCTTCAAAATGATAGCTACATGTATTAGTTATTGATCACTGCATAACAGATTAATCCAAGCTTAGGCACTTAAAGGAGAAGTATTTATTATCCCACAGTTTGGATGGGCCAAGAATTAGCTTAGCTCAGTGGTTCTGGCTTAAGATGTCTCACAAGACTGCAATCAAAGTGTCAGCTGGGGCTGCAGTTATCTGAGGCTTGATTAAGTCTGAAGGATCTGCCTCCAAGCTCAAGCACAGAGTTATTAGCAGGAAACTTTAGCTCCTCACCACATGAGCTGCGCCATGTTCCTCATACAACATAACTTCCCCAACAGCAAGTGATATGAGTAATAAAGAAAGAACCCCAAACGGAAATTGCAATCTTTCTATCACCTAACCTCAAAAGTGACACTTCTCCTGTATTTTATTGTCACAGACCAGCTCAGATACTACATGGGAAGGAACTACACACAGGGGTGTAAGTACCAGGAGGTGGGGTCATTGAGTGTCATCTCAGAGACTGGCCACCACCCTAGCGTTTGACTGTCCACTTTGTTACAAGAACTTTAAGTTTGTATTTATGTAATTTAATTTTTACAACACTGATATAAATATCTCCATTTTATGGCTGCAGATACTAAGATCAAGGGCAGTTAATTGCTCAAGATTCTGCCACAGGTAAGTGGCAGAAGAGAATGCCAGAACAAGGCCTATTTGTCTCAAGGCTCACATTCTTTTCAACTTTTTACTCTATTTCCATGCTGTGCTTGTCTTTCCAAATCTCAATTCTCCTAGCCCCCAATTTCATATATATATCCCCTTTCACCTCCTTTTCAGTTCTGAACATCATTCTATATTTGGTACATTCTTGCTGCCAATTCCAAACTCTCTCATTACTTAGATCAACAGTACTTCCTTAAACATATTTAATTCCATCTCATTATGTATCAAAATACTATTGTAACTTTAGTAATAGCTGTTGGTAAAAATACTGTACAAGAAAAAAGGTGTAAAAATGTTGCAGAACAATCTTGAAAAATATCATTGTTTCATTTGCAGAGGTGAACAAGTGTGTTCCACTACCTGTAAACATAGGGTAAGGTTTCAGTTAGGAGGGAGAATGAAGCAAAGTGGAAGTTCCATTGATTTGATTATCATGTGTTTCCTGAAGACAAATAGAAGACTATTGATTAAATAGATGAACAACAATCTACAGGATAAAAGTGTGCCTACAGAATGTCAGGTGGCCATACAAGTTTTCACTTCAGAAAAAAGCAGGAGTCAAATGTGAAACATTGTCTCACTTCCTTACACTTCCATTTATTAACTAGACCAAATGGTTCTTACTGCACGGGACTGGTGAGTATTTATTGATTAAAGGAGTATCACCACTCGGAATCAACCACTCTGAACATTTTCATGTATATCCTTCCAGAATTTTCAAGGTATATATTAAAATATTTATAGTCTTTTTTACAATAATAGAATAATATTAACAATATCCATTTGTAGATTACATTTCCCATTTAACAATATATTGGGAAATCAGTTAATTGTAAATAAGTAGAGATATATAACAATAATTAGTGGTTTTATAGTGTTGCCTTATATGGACATATCCTGATTTATTTAACTAATCTCTGCCTATAGTCATCTAGGTTTTTCTGATTTTTTATAATCAAACATTATGCCATAATACAAACACACACATTGCACTTATCTGATTATTTTTAATAAATTTCTACAGGTACAATGGCTGGCTTAAAAGGTATGCACATGTAATTGTTTGATACAAAATATCAAATTCTAGAAATAGTGGACAAATCACATAGCACACTAAACTACCTATTACATATTTTTTTAATCTTGATCTTGGAGTCAAGTATATATGAACACTTGTATGCCTATAATATTTGTAACTCACCTTTCCATTTACATAACTGTTAAAATGATAATATTTATTTCCAACTTCTTAGCAGCCTATTAACAAAATATTGGTAACAGGTGTGCATTTTATATGACTTTCATAATGTTTATAAACCAGCTGTTGTTATTTACAAACTGTTGATAAATAAAACTACAATACCCATAGTGGCTAATTGTTGAGTAGAATGGAAAAGGTATGGAAAAGGGCCTGTTAGCCTCTTCCTTAATTCCCCAGAGAGTTCTTCTGCTTCTTCTTCCCCACTTTTTAGGGGCCTCTCACTCCTCTAGAGTTGAAAGAAGTGTGGCAGGGCAGATATATTTATTGACGCTACTCATTTGGCACTGATTTGTGTTAGTTTCCTCCGGCCATGATAGATGTGTAAGGTCAGCTTTTACTGACTAACATGCTGATATGGTTTGGCTCTGTGTCCCCACCCAAATCTGGAATTGTAATCCCCAGGTATCGAAGGAGGAACTGGTGAGAGGTGACAGGATCAATGATTTATTTTGCACCTGCCTTAAAACTTGAACAGAGTCATTGATAGAGAAAATACTTACTCAAGGCAGGTGAAAGTGTTCTTTCCCTCTCCTATAGAACTTTTATAGCTACTTTGGAAGGTAAGTGGTATTCAAAGTTTAATACACTTTTATTCAAAAAGTGTTGATTTTTGTCTCAATTTCTCTATCGGCACTTGAATAATAGCTACCTGGCAGAAAAATCATGTGATGTACATTACATAATTACTAAATTCTCCACATACAAGTTCCAGGCACTTTATACTATTATTATCACAACCTCATTATGAGACAAGTAGGAATATTATGAATGAAGAAACTGGTGTGACAAAAATGTAATAGTCAGTGGTAAACTTACCAGAAAAAGAAAACTATCATAACTTAGACTTTCCCACTTCATAGCTATCAAATAAATGGCCCTTGAATAGGAAATGATCATTTCCTGAACTAATTAGTGATTCTTCACTTGTGACAGGATCCAAAATAAAACTCTATATGTTAGATTTTGTTTAGTCCCTTGGACAAGAGATAGCAATCAGTCTCAAATTCCAAGGAGAGATTTGAGACTACCAAGGCAGGACTTGCAAATGAGGTGCCTGAAACTCTGTTGATCCCCCACCCCAGGCTCATTGTGGGGCCACACAGACCCTTAGCTGAGAGATTAAAGCAGGAAAAAAAGGAAAGGTGACAATTAGAAGAGATTAGGAAGAGGAAGGTTCTTACAGACCAATAAGCGCATAGTAGCACCACCCAGAAGCCTATGGAAAGACATGTTGATGCCTAGTCAGAAAGCTGGACATAAGTCCTCTGGAGTTTGGGGATCACAGCTCCCTAACATAAAACTCACACATGATAAATCTGCCTGGCCAATCTCTCTGAAGGCAGAATCAAGAGAGATTGTTCCACTGGACTTGATGTGGTCGTGGCTTGAGAAAATTGGCCTGGGTGTTGTCCTGACCAAGAAGATTGCCTGAATGCATGAGATAACCCAGCAGGGAGTAAACTTTCTAGATTCCTAAGAGGTAGAAGAGGAGTTATAAACATCCAGAAAATGTATTCACTGACATCAAGAAAATGCAGGTGCAAGATCTCCAACAATGGCGTGTGTACTAGTCCATTTTCACACTGCTATAAAGAATACCTGAGACTGGGTGGTTTATTAAAAAAAGAGGCTTAATTGACTCACAGTTCTGCATGGCTGCAGAGATCTCAGGAAGCTTACAATCATGGTGGAAGTTGGTGAATCAGGGACCTTCTTCACAAGTCTGCGAGAGACATAGAGTGAAGCGGGGAACTTCCAAACACGTTCAAATAATCAGATCTCATGTCCACTCACTCACTATCACGAGAACAGCATGGAGGAAACTACCCTCGTGATCCTGTCACCTCTCACCAGTTCCTCCTTCGACACCTGGGGATTACAATTCCAGATTTGGGTGGGGACACACAGTCAAATCATATCAGCATGTTAGCCAGTAAAAGCTGACCTTACACATCTGTCATGGCCAGAGGAAACTAACACAAATTAGTGCCGAATGAGTAGTGTCAATAAATATATCTGCCCTGCCACATTTCTTTCAACTCTAGAGGAGTGAGAGGCCCCTAAAAAGTGGGGAAGAAGAAGCAGAAAAACTCTCTGGGGAATTAAGGAAGAAGCTAACAGGCCCTTTTCCATAGCTGATGGCCCATCCTAGCAAAGGGGGAAGTCTTTAACTTCAATGAACTTTAAATTTCTATTTTATGAAAATGATATTTTAGCTAGTGACCGGAGATTGTCTAGGAGACCTAGAAGTAACTTGAAAATCAAGATTGGTCTTAATTTTATCCATGGGGCAAGAGGAGAATTGTTCCAGCAGAAAAAAATTTAAAGAATAATGAGGGAAAATTAAGTTGCTTCATGATTGTATTATCTCTCTGTGTCCTACTCTTTCAATATAATACTTGTACACTAAACCAAAAAAGCAGTTTTATTATGCAAAATATAATAGCATCTATACAATGAATACAAGCATTTGACATGCATAGTCTGTCAAATAGCAACTGGATATTCACAATGCAAAAAAGGCAAGTTCTTGTTACAGTTCTTCAATTAAAAAGGCATTGTTAACAGACTTGAATTTTATAATGTGAATACTAATAAGTTTAAAGGTATTGACTGAGCTCCTTCTATGTGTCTATTTCTCTTTTTCTCTCTGCAAAGGCATTTAAGTTCTAATTTAAAAGGCATTATAATACTTATACAGTCTGGTTCGAACTAAAAGTATAAGTTTTGGAATTAAATTTAAAAAATAAAAATATTAGAAGAGGTTAATAAAGACTGCTTTATAAAAAGTTGAATATTTTAAATGTTTTAGTATTCAAGTAAAGCTTGGTTCTGTTTGTACTTGACATATGCTCATTCCTGAAAATAAACAGGATGCTTGATATTAACAAATTCTGAAAAAGGCTTAACAGTAAAGATACCATACCTTATCTATCCAAATATCAGCAGATGGCCCAAATCTGTTTACACTTCATAAATATTTCAGTTATAGAAACAAAAGAAAGCAGTAACATAAATACCAAGAAAATCAAGACCACAGAGACTGTTAACAGTATGTGAAGCTTTTATAAGATTTATATTTAACATAAATGTATTTTTCATATTTTCTATGTCTACATGTCTTTAATAACCATGCATTTTAGTCTCACATCAGGATTCTCTAGCACATAATCAGGGATGAACTTCTCAAACTATTTGCTTAAATACATTATTATAAAAATTATTATAACAAAAATAATCTCTCTCAACCACAGTAAACCTTCAGATCATATTTTCTTGCTAAATTATTTTCTCTCCAAATTTTTTAATGTTAAATAAGATATTTAAATTAAGAATTATATAGATATAATATTCTAATTATTTTTTAAATGAGAAGTGTTTAAAAAAGAAAAGAAGGGGATAGAGGAAAAGAGGGGAAGTTGAGGAAAATCTTTAGGTAATAAATTAATGAATAATACATCAAGTGGTTGCAATTTCAGTAGAAGCAGCAAACATTTTGATTTACAGAATCCCACTAAATTTGGATCAACGAAAGTCATTAACTAGATTTTTTTTTTTAAGACAGGGTCTCACTGCTGGAATACAGTAGTGCAATCATAGCTCACTGTAGCTTCCACCTCCTGGGTTCAAGGGATCCTCCTGCCTCAGTCTCCCAAGTATCTGAGACTACAGGCATGCGCCATGTGCCACCGTGTCCTGATAATTTTTTAATATTTTGTAGCGATGATATCTCCCTGTGTTTCCCAGGTTTGTCTTAAACTCCTGGCCTCAAACCATCTTCTCACCTCAACCTCCCAAGTCACTGGGATTACAGGCATGATCCACCATGCCCAGCTACATTAATTGAATTTTATTGACATTGTAGGGAGAAACAGAATCTTCTTATGTCCTGGGGTTCCAAGATAGAAGAATGCTGGAGCTACTGGTGGACATCTTGCCAATAGGAGAGGAAAGGTGAGCCCAGAATAAATCCAAAAGAAAACAGAGTTAAAAGATGAAGAGAAAGTTCCCTATCAACATCTTTGACCCCTTGGACTCAAAAGAGCATATCGATTAGAGCTCTACAACTTTAATTTATGGGAGCTAATAAAGACCCTTTTTCTTGCCAAAGCCAAATTGAATCATTTTTGTTCTAACATTTGGAAATGACAGTTCTGATTAATGCAACTCAAAAGTAAAATTGATTCTACAAAAATAAAAAATTGAAACAAATTAGCTGAGTCTTGGTGTGGTAGCTGAATGATGGCTTCAAAGTGTTTATGTCCTCATCTCCAGAATGTATAAATATACTACCTTACATGGTAAAGGGACTTTGCAATGTGATCAAATTAAGGATTTTGAGGCAATTGTTTTGGATCACCCAGTTAGGCCCAATGTAAACACAAGGGTGTTCCTTCTTACAGAGGAAAGCAGGAGGAGTTAAGAGTCAGAAAGTGAGAAGACCAGTTATGGAAAGTGGGTAAGGGAAGCAGAGATTAGAGCGGTGAGCTTTGAAGATGGAGAAGGGGCCACAAACCAAGAAATACAGATAGGTGCTATAGCTGAAAAACAGATTCTCCCATACGCCACCAGAAAGAATCAGCCCTTGACTTCAGCCCACTGAAACTGATTTCAGATTTCTCACCTCCAGAACTGAAAGATTTGTCTTATTTTAAACCACCAGATTTCTGGTAATTTTTATAGCAGCCATAGGAAACTAATGTAGTTGCACATTTCTTGAAAGCATTTTTTATTACCCAAGATCCTTTACATTATTAAGAGAATTACCTCTCTAGCAAAGTTAAAAATAGATTATGGGTATGCTGAATTGTAAAACAGAATTCTGTCCTCTATCAAAGCAGCAAGATAGGTCTTCTTCCAACTTCTCTTCGCTGTATCTACTCTGATCTATTCTGATAGCCTTTGGTGTTGGATTGGGATTGGGATTGATGGTATAGTTTGAACTTAAGTATTTTCCCTACTTCTGACTACTGAGACTACTGGGCAACACTGACACCCCAACAATAATAAGTATATCTAGCACCCAAATCTAAATACTGGTTTCCACCAGAAAGAAGCAGAACCCGTTGGAGAATTGTCTGATTCTGGTATGGAATTGGGGAAGTACAAGATTAGTCTGGGACATCTTTTTGTGCCATAAAGTAACACAGTGCTCAGTGAATGAAAAGCACAGGTCAGACTGACATAGAAGCCAGTCTGAAAGAATCCCTACTGACCAAATCAAGAACAATGTGGGTATCAAAATAAATAATAAGAAAAAATTATAGCCCATTTTATAAACTAGGAATTCATGAGCCCATATTAATATAAATAAACAGGAAGAAGAGAACTTTCACACTAGAATGGCAACTAATAAATATAGAATGAGTGCCTAAATTAGAAAAATCAAACATATAGTAACTATCGTCATCATCATAACTGATTCAGTCAAAATATATCAATGAATGCCAAACTAGTAGGTGAAAATTTAATGAAGAATGAATAATTTACATATTTACATATTAACAGAACTAAGGAAATTGCAAAATTTTTAAAAACACATTGAGTAGCCCTGAAGTCCAATTTACCTCTGTATAGAAACTCTCCTCACATACTTATTAATTGTAAAGAAAATTGAGTAATTTTACAGTGGAAAAGCTTAACAGACAGCACTTCAATTAAGGATTCAAAGTGAACATCACTAATAATGGAACAAATTAAAGTTTTAGACCAACTGATAGGATGCAACGAGAGGAATGCACCATCACTTCTGTGTTTCTGTGATATTCCTGTCACATATACATAATCTGAATATAATAACGAGGAAACCACACAAAGCCCAAGTGAAGGGTATTCTACCTAGTAATTTATCTATAAAGATCACAAAAGTCAAAGAAGACTGAGATTCAAGATTAAGGAAGATAAAAAGAAATAACAAACTCAACATGTGATCCTCAACTGGACCTTCTTGCTATAAAACATTGGGATAATTGGCAAAACATGAGTGGAGTCTGCAACTAAATGGAACTAATGTAGAGAATTAGTTTCATGATTTTGGCCAGGTGTGTTGTCTCATGCCCGTGATCCCAGCATTGTGGGAGACCAAGGCAGAAAGCTCATTTGAGCCCAGGAGTTGCAGGCTGCAGTGAACTATGATGGTGCCACTATACTTCAGCCTAGGTGACACAGTGAAACCCTATCTGGAAAAATATAAAATTTCCTGATTTTAATGATTACATGGTGTTTTGGTAGGAGCATTTTCTTGCTTTTGATACATTAAATATCAGGCTGTAATGGGACATCATATCAGTAATTTACTTTCAAATTGATTCAAGAAAAAAAAAAAAAGGCCTTTGTACAATTCTTGCAAATCTGCAAGTTTAACACTACTTCAAAATAGAGAAAGATACTATGATTAATTTTTAAAAAAATAAGCCCAGAAACTACAATTCAAATTGTGTAGCCCTGGTGCCAGTGTTAGCACCAGGGACAGACAAGATTGATTATGTTGATTTGATTATGCCTGGTCTTTATAACCAAACAAACCCCCAAAATGATGTACATAATCTAAAAGACCACTTTATGGAATTTAAAGGTCCGCTTAGCTGCAACTTGTTCCTCATTCAGAGATAGCTATTACTGACACTGATGAATTTCTAAATCTCCTCCTACAGATAACATAGCCTATGTAGTCATCAGTGGTTGCTACACTGTATCCATTCCCCCTTCTTCTCTTCTGACACAATTCCACTATGGTTCAGGCATCTATGCCTTCCACCATTACCAATGTTTTTAAAAGTAAGTTGATAGACTCTAGCACCAGAGTGGGCCTCATTTATCTGAGGGTAATCCCATCCATCATACTAGAGAGATTGGTTCAGCTAATCCAGTTAGCTCTTAATACTTTCCTAGCCTCAATTTTTAAGAATTAGCTTGTAACTGGGGCCGGGCGCGGTGGCTCAAGCCTGTAATCCCAGCACTTTGAGAGGCCGAGACGGGTGGATCACGAGGTCAGGAGATTGAGACCATCCTGGCTAACACGGTGAAACCCTGTCTCTACTAAAAAATACAAAAAACTAGCCAGGCGAGGTGGTGGGCGCCTGTAGTCCCAGCTACTCGGGAGGCTGAGGCAGGAGAATGGCGTGAACCCGGGAGGCGGAGCTTGCAGTGAGCTGAGATCCAGCCACTGCACTCCAGCCTGGGCCACAGAGCAACACTCCGTCTCAAAAAAATAGAATTAGCTTGTAACTTAATCTGAGCCAGTGAGTCATAAAGGAGGGCTTTCTGGGTGTTTCTGGTAAGAAACTTTTTTAAAGCAAGATGTTTAAAAGCAAAATGGACTCCCTCTCATCTTCTACATATCCCATTATATAGAACCTAGAATTTCTAATGGCATTTTGCCAGCATGAAGCAACTCAGTCTAAGGAAAAGGACATCACACTTAAAGCAACAATGCCGAAGAAAGTTCAAAGAAAGGGAGCTGTGCTCACTGAGTGAAGCCAGCCCTGAAATCCATCCTGCCATTCTACTATACTTTGTCAGCCAATTTAAACCAATGGTATTGAAATAAATTTTGTTACTTGATTCCAAATCTATGCTAACTGATATAATCTATAATGTCAGGTTTGAAAAGGTGGCATGCACAGGCAAACTTTTCCAGGTAATTTCTCATTTTGTCCTCCTTCTGAAGCCTACTATGAGAGTAGAGGGTAGAAGAAGAGAAATAAAGGCAAGGGAAAGAAGGCAAATTAGTCTATTTGTTGGACAGAAGTCTGGAGATGGAGATTTGCATATGCATTTAGAACAAGATTCTTGCCAGCAGAAATGTGAAAAAAAAAATTAAAAATTTAGAAAAAAGGGCCGGGCGCGGTGGCTCAAGCCTGTAATCCCAGCACTTTGGGAGGCCGAGACGGGCGGATCACGAGGTCAGGAGATCCAGACCATCCCAGTGAAACCCCGTCTCCTACTAAAAAATACAAAAAACTAGCCGGGCGAGGTGGCGGGCTCCTATAGTCCCAGCTACTCGGGAGGCTGAGGCAGGAGAATGGCGTGAACCCGAAAGGCGGAGCTTGCAGTGAGCTGAGATCCGGCCACTTCACTCCAGTTTGGGCGACAGAGTGAGACTCCGTCTCAAAAAAAAAAATTTTAGAAAAAAGAACAAGAAAACGTATTTTATTTTTTAACAAACACATATCACACTATGTGTTTGGCATTATTAAAATGTTTTATAAAGTTATCTGATTTGATTCTTGTAACAAATTTATGAGAAATTATTATTATATCCTCATTTCCAACTGAAGAAACTGAGACGAATTGAAGTTAAGTAATTGGCCTAAGGGCACACTTCTGGCAAGTGGCAAGGCCAGGATTGAAATCACTGTTATATTATTTAATAATACCAGACAGAGAAAAATTCATCTTAATGAGGACACCTTAATATTATCTATATATTATAAAATATGGCATGTGGTTTATTCATGTGCAAACCTAAGATTGTATCAGAAAAATTAGATATTTCTCAAATATTCAAAAAATAAATGGAACTATTAGTCATTTATCTTAAAAAATATAATTGCTGTGTGTCTATGTTTATCTAAAATCAACACATGAGCAGACAGTAGTACAAACTCAGTAATTATAAAGTACAGTATATTATAATAGAAAAGCCTGTTAAAAGTAGAAAAAGAAATTAGGTCTGGTGGCTTACGCCTATAATCCTAGCACTTTTGGAGGCTGAGGCAGGTGGATCACGAAGTCATGAGTTCAAGATCAGCTTGGCCAAGATAGTGAAACCCCGTCTCTATTAAAAATACAAAAATTAGCCGGACATGGTGGCAAGTGCCTGTCATCCTAGCTACCTGGGAGACCGAGGCAGAGAACTCCTTGAACCCAGGAGGCGGAGGTTGCAGTGAGCCGACATCGTGCCACTGCACTCCAGCCTGGGTGACAGAGCGAGACTTTGTCTCAAAAAAAAAAAAACAAAAAAAAAAACAAATAGAAAAAGAAAAATTTCTCTTGTTAAAAGCACACAATAGTTGAAGTCTATAATGGAAAATTTAAACTATAGTTTTGTCATCAGGAACTAGCACAAGGCACAATTTTCTTGTTTGCCTGGTACATTTTGTATCTTTGCTCATTCAAGTCTGCCTAACTGACACCTAAACTTCATGTCTCCTGACTTATACGTGCTTAGTCTATAGTTCCCATAGGCAGTTGGTCTAATGAACCTTCTGTAGGCTTGAAAGGGAAGGAAAAGAAGGAGTTAGACCTCTCAGCTAATGCAAAAGAAAGACCTGTGTTTTCCAATAGTTTGTATTTGACTTTAGGAGCTTGCCTGTTTCTTTGAACAAATCTTCCTTCAATGTTTCCCTTTCAAAGCAGCCCTTTAAGTTTAAAGTGGTTTTAGCGAGGAAGAAGACTAAAGATAGAACAAAGAAAAGACGAGTAAGAAGGAAATTCTCTTCAATCTATCATGACTGAAGTATTTAATGATGCCTTTAAATATTTAAATGCTGCAATGTCTAAATTTTCAAAGGACAAAAATAAATTTGAGCATGCAGTAAGGTTAACAGCATAATTTAAAATATTTCGGCTTGCTACAAAGAAGCTGAACAAACACAAATCATCAGTAAAATTTCCCTGGACAGTTTTTAAGCTGTCTGGCTCACTCCTATCGGTTCCCAAACTTGTCTAAATTATTGTAGGTAGCATCTTGATTTTAGCTATGTCTAACATATGCCATTTTCACTACAGTTTTTAAGTTCTTTCTATTTCTGAATGACAGCAAAAATGCCTTTGCATTATATTGCTCGTAGTTCAAAAAACAGAACAGCTATTAGATAAATACATTTGAATAAATACATTTGAATAAATACATTTGAATAAATACATGAACATTAGAATACACTAGGCTCTCAACAAATACAGAGAAAACATTTTTCTAATTAGAAAACATTTTTCTAATTTTATTATTAAGTTTATAATGAAGACTTATCATTTTATCTGCGTTTTTGTAATATGTTGCTGTGACAACCATAGCTTATTTGATGGTGAGTAACTGAACAAGAATGCAATCACCAATATAGGTTCCTGTGGGAAAATGCAATGTGTTTATGATGCATTTTCCAGAAATGAACTGGAAAAAGTGAGGATTATCTTGTGATTTTGTTATCTTACAAATTCATATGCCTACTAAACTAGATTTAACTCTCTTGTATAATTAGTTTTGATTTCAGAGTTTACACATTTTTCTGATAAAAATATAATTTAGATTGTGGCTAAGATCATTAATAGTTTTCAAAGTAAGTTTGATAGCTATGAAATATAAATAGGTAAAATTTGCATCATGACCAATCAAATTTGGTTCTGTCTTCTCTCAGTTTATATTCCACATCAGAAAATAAAGGAAAAAAAAAAAATCCAAAAATCTCAGCAATGCTTACCGAGCATCTGAAGGTAGTTTTCAAATGTTATTCAAACAAATTGGGGTAAAGAATAATACAGGTATACGGAAATTCTACAAAAAAATTTTATTTGAAAATTTATTTTAAAATTGATTGCATGAATTAAATGTATACAGGTTCGTCTGCATAGACTTCTGTGATATACATGTGCATTAAATAACATAAATTAGATGTACATGATATCTTACAGTAAATAAATTTCTGACACATATGATTAACACAATGGTGATTTTATGATTGAATAGGTTTTCCTGTTGGAATTAATAAGAAAAGTTTAGATAATGTCATCTCCAAAATGAAATTGATTATGCCTTTTCTAAATGAGTATTAGTGGTCTGGGAAAATAACACCCTGAAATAACATTTGTAATTGTTATGCTGGTAAATCTGGATAATATACTAAAATCCTTTCAGGAAAACACAATAATAAATATAGCTAATACAAAATAAATGGTAATCCTCATGACTTCTTTTAAAAAACTAAGTCCAAAGGGTAAAATCCATTTGCCTCCAGTTCATCCTTTCAAAAGAAAGAGTTCCCAGGTTTGACAGTTAATTTCATGTGTCAAATGGACTGGGCCACGAGGTGCCCAGATATTTGGTCAGACACTGTGGTATGTCCAGGAGGGAATTTTTTGGATAATATTAACATTTAAATCAGTTGACTAAATAAAGCAGATTTCCCTCTGTCATGTGAATGGGCTCCTTCCATCAGTTGAAGGCCTGAATACAAAAAAAACCCTCAAGGGGAGGGTATTCCTCCTACCTGTCAGCTTTTGAACTAGGAATCCATTTTTTCCTGCCTTTTCACACAAACTGGAACATCACATCTTCCTGGGTCTTGAGCCTGCCGGCCTGCAGACTGAAATGACATGATAGGGTCTCCTGGGTTATCAGCTTGCTGACTCATCCTGCAGATCTCGAAAGGTGTCAGTCTTCATAGTACCATGTAAGCCAAGCAACCATAATAAACAAATACATAAATATCTCTTATTGGTTCTGTTTCTCTGGAAAACTCTAATTAATACACAAGGCCATCCACAATGTTAGTTTGCTAGTCTGCTTACTGTATCTATACCTGTTTTATAGATGGGCCCATGCTGCTATCTTATCTTGAAGGCATTATGCTTTAGGAACATCTAACTCTTTTTTAATCATTGAATTGCTTTATTAACTTTCAGATATTAATTTGGTCTCATGGGAATTTTTTGTCACTGGTAGAAGAATATTTAGACCACTAAATATGTATTTTCCAGAAACTTTCTATCTAGATATTTCATTTTTCACCAAGTAATTTGCAAGATTAATACATCCGTTTCTTTAGGATACATTTGTCTCTCAAAGCCTGATTGTTCCAGATAGATGACAATAGAAAGGTCCCAGTATAAAGGCTGAAAAACAGAGTTAGATTCCAGGTGTGTTCACATGGAGGACCTGCTCCACATGTTCTCTCTGAAACATAGAACTTTAATCAGTCAACCTTCCTCTTTCCTCCTTCTTCCCTACCCCTCATCTTTTCACTTCATCTCAGCTCATTGGCAATAGTACTACATTTCAGAATGTTCCACATTATACAATGTGTTAAGGAACAGATAGTAAGCATGGCTTAATCTCAATTTCTGATTCTAATTCATTATTACTGGCTGTCTCACACACTAAGTTTAGCATGAACAGGTATGGGCCATTTGATAGAGTGATCAATTAGCTATATCTGCCATGAATGAGGAAGAAAGCAGTAGCTACAAAAGTCAAGCATTTTGTATCTCTTCTCCAGATTTTTAAGCTGATACCCTTTTAAAATATACATGAAGAGCAACATTGCAGGATAATTTATTGTGATAATAATTTCTGTCTTATTCTTCTTTGTGAGACTCTCAGAAGAAATGCAAATGTATTCTGGGTAATGCATTGCGGTTACCCAGACCTTTAGAAATAGGAATGTCCAGCATTGTATTCATTTTCTTTATTTTAAGGGCTTGTTAAAATAAGCCCTTATGGGCTTGTAAAAAAGCCTATAAGGGCTTGTAAAAAGCTTTGGGTTTCAGAGTCAGGAACAGAGGTTGTCTGGTAGCAAGAGGACAACCCTCTTTTGGGCTTTTGCTTGGGAATCAAGGTAACTTTCATTAATTAGGCCGGGTAGTCCCAGAGGGAGGAGGGGCTAGAGGCTGTGCTTGCAGTTATTTTGGAAAATGAGTCATTTTGGGAAGAAAGGGTAGTTTCTGGAAGTCTAGTGAAGGGACAAGAGGACTATCTAGTATTCTTATCTGGTACATATTCACAGACTTTTCTCCCAATGCCAGAGACTAGGGAAGATGAAGCTTTTGGACCTCTTTGGAATCTGGCCTCTAAGTCCTGAGACCTAGAAAATACAGGTCACTGTGTGACAGAGCCTGTGGTCAGTACAGAGAAATATTGTAAAAATATCTGAGTCATTCTGGAGCAGCAGTCCCTGAATAATGGTAGAGATGCAGCTCTTCACAGCAGCATCCCTTAGTAAGAGGAACAATAGTAACGGCAAACAACACAACAGACAATGGACCAAGGACTAAGATCTTCTTCCATTTTCCATGAGCTTGAATGTTTGCACAGCCCTAGGATAAGTAGTCATCTAGTTCCCTCTTCCCCTTAGAAAAATGATTAGGATAAAAGTAGAGAGCTAAAATCCACATTCAAGTTGAAAAAAAAATTCTATATGGTCTCCCGAATAATGCATAGCAAAATTATACCTAACACCAAAAATTAAAACTAAAATAATACAAGATTAATTTAAAATATGTGCAAATTCAGTGGCATCACTAGAAGTTTCATGAAGCTGGAAGCAGGGGTCAGAGGATCTCTGGGGCAAATGAGAGGGATAAAGAATGAGGATCGAGGCACTGATAGTTTAAACCACCTGTCCGAGATCACATAGCTAGTATGAGAGAGCTGGAATACTAACATGGATCTTCTGATTCCTGTAAGACTAAAAGACCCAAGGTCACTCAGTATTCAGAAGCATGATTTATGTTGTAGTGCTTGGAACTATGTAGGGGACTAGGGATCGGTATATAAAGATGTCTCTGGAGCCCCCATGCATATGAGGGAGTGAACGGAGCATCTTCAGGAACAGGGTGAAACACTGTAACACCTGGGTATGTGAAGGGCATATCATTGGAGCAGATTGAGAAACTGTAGAAGAAATGTGGAATCAGGAAAATCTAAATTATTCTCACTTCTGTGAGAAAAGTTTCTACACTCTCTGAGCTTAGAAAATGCATGTAATGGCTCAGCACAGTGGCTCATGCATGTAATCCCAGCACTTTGGGAAGCCAAGGCAGGCGGATCACGAGGTCAGGAGTTCGAGACCAGCCTGGCCAATATGCTGAAATCCCGTTTCTACTTAAAAATATATATACATATTAGCTGGCTGTGGTGGTGCACGCCTGTAGTTCCAGCTACTTGGGAGGCTGAGGCAGGAGAGTCGCTTGAACCTGGGAGGTGGGGGTTGCAGTGAGCCGAGATTGCGCCACTGCACTCCAGCCTGGGCAACAGAGTGAGACTCTGTCTAAAAAAAAAAGCATGTAATGTGCTCAGGACATGGTAGATACTATACTAACATACTTTGAATAGTGAGCCGTGCAGTGAGCATGATGAAGAAAGAGAGAAAAAAAATATCTGCCACAACAGATCAAAATATCACAGAAAGCTTCTTGAAGAAAGAGGTTCAATAAATAAATTATCTACTGGTGCAAGTTTTTTATAGCTTTGCTTTGTGGCTTGTTTTGGAAGTAGACACTTGTAAAATTGTATTTATAATCTCTTTATATATCTATATTTTGCTATATATTGCAATGTTTACTGAAATTCTGTTGATTTTCAAATTTCTGTGAGAATGTGATTCCTACCAACTCCAGTTTTGTCATGCCTATTAAAAGTCAGAAACATAATTCCGAAACTTGGCAGGAAATTAACATATGCCAAATTGTATTGTTCTCCCAGTCTTTGATTAGACTTCCTTTAAAAGATATGTATTATATATAAATTTATGTACATAATATATACATTTGCTTTCTATATATGCAGTCAATATTTTTGCTTTTAAAAAAGTAAAGGAAAAAGCAAAGGAAAAGGGGCTTTGAATATTTTTTCTTCTTCACAGCAGCCAAACAATCCTAATTTTGCTCAAACTGCTCCTAGATCTCTTCAATGATTTCTTATAAAATTTTAAATATTTTTAGCAAATGTTCAGTATGTTGTTACATATACAAAAGATTTATAATTGTGTTCATATATGGTATTTATTTCTATTAATTATGGAAAAATATATACCACAAGATGAATCAATAATGGATATGTATATATATATAGACACACATCTTATAATCTGTATAAATCAATAATTTCCATAACTCATACAGCAACTTATTACATATTAACACTATAACATAACTGAGAAACCAGGAGCCTTTTTTTTTTTTATTGAGACAGGGTATCTTGCTCTGTCACCCATGGAGTGCAGTGGTGCCATCTCGGCTCCCTGGAACCTCTGCCTCCTGAGCCCAAGTGATTCTCCCACCTCAACCTCCCATGTAGCTGCCACCACAGCTGTGCGCCACTACAGCCAGCTATTTTTTTTCTTTTCTTCTCTTTTTTTTTTTTTTTTTTTTTTTTTTTTATAGAAACGGTGTTTAGCCATATTGCCCAGGCTGGTCTTGAACTCCTGGACTCAGGCTATCCTCCTGCCTCAGCCTCCCAAATTGCTGGGATTACAGGCATGAGCCACTATGTCCAGTCACAAGCAGATTTCTGTTTGAATACCTTTTTTTCTATCAGACTAGTTTTATTCACATTATGAAAAACAGATTAGGATGTGACTGAATAGTCAACTTGTTAATTACTCTCTGAACAAGATCTAAATGTGTCATTGTTATCTAAATAATGAATAAGTATGGGTGTGATTTCAATATCGAATAACCTGCCCTTGGCTTTTATTTCTTGAGAGATGAAATATCACTTCAATTCCTTTCGATCAGATGTGACATCTTCTGTACATTGATAGATGTATTATTGATATTCCTAGTCTTGATGTGACAAAGTATCTCTTTTATCTTTGATTAAAATGAATTATCACATTGCAACAGTTACTCTCCCAGTTGTCAGTTGCATAGCCGGCTTGCCACTCATTTACCACAACACTTTGGCTTTAAAAAGCATGTTCAGTGAATACACCCGTGTTTCTATACATGTAACTCAGCTTCCTTTCTCCTGAGATACCAGGCATATAAACTTCTAACCACTGCAGTGCCAGTCTATTGCTTTTGCCTGCCTGACTTCCTTTCCATGTGAGGTCACCACCCCCCAACTTTCCGTTCAAGAATCTCGCCTCATCCATTTTCAGTCCCTGTGATATGGGTGGTATTGATCTTAGCAGTCCTTCAATCACCCCCTCTAAGAATAAGCATGTGAATAAACCTGACCCGTGAGTTTGGTCCATGACCCAGCCACAGTGAATGGTTCAGGGTTAGGAACATAACCCAGTTGAGTGAATCAGAATCATTCCTTAGACTTTGTTGGTCTGAAAAAAATAAATAAATAAAAGTGTAAGTTAGACTACAAGTCGAATGCAAATCCTGCTGACCTGTTTTGATTCTTTGGATTCAGCTGTGCCTAAATCTGAAAAATCCACTCTTGGACCTTTCAATTATATAAGCCATTCAATTCCCTTTCTTTGTAAACAAATAAATTGAGAGGGATTTTCATTCATTCGCAAAAGACCCTTGATTCATATGGGATAAACTCCGGTGAAATAAATAAAATTAGAAATTCATCCACACAGTATAAATTATGGTAAAATAAATACATTTTAAGGCTGGGCACGGTGGCTTATGCCTGTAATCCCAGCACTTTGGGAGGCCAAGGCATGCAGATCACTTGAGGCCAGGAGTTCAAGACCAGCCTGGACAATACAGGGAGACCCTGTCTCTACAAAAAATACATAATTAGCCGGGTATGGTGGTACATGCCTATAATCCCAGCTATTCAGCAGGCTGAGGCAGGAGAATCACCTGAACCCAGGAGGCGGAGGTTGCAGGGAGCCAAGATCAAGCTGCTACACTCCAGTCCAGGTGACAAAGCAATAATTCATTTCAAAAAATAAAAAGATGACACAGATCACTACGGCTCACAGCCCGTTGTCCAATCTGGTCACTTGGCATTAAACTAACTCCAGGGAAGGTTGAGAAAATGGAGGAAAGCACATCCGTACTCACTGGGCAGCAGCAATCTGTATCAGTCTGGAGTCGCCAAAGAACCAATACGTCTTATACACACACATACACACACATATTTATTTTAAGGAATTGACTCACATGACTATGGTGGCTGGTAAATCTGAAAACCACAGACCAGCAGGTTGGAAACTCAGGCCTGAGTCGATACTGCAGTCTTGAAACAGAAAATCTTCTTTGGAAAACCTTAGTTTTCACTCTTAAGGCCTCAATTGATTAAATGAGACCAACCCAAATTACTTAGTCAACTGGTTGCAGACATTAAGCATATCTACAAAATACCTTCACAGCAGCACCTTGATTTGTGTTTGATTTAATAACTGTAAACTATAGCCTAGCCAAGTAGACACATAAAATTAACTATCTAACTAACTCTGCCCCAAATGAAATGCCCTTCTTTTCCATTATTTTTTTTTTTTTGCTTTAATATTGCTGTAGATATAAGTATCTCTGCTGTATGGTGGGAGATTATTGTCACGTCCTATTGCTGCACATATTCTATGTGTCTCCTCTCACAGCACCAAGCTAAATGTTTTTAACATTATAAAATTATTTCTCTGCTCATTAGGATGTTAATTCATTTCTGAAATCTTAGAAACTTTCAATGCCATGTTTTCAACTGCTTCCATTTATGTATTCACTAATTCATTCAATTAATATTTTTCAGTACCTACTGTAAGCTAGATATACCAAAGGTCATCTTCTCATGTCATAAATTTGCATCATCATATTGATAGGGAATAGCAACTGTAGTAACCATTTATTGTTTTGTAACAAATCATCCTAAAACTTAGAGACTGAAAGGAAGACCAACTTATTTCTTATGGTTTCTGTAGGTCAGGAATTTCAGAGCAGTTTCATTGGGTGGTTGGTTCTCTCTCAGGAACTTTCATTTGAAATGCAGGCAGATATTGGCTGGTGCTACAATCATTAGAAGTCTTGACTAGGACTGCAGGACTACTTTCAAGGTAGCTCACTCAATTGTCTGCAAGTTGGTGCTGTCTATCAGCAGGGCTTTCGTGGCTTTCCATGTGAACATCCTCTCAGGGCTGCCTGTGTGTGTTCTGAGAGCTGACTTTCTCTGGAGTAAGAGATCCAAAAGTCCAAGGCAAAAGCTTCAATGACTTCAAAAGCTTTTATGACCTATATTTGGAAGTCACACACAGTCACTTCCACTGCCTTCTATCGATCACACAGACCAGCTCTGAATCAATATGGAAAGAGGTGACACAACGGATGCATCCCAGCTCACGGTCACAGGGGCCATCTCGGAGGCCGATTACAGTAACTTATGTTAATCCTTTACTACAAATACCTTTTGTTTAGAGATCCAGCTGGCTCACCCTATTGAATATATGGTCCCATCATTCACATATTCAGGTCTGATTACATCACGAGCTGATGTTTTACTTAAATTTAGCATGGACCTAAAACTGCTACCTTAGGTGAGAGTAACATGAAAAAATTACACTTCTTTCCTCACTGGACTGGTAGCCCAGATATTCTCTGAAAAGGTTCAGCTGGAGGTCGTGTACACCAGACACAATGTACACACACACCAGTCATTTACCCAGCACCAAGCACACCATTCAGGGGCCCACCAACTCCTACACAAATAGAAGTTTCCTAACTTTGGTCACAGAAGCAATGCAGGTAAGAACTAAGTACTATTTGGGCATTACACTTAATAGAAAATAAAGAATTATGGGGGCGCCTCTGGGCTCCGGAATCGCCGGCGGCCGGGCCTGCGGGACCCATGGCTCTCTTGGCTGGATCCCTGTTGGGCCCCACGAGTAGGTCGGCAGCGTTGCTGGGTGGCAGGTGGCTCCAGCCCCGGGCCTGGCTGGGGTTCCCGGACGCCTGGGGCCTCCCCACCCCGCAGCAGCCCCGGGGCAAGACTCGTGGAAACGAGTATCAGCCGAGCAACATCAAACGGAAGACGCCGGCCGGCGTCCAGGTCATCCTTCGCCGAATGCTCAAGGGCCGCAAGTCGCTGAGCCATTGAGGATCGCGATGCTGTCGGCGGGACCCCCATAGAAGCATCGCCCTCATCTTGCCACCTTGCCTGGCGCTGTTTTTGCAGGGAGCTGGGGAGCAGGAACGCCTCGGACCTAAGTGCTCTCCATATTGTGGGGTTGAAGGCTGGATGGGAGCTTGCCAAGTCCCTTTTTAGGCTTTTTAATTAGGAAACATTTCGAACCTGCGCAACAGACCGAAGAACAGTACAACGAACCTCCTTGTACCCAGTACATAGCCCTGACTACCGACCACCTACAACCCGTCCCTGCCCCATCCTTGGTTCTTTTGAAGCTGATCTCAGGCATCGGATTATTTCTTCTATAAATATTTCTTGTATCTCAGAGAGAATGTATCTCTCCAAGATGAGAGCTCATTAAAACATAATTACAAAGCGTATCACATCCAAAGGAATTATCAATAATTTTGAAATATTGTTAAACGTGTAATAAATGTTCAAAGTTCAAAAAAAAAAAGAATTATGTAATATCGGCTTATTTCTATACCTTGATCTCTCTGAAATTTCCATCTTATTACATTAAAATATCTAGTAAGTTCATTCTTAAGAAAAGACATAAATAGTAACAATAACACTGTATTTATTTTATTGTAAAGGATGCATAATTAACATGCGACACAGAAGGTCACGGAAGCTCTTGGGAAGATTCTCATAGGTTGACAATTGCATGATGATAAAATGTGATAATTGCCATGATGGGCACAGCCAACTTTGGGCTGGGTAATGTCAGCAATATAGTTTCAGTTCTTATATCCATTAGCTGTAACAATAAAGCAGTTAGTTATATGCTAATTCCTATCTTTAATAAAGTGAAAAAATGCTTTGAATTTTTAAAAATCATAATTTAAATTCAAATAATTATTCTCTGTGTTCTCCTCCCAATTCTACAGGACTTCTCCTAAGTCCATTTACGTTTGGACCCCAATCCACAGACTGAGAATCTATTCAAGGTTTTATTAGGCCAGGTAGTTTGACTAATAGAGACACTAAAGGAGATGTTCAGAATAAACAACTAACAAAAATCTGAGTTAATTGGCCAAATAAATGTTTAAATGTTTTCAGAATTAAATGATCAATTCTTTTTTACTCAAAGGAAAATTTAATGAAGCTTTAATGATTCAATTAATGACAAATTATAACAAAATTTCTATAGACTTGTTTTCAAAATCCTGGTATACCACCAGGTTTATTAACATTGTCATCGCTTTTAAAAATATTAAAAATGTCATTACTTTTAAAAATATTAATATTAAGGGAGCAGTTAAACAATTAAAATAGGAATTCCAACTATCTCTTTGCAGATGATATCATTTTATACCTAGAAAACCCCATAGTTTCTGCCCAAAACCTCTTAGATCTGATAAACAACTTCAGCAAAGTGTGAGAATACAAAATCAATGTACAAAAATCATTAGCATTTCTATACCCCAGCAATGTCCAAGCTGACAGCCAAATCAAGAACACAATCCCATTCACAATAGTCACACACAAAAATAAAATACCTAGGAATGCAGCCAGCCAGGGAGGTGAAAGATCTCTACAACATTAAATAAAAATGCAGCTTGAAGAACTCAGATATGACACAAACAGATGGAAAAATATTCCGTGCTCATTGATAAGAAGAATCAATATTGTTAAAATGGCCAGGCTACCTGAAGCAATTTACAGATTCAGTGCTATTCCTATCAAACTACCAATGACATTTTTCACAAAATTAGAAAAATTTATTCTAAAATTCATATAGAACCAAAAAAGAGCCTGAATAGCTGAAGCAATGCTAAGGAAAAAGAACAAAGCTGGAGGAATCACACTACCTGAATTCAAATTACTATACTATGGGGCTGCAGTAACCAAAACAGCATGATATTGGTGCAAGAACAGACACATAAACCAATGAAACAGAATAGACATTCCAGGAATAAGACTGCACACCTATAACTATCTGATCTTTGACAAAGTCAACAAAAACAAGCAATGGGGAAAGGACCCCCTATTCAATAAATGGTGCTGGGATAACTGGCTAGCCACATGCAGAAGATTGAAAGTAGACCCCTTCCTCTCACCACATACAAAAATCAACTCAAGATGGATTAAAGACTTAAATGTGAAACCTAAAACTATAAAAACCCTAGAGGAAAACATAGGAAATGTCACTCTGAACATAAACCCTGGCAAAGATTTCATGACAAAGACTTGAAAAGCTATTGCAACAAAAACAAAAATTGACACATGGGACCTATTAAACATAAGAGCTTCTGCACAGCCAAAGAAATTATTAGCAGAGTAAACAGACAACCTATGGAATGGGAGAAAATATTTGCAAACTATGGATCTCGCAAAGGTCTAATACCAGAATCTCTAAGAAACTTAAGTAAATCAATAAGCAATAAACAATCCCATTACAAATGGGCAAAGGACATAAATAGACACTTCTCAAAAGAAGACATACATGTGGTCAACAAGCATACAAAAAGATGCTAAACATCACTAATCATCAGAGAAATGCAAATAAAAACCACAATGAGATACCATCTCATACCACTCAGAATGGCTATTAATAAAAAGTCAAAAAATAACAGATGCTGGTGAGCTTGCAGAGAAAAGGGAACACTTATACACAGCTGGTGAAAATGTAAATTAGTTCAGTCGCTGTGGAAGGCAGTTTGGAGATTTCTCAAAGAACGTAGAACTACCATTTGACCCAGCAATCCTATTACTGGATACATACCCAAAGGAATGTAAATCATTCTACTATAAAGACACATGCACACAATAAGCCCCAGGGTGTTAACTGCAGCACTATTCACAATAACAAAGTCATGGAACCAACCTAAATGTCGATCAGCGATGGACTGGATAAAAAATATTTGGTACATAAAAAGGCAAAGCAAAATAGTGGAGTAGAAAGCTCCATTGATCATGTTCCCTGCAAGGACATCAAGTTAACAACAATCCATGCAGAAAAACACACTCAGAACTAAATATCAAGTGAGCACTCACAGAATCAAGTTGTAACTTCATGTTTCTGAAAGGGGCACTGTAGAGAGCAAAAAGCAGCACTAATCACTGACCCCCACCAACCACCCGCAGCAGCAGAGTGGTGTGAAGAGCATCTCTGGGTACTAGGGGAAAGAGAACACAGCAATCATGAGGAATTGAACTCAGTGCTGTCTTGTTATAGTAGAAAGGAAAACCAACCAAACTCAGCTGATGCCCACCCACAGATGGAGCATTTAAACCAGCCCTAGCCATAGGGAAATCATCCATCCCAGTGGTCTGAATTTGAGTAGCTGCAAACCTCACCCCTGAGCATTATTTGTTTCTGAGGGAACTTGAAAGACAGTGTAGGCCATAAGTACATGCAACTATTAGGCAAGTCCTACTGCTGAATTAGGCCCAGAGACAGCGGACTGGGGGCTCATATGACTACTGAGACATTAGCTGGGGAAGTCAAGGGATTCCTGGTGTCACCCCTCCTCTAACCCCAGGCTGCACAGCTCATGGCTCCAAAAAAGACCCATTTCTTCTACATGAGGAGAAGAGAGGCAAGAGTAGGGAAGAATACGTCTTATATCTAGGGTACGAGCCCAGCCACTGCAGGATAGAGCCCTGGCCAGAGTTATGAGGTCCTTGTTTCAGGCCCTAGCTCCCAGACATTTCTAGACACACTCTGGGCCAAATGGAAACCTGCTGCCTTGAAGGAAGGATTCAGTCCTACCACTATTCATCACCTACTAACTGAAATGCCCGTGGGCCCTGAATAATCAGCAGCGATATCCAGGTGCTACATCGAGGACCTCGGGTGAACCTCTGAGACTAGACGGGCTTCAGGTGAGACTCAGCACATAACCAGCTGTGGTCGCTAGGACCAAAAACTCCTTCTCCTTGAGGAAAGCAGAGGGAAAAGTAAAGGGACTTTGTTTTGCACCTTAGATAACCACAGTTGCAGAAGGGCAGAGTACCAAGTGGGCTCTAGGGGTACTCAATTCCTGGACTTGACTCTTGGATGACATTTCTGAACCTGCCCTTGGCCATAGGGGAATCCATTGCCCTGAAGAGTGAGTCCCAGGACAGGCAGCCTTCATGACAAGCTAACTTAAAAGACCTTGGGCCTTAATAGACCATTAGTGGTAGTCTGGCAGTATTCCTCATGGCCTGGATTGGCAGTGGCTCTGGGGTGAGGCTCCTCTGCCTTTGGAAACGAGAGGGAAGAGTGGAAAGGACTGTATCAAGTGCTTTTAAGTTCCAGCTAAGCCACTATGCAATAGAACACCAGGTAAACTTCTAAAGTTTTTGACTCTAGATGCTGACTCCTAAATGCCACTTCAGGGTTCAGCTGGGACTGGGGGACCTCACTGCCCTGAAAGAAAGGACATCGGCCTGGATGGCTTCACCACCTGCTGATTAAAGAGCCCCAGGGCATTAAGCAAATATAGGCAGTAGCAAGGGAGTAGGTACAGCAGGCCTTGGGGAAAACACAGCTCTGTGCTGGCTTCAGTTCTCACCCAGTGCTGTCATAGTGGTGGTGGCTACAGGAATGCTTGTGTCATGCTGCACCCAGCTTTAGGTGGCTCAGAACAGAGAGAGAGACTCTGTATGTTTGGGAGAAAGTAAGGAAAAGGAGAAAGTAAGGAAAGAGAGAAAGAGACTGCCTGGTAATCCAGAGTATTCTCCCAGATCTCGTTCAAGACCATCCAGATGGCACCTCTACAAGTCTGCAATAACCACGGTGTTATTGGACTTGAGGTGTGCCCTACAGCTGATATCACAACATCCAAGTCCTTTCAAAAATCTGAAAAGCTTTCCAAAGAAGGATGGCTATAAATAAACCAAGACAGCGAAGACAAAAATAGAGGCCTAACCCTTCAATGCTCAGACACTGAGGAACATCTACTAGCATCAACACCATTCAGGAAAACATGACCTCACCAAACGAACTGAAAAAGGCACCAGGGACCAATCTCAGGAAAACAGAAATAGGTAACATTTCCAAAATATCTGTATTAAGGAAACTCAAATAAATTCAAGATAACACAGAGAAAGAACTCAAAAAACAAAATTTTTTGAAACAGAGGCTTGCTCTGTCACCCAGGCTGGAGTACAGTGGCATGATCTCAGCTCACTGCAACCTCCACCTCCCAGGTTCAAGTGATTTTCCTGCCTCTGCCTCCCAAGTAACTGGGATTACAAGTGCATGCCACCACGCCCAGATAACTTTTGTATTTTTTAGTAGAGACAGGGTTTTGTCAAGCTGGACAGGCTGATCTTGAACTCCTGACGTCAAGTGATCTGCCTGCCTTGGCCTCCTAAAGTGCTGGGATTACATGCATGAGCTACTGCACCCACCAGGAATTCAAATTTCTATCAGATAAATGTAACAATCATACTGAAATAATTAAAAAGAATCAAGGAGGAATTCGGGAGCTGAAAAATGCAGTTGACATACTGAAGAATGCATCAGAGTCCTTTAATAGCACAACTGACCAAGTAGAAGAAAGATTTAGTGAGCTCTAAAACGGGCTATTTGAAACTACATAGGCAGAGGAGACAAAAGTAAAAAGAGGCCAGGCACAGTGGCTCACGTCTGTAATTCCAGCACTTTTGGAGGCCAAAGTGGGCAGATCACAAGATCAAGAGATCGAGACCATCCTGGCCAACATGGTGAGATCCCATCTCTACTAAAAATACAAAAATTAGCTGGGTATAGTAGCGTGTGCCTGTAGTTCCAGCTACTCGGGAGGCTGAGGCAGGAGAATCACTTGAACTCGGGAGGCAGAGGTTGCAGTGAGCTGAGATAGTGCCACTGTACTCCAGCCTGGCAACAGAGCAAGATTCCATCAAAAAAAATAAATACATAAAAAACAATGAAGTACTAGAAAATAGCCTCAAAGTGGCAAATCTAAGAGTTTTTGTCCTTAAAGAGAAGGTAGAGAAAGAGATAGGGGTAGAAAATTTATTTAAAGGGATAACAGCAGAGAACTTCCAAAACCTAAAGAAAGATATCAATATCCAAATACAAGAAGATTGTAGAATACAAAGCAGATTTAATCCAAAGAAGACTACCTCAAGGCATTTAATAACCAAACTCCCAAAAGTCAAGGATAAAGAAAGGATTCTAAAAGCAGCAACAGAAAAGAAACAAACAATATACAATGGGGCTCCAGTCCAGTTCATAAGGCAGCAGACTTTTTGGTGGAAATATTACAGGCCAAGAAAGAGTGGCATAGCATATTTAAAGTGCCAAAGGAAAAAGCATTTACCCTAGAATAGTATATCCAGCAAAAACATCCTTCAAACATGAAAGAAAAATAAAGACTTTTCCAGACAAAAAAAAAAAAAATGCTGAAAGATTTAATCAATACCAGACCTGTCCTACCAGACCTGTCCTACCAGACCTGTCCTACAAGAAATGCTAAATGAAGTACTTCAATCAGAAAGAAAAGGACATTAATGAGCAACAAATAATCACCTGAAGGTACAAAACTCAGTGGTAATAGTAAGAACACAGAAACATACAGAATTTTTTTTTATTATACTTTAAGTTCTGGGATACATGTGTAGAAGGTGCAGGTTTGTTACATAGACATACATGTGCCATGGTGGTTTGCTGCACCCATCAACACATCATCTACATTAGGTATTTCTCCTAATGTTATTCATCCCCTTGCCCCCTACCCCCTGACAGACCCCAGTGTGTGATATTCCCCTCCCTGCGCCCATATGTTTTCATTGTTCAGGTCCCACTTATGAGTGAGAACATGCAATGTTTGGTTTTCTGTTCCTGTGTTAGTTTGCTGAGAATGATGGTTTCCAGTTTCATCCATGTCTCTGCAAAGTACATGAACTCATCCTTTTTTGTGTCTGCATAGTATTCCATGGTGTTTATGTGCCACATTTTCTTTATCCAGTCTAACTTTGATGGGTATTTGGGTTGGTTACAAGTCTTTGCTATTGTGAATAGTACTGCAATAAACATATATGTGCATGTATCTTTATAGTAGAATGACTTATAATCCTTTGGGTACATACTCAGTAATGGGATCGCTGGGTCAAATGATATTTCTAGTTCTAGATCCTTGAGGAATCACTATGCTGTCTTCCACAATGGTTAAGCTAATTTACACTCCCACCAATAGTGTAAAAGTGTTCCTATTTTCCCACATTCTCTCCAGCATCTGTTGTTTCCTGACTTTTTTTTTCTCATTTAAAAAAACTCTTTATTTGATAATTTCTAGAAAAAAAAAAGAAATATATATAAAATGTATTTCCTTGCTTTTTATTGTAAAATAAAATTTTATGTATTTTTTAATCTTGTTATTCTATTTACTGAATTCCTATTACACTTAGTGAGTAACAATTTGGCTCTTATTTTAGACAAACCACATCTTCTCATTAAAAAATCTCTTTATTTGATAATTTTTTTTTTTTTTTTTCATTTTGATCCTGACTTTTTAATGATTGCCATTCTAACTGGCATGAGATGGTATCTCATTGTGGTTTTAATTTGCATTTCTCTAATGACCAGTAAAGATGAGTTTTTCATATGTTTGTTGGCTGCATAAATGTCTTCTTTTGAGAAGCGTCTGTTCATATCCTTCACCCATTTTTTGATGGGGTTGTTCATTTTTTCTTGTAAATTTGTTTAAGTTCTTTGTAGATTCTGGATATTAGCCCTTTGTCAGATGGATAGATTGCAAAAATTTTCTCCCATTCTGTAGGTTGCCTGTTCATTCTGATGGTAGTTTCTTTTGCTGTGCAGAAGCTCTTTAGTTTAATTAGATCCCATTTGTCAATTGTGGCTTTTGTTGCCATTGCTTTTGGTGTTTTACTCATGAACTCCTTGCCCATGCCTATGTGCTGAATGGTATTGCCTAGGTTTTCTTCTAGGGTTTTTATGATTTTAGGTCTTATGTTTAAGTCTTTAATCCATCTTGAGTTAATTTTTGTATAAGGTTTAAGGAAGGCATCCAGTTTCAGTTTTCTGCATACGGCTGGCCAGTTTTCCCAACACCATTTATTAAACAGGGAATCCTTTTCCCATTGCTTGTTTTTGTCAGGATTGTCAAAGATCAGATGGTTGTAGATGTGTGGTGTTATTTCTGAAGCCTCTGTTCTGTTCCATTGGTCTATATATCAGTTTTGGTACCAGTACCATGCTGTTTTGGTTACTGTAGCCTTGTAGTACAGTTTGAAGTCAGGTAGCATAATGCCTCCAGCTTTGTTCTGTTTGCTTAGGATTGTCTTGGCTATACAGGCCCTTTTTTGGTTCCATATGAAATTTAAAGTAGTTTTTTCTAATTCTATGAAGAAATTCAGTGGTAGCTTGATGTGAATAGCATTGAATTTATAAACTACATTGGGCAGTATGGCCATTTTCACGTTATCAATTCTTCCTATCCATGAGCATGGAATGTTTTTCCATTTGTTTGTGTTCTCTCTTATTTTCTTGAGCAGTGACTTGCAGTTCTCCTTGAAGAGGTCCTTCACATCCCGTGTAAGTTTATTCCTAGCTATTTTATTCTCTTTGAAGCAATTGTGAATGGGAATTTGATTATGATTTTGCTATTTGTCTATTATTGGTATATAGAAATGCTTGATTTTTGCACATTTATTTGTATCCTGAGACTTTGCTGAAGTTGCCTATCAGCTTAAGGACTTTTGGGGCTGAGATGATGGGGTTTTCTAAACATAAAATCATGTCAACTGCAAACAGAGATAATTTGACTTCTTCTCTTCCCATTTGAATACCCTTTATTTCTTTCTCTTGCATGACTGCCCTGGCCAGAACTTCCAATATTATGTTGAAGAGGAGCAGTGAGAGAGTGCATCCTTGTCTTGTGCCAGTTTTCAAAGGGAATGCTTCCAGTTTTTGCCCATTCAGTATGCTGTTGGCTGTGGGTTTGTCATAAATAACTCTTATTATTTTGAGATACATCCCATCAATACCTAGTTTATTGAATGTTTTTAGTGTGAAGGAGTTGTTGAATTTAATCAAAGACCTTTTCTGCATCTATTGAGATAATCATGTGGTTTTTATCATTGGTTCTGTTTATGTGATGGATTACATTTATTGATTTGCACATGCTGAACCAGACTTGCATCTCAGGGATGAAGTTGACTTGATCATGGTTGAAGAGTATTTTAAAGTGCTGCTGAATTTGATTTGCCAGTATTTCGTTGAGGATTTTCACATCGATGTTCATCAGGGATATTGGCCTGAAATTTTCTTTTTTCATTGTGTCTCTGCCAGGTTTTGGTATCAGGATGATGCTGGCCTCATAAAATGAGTTAGGGAGGAGTCCCTCTTTTTCTTTTGTTTGGAATGGTTTCAGAAGGAATGGTATTAGCTCCTCTCTGTACCTCTGGTAGAATTGGGCTGTGAATCTGTCTGGTCCTAGGCTTTTTTTTGGTTGGTAGGCTATTAATTACCGCCTTATTTTCAGAACTTGTTATTGGTATATTCAGGGATTCTACTTCTTCCTGGTTTAGTCATGAGAGGGTGTGTGTGTTCAAGAATTTATCCATTTCTTCTAAATTTTCTATTTTATTTGCTTAGAGGTGTTTATAGTATTCTCTGATGGTAGTTTGTATTTCTGTGGGATCAGTGGTGATCTCCCCTTTATCATTTTTATTGTGTCTATTTTATTCTTCTTTCTTTTCTTTATTAGCCTGGCTAGCAGTCTTCCTGCTTTGTTAATCTTTACAAAAAACCAGCTCCTGGATTCATTGGTTTTTTGAAGGGTTTTTCGTGTCTCTATTTCCTTCAAGTCTGCTCTCATATTAGTTATTGCTTGTCTTCTGCTAGCTTTTGAATTTTTCTGCTCTTGCTTCTCTAGTACTTTTAATTGTAACATTGAGTGTTGATTTTAGATCTTTCCTGCTTTCTCCTGAATACATAGAATATTATAGCACTGTAACTGTGGTATGTAAACTACACTTGTCCTAAGTAGAAAGACTAAACCACGAACCTATCAAAAACAATAACTACAACTTTTCAAGGCATCGTCAATACAATAATATCTAAATAGAAACAACATAAAGTTAAAAATCAGGGAGATGAAGTTATGGTGTAGAGTTTTATTAGTTTTCCTTTGTTTATTTGTTTATGCAAATAGTATTAAGTTGTTATCAGGTTAAAATAATGGGTTATAAGATTGTATTTGCAAGCCTCATGATAACCTCAAAGCCAAAAAAACATACAATGGAAACACAAAATATATAAAGCGAGAAACTAAATCATATCACCAGAGAAAATCACTCAATAGAGGAAGACAAGAAGGAAGGAAAGAAGAAAGAGAAAACCACGAAACAACCAGAAAACACATTATAAATGGTATGAGTAAGTTCTTACTTCTCAGTAATAACGTTGAATGTAAATAGACTAAACTATCCAATCAAAAGACATGGACTGGTTGAATAGATGAAAACACAAGACCCATTGACCTGTTGACTACATGAAACACACTTCACTTATAAAGACACACATAGAATAAAAATAAAGGAATGGAAAAAGATTTTCCATGCCAATGGAAACCAAAAAAAGAGCAGAAGTTGCTATACTTGATCAGACAAAATGGATTTCAAGACAAAAACTATAAGAAGAGACAAAGAAGGTAACTATATAATGATAAAGGAGTCAATTTAGCAAGAGGATATAACAATTTAAAATACATATGCACCCAACACTAGAGCATCCAGATATAGAGAGGAAATATTATTAGAGATAGAGAGACAAGTTTTGATGTAATAACAGCTGGACACTCCATTGGGGAACATCTCCAGCACATTGGTCTAGGCAAAGACTTCTTGAGCAACACCTCACAAGCACAGGCAACCCAAAGCAAACATGGTCAAATGGGATCACATCAAGTTAAAACAAAAACCTCTGCACATGGTTGGGCACATTGGCTCACATCTGTAATCCCAGCACTTTGGGAAGCCAAGACAGACAGATCACTTGAGGCCAGGAGTTCGAGACCAGCCTGGCCAACATGGCAAGACCCTGTCTCTACTAAAAATATAGAAATTAGCCAGGCATTATGGTGCTCGTCTGTAATCCCAGCTACTCAAGAGGCTGAGGTATGACAATTGCTTGAACTCGGGAGGCAGAAGTTGTAGTAAGCTGAAATGGCACCACTGCATTCCAGCCTGGGAGAAAATATTTGCAAACTACCTCTCTGACAACAGATCAATAACCTCAATAACCAGAATATATAAGGAGCTCAAACAACTCTATGGGAAAACAAATCTAATAATCCAATCAAAAATAGGCAAAAGATTTGAATAGACATTTCTCAAAAGAAGACATACAAATGGCAAACAAGCATGTGAAAAGGTGCTCAACATCACTCATCATCAGAGAAATGCAAATCAATACTACAATGAATTATCATCTTACCTCATTAAAAATGGCTTATATCCAAAAGACCGGCAATAACAAATGCTGATCAGGATGTGGAGAAAAGGGGAACCTTGTACGCTGTTCGTGGGAATGCATATTAACACAACCACTGTGGAGAACGGTTTGAAGTTTCCTCAAAAAACTAAAAATTGAGCTACCATTTGATCCAGCAATCCCACTGCTGAGTATATACCCAAAAGAAAGGAAATGTATCTATCGAAAAGATACCTGCACTCCCATGTTTGTTGCAGCACAGTTTATAATAACTAAGATTTTGAAGCAACCTAAGTGTTCATCAGCAGATGAATCAGTAAAAAAAAATCTGGTCCATATGCACAATGGAGCACTATTCAGTCATAAAAAAGAATGAGATCAAATCATTAGCAACAACATGGATAAAACTGGAGATCACTGTGTTAAGTGACACAAGCCAGGCACAGAAGACAAACATCACATGTTCTCACTTATTTGTGGGATTTAAAAATCAAATAAATTGAACTCATGGACATAAAGAGTAGAAGGATGGTTACCAGAGGCTGGGAAGGGTAGTTGGGGGTTGGAGGTCAGGGGGATGGTTAATGGGTACAAAAATAATAGAAAGAATGAACAAAATCTACTATTTGATAGCACAATAAGGTGACTATAGTATAGTATAAGGTGACTATATAATAACTTTATTTTATATTTTAAAATAAAGAATATAATTGGATTATTTATAATTCAAAGGATGAATGCTTCAGGGAATAGATATCCCATTCTCCATGATGTGCTTATTTCACAATGCATGCCTATATCAAAACATCTCATGTACCATATAAGTATATACACTTACTATGTACCCACAAAAATGTTTTTAAAATAATAAAAAATAAATTTAAAAAAAAGAAAATGTGGGACATATACACCATGGAATACTATGCAGCCATAAAAAAGAATAAGATCGTGTTCTTTACAGCAACATGGATGGATGGAGCTGGAGGCCATTTTCCTAAGTGAATTAGCACAGGAACAGAAAACCAAATACTAAGTGTTCTCTCTTATAAGTGGTAGCTAAACTTTCAGTACACATAGACACAAAGAAGACAACAATAGACACTGGGGCCTACTTAAGAGTAAAGCATGGGAGACGAGTAAGGATTGAAAAACTACCTATCAGGTACTAGATTTTTTACCTGGGTGACATAATATTCTGTACACCAAACCCCCAAGACATGCAATTTACGCATGTAACAAACCAGCACATGTCTCGGCAGCATCTAAAATAAAAGTTGTAAAGAAAAGAAAATGGGACCTCATTTACATCCCATTATTTTTTTCCCAAGGCTTTCTCCTATAGGTTTATATAGCCTCTGGGTTGAAACTGGAAATAAAAGGTTTTCTTGGTTTAAAAAAAAAAAAAATTAACCTTTCTAGTTCTTTTAGAATAAGCAGAAGTAGAACAGAGAGTGGTATGTCAAATGACTAATCATTTTTTATTGTAAACCCTAGCCTTCAGAGGATGGTAACAAACTCATCAACTAATATAAACTAGCAAACCAAAACAAATTTATATTTATTTCAAATGCCCAGAACAAAAGCAACAGCACTTCAGTTAAAAGCAAACACATAGCATAGTTATGTTGTTGATGTGGCTGTAATAATTAATCCCATCAACTCTTATTAAACCTTAATGATCAAATCTCTGAGATTTTCTTCAGTTTATAATGGGCAGTAAGTTTACCCGATATTATTAAATCATTCACAGAAAGCTTACAGTGATACTATTAGTGTTATGCTATATTAAGCTACACTAGACTGTACTTGATTTTTTAAAGTGGAAGAAAATGTAAAAACATCCCCAAGTTTATATTTGTTGAGAATGATACAGAAGAAAAATTTAAATGGGGCGTATTAACTAATATCTATTGAAGTGGCATTAATTACCCCAAAACTTAGCACTATAACACAATGGTATGATCTCAGTCTTTCTGCAAGTCAGGAATTCAGGTGCAGCTTAGCTGGATCCTCTGGCTTTGGATATCTCACAGGGATCATCTCAGAAGGCTGAAATCAAGGTGTCAGCTGTGTCTGAAGCATCCTGAAACATGACTGGTAGTGAAACTACCTCTACACTACAATGGCTGTTGGCAGGATTCAGTTCCTTGCAGGCTGTTGGAGTGAGAGCCTCAGTTCCTCACTGACTGTGGACTGGATGTCACCTTTGGTTCTTTACCATGTAGGTGTCTTATTGGTAACTCACAACATGACAACTTGCATCATCAGCGCAAACAAGTGAGAAGAGCTAGAGAGTCTGCAGGCAAAACAGAAGTCACAAACTTTACAACATAATCTCAAAGTGGTATCTCATCGCTTTTGTCTACCCTATTTACCAGAAAAAAAGTCACTAGATCCACACAAAAGAGTGTGACTACCAGGATGTGGAGATCATTGAGAGTTATTTCAGAAACTGCCTACCATATGGAGCTACTACTACTAAACTCAGCAGGTTGTCTGGGTTGAAAAGTGTCCCCCTAAAATTCACAGCTTTCCCAGATCCTTAAAACATGACCTTGTTTGGAAATAAGGTTGTTGCAGATGAAATCGTTAATTTAAACTTAAGTCATACTGGAGTAGAGCGTGCCCTTACTCCAGTGACTGGTGTCCTTATAAGAAAAGGAGACACACAAGGGAATGCGATGGAGTAATTGAGGCAGAGGCTGGAGAGATGCATCCTCAAGCCAAGGAACTCCTAGGATTTTCAGCAACTACCAGAAGCTAAGAAGAGGTAAATGATTCTACTTTGGCGTCTTCGAAGGGAGTATGGCCCTGCTGAGAGCTTGCTGTTGTATTTCTAGCCTCCAGAACCTTTAGAGAATAAGTTTCTGTTGTTTTTAGCCATTCAAGTTTGTCAGACTTTGTACAGGAGCCCTAGGAAACTAATACAGGAGTATTGGGACGTTTATTTAGATGCTAACTTAAAGAATAACTATATTAACCATCCTGAAAACAGTCTATAAACCAGTGTTTTCTTCAAGTTAAGTTGGGTTAACATACAATTCTTTTTGAAGACGAAAAATTATCATGTACTATCAATGTGAAACTATTTTCATTATTAATTACATTAATTTTATGTGATAGATGATGCTGTTTTGCTGAACATGAATGGCAACGGTTAGGGTTAATAGCAGAAGATTATTTGCAAATTTTATACTTCATTTATTGTGAGTTGGACAAACTTGTGGGTGGCCTCCTGATCCCTGTCTCATGGTATTCACACCCTTGCATAATCTCCTCTCCTTGAGTGTAAGTAGGATCTGTGACTTGCTTCTAACCAATAGAATATGGCAAAGGTGATAGGATGTCACATTCATAATTACAGTGCATCCTATAGGATTCCATTCTGCTAGAGACTCTCTCCACTGCCAGCGTTGAGGAAGCAATTTGCTATGGTTCCTATAGCTACAAGTAAGTGAATACTGTGAGCAACTTGAGTGAGCAAGGAAGCAGATTTTTCCTCTATCAAGTTCTTTATATAAAATGGCATAGTATTTGCACATAACCTGTGCACATCCTCTTGTATACTTTAAAGCATCTCTAGATGATTTATAATATCTAATACAATGTAAATGCTATGAAATAGTGATTATACTATGTTATTTTATTTGTTTTTTTTTTTTTACTTTTGTATTGCTACTTTTTTTTTTTTTTT
>NW_012115488.1:17918362-17922858 GCF_000951035.1 Colobus angolensis palliatus | reverse complement strand
GCATCACATTGGGGGTTAGGGTTTCAATGTCTGAATTAGGGGAGGGAGGCACACAAACATTCAGTCCATAACACCAAAGAACATAATAAAGCCCAAACTTAAGCTCTTCAAAATCTGAAAGAGTTCACCAACAGACATAGTTTCACAAATATTGCTTCTTTTTTTTTTTTTTTTTTTTTTTGAGGCAGGATTTTTGTTGCCAAGGCTGGAGTGCAGTGGCACAATCACAGATTAATGCAACCTCCTCCTGTTGGGCTTAAAAAATTCTTCCACCTTGGCCTCCCAAGTAGCTGGGACTACAGGCACGTGCCACCCACTCAACTAATTTTTTTTTATTATTTTTTTCTTTTGTAAAGACGGGTCTTGTTATTTTGCCCAGGCTGGTCTTGAACTCTTGGCCTCAAGAGATTTCTCAAAGTGTTGGCATTACACGCATGAGCACAGTGCCCAGCCTTGTATTGTTACTTTTTATCAGGTTTTTTTTCCCAAATATTTTTGATCTTCAGTTGGTTAATCCTCAGATGCGGAACCACAGATGTGGAGCTCAACTGTTCTCAGAACTAAGAGAATTATTAAATTTGGGGGTGAGGATGGGTAAAAGTGTGAGATTTTTATAAGATGACCTTTTGTAATATTAGTATGGTGCTACCTGATGCCATAAGAAGACTCGATTCTTCACTCACTTTTCTCAATTTACTCTGAAAACTTAATCCATGCAGCACATTATGCTGTCGTTTGTCCTTTACTGGGTGAAGTATGAGTCATAATCATAAACACAGACTCCACAGGGACCTTTGGGTCATTCTCAGTTATAACTGTTCAACCAGATGATCTAGAATATACTTATTTTTGCTTATATTAAAATTCTAGATCATTTTGCAAATGAAACTGCAAAATATAAGTTTTCATTAATAAATATACAAAATTATCCCCACAGACACTTAGATCTGCACCTCTTCTCATTAAAACAGTAGAACAAAAGCAAGTAAAAGTGGTATTAAGAGGATAACTTGAATTATTTTAATGTACAGTTAATGTATTAATGTGAATGATTTGCTACATTTGTTTCAGTAACAATTATTGGTTACATAAAAGACATAACTCCCCTTTGTCACCAGCTTGGGATGCAAAGATATAGACAGGCTCCAATCTTATTCCTAAATCAAACAGCCCTCCTCCACCCCCATCACTTTTCAGTTATGCCATAGAGATTTACCAAGAACCTAGGAATGTCCCCACAGTGGATATTTAGGCAAGCTGCTGCATTCATATCCATGTGGTGGGGTGCTCTGACCTGGTCATCAGCTCCAAGGTGAGGTACTAGGTGAGTCCAGTCTCTGCTTTCAGTAACTCTTTGACACCCCACAATCAATGCTCAGACCTTAGAAACCCAGGACCTCTACCTTCTTTGGAAGGATAGATGTTTGGGGCACATAGAACAGGAGTACCTTGCCACCGTCGCTGGTAATTAACCTACCACCCAAGAACAGAAAAGTGGGTGTCTTAGTCCATTTGGGCTGCTATAATAGAATACCATAGTCTGGGTGGCTTATAAACAATAGAGATGTATCCCTTACCATCCTGAAGGCTGGGAACTCCAAGATCAGGATGGAGGCAGACTTGGTGTCTGGGAAGGGCCCACTTCCTCGGGCAGAGACAGTCATTTTTTCACTGTGTCCTCACATGCTGGAAGTAAGGAGGGAACTGTCTGGGGTCTGTTTTATAAGGGCACTCATTTCATTTACGGGGGCTTGACTCTTATGACCTAATCACGTCCCAAAGGCACCACCTCCAAATACTATCACACCGGGGACTAAGTTTCATCATATGAATTGGGGGTTGGGGAGGAAAACAGAAACATTCACTCCTTAACAAGGGGCTTCTTGATAAAGCATAAAATAAGGAAATTCATTGGTAAAGTTTATTTGATGACACTTACACTCTGAATTAATACATTTTTAGCAGCACATCTCATAGCTGGTAGCAAAACAATGATGTTATGATAATGTATATTTTTTAAGAAACATTGTGCAAATATACGTTTACATTTACTTGGTGGATTTCAACAAAAACTTAAATGTATGGTTGTTATGGACTGAAGCTCTGTATCCCCTCGAAATTCTTATGTTAGATCCCTAGCCCTCCATGTGATGATATTTGAAGATGGAGCCTTAGGAGAGTAACTAGAGTTAGATTAGGTCATGCGAGTGGGGTCCTTGTGATGGGATTAGCATCCTTCTAAGAAGAGAAAGAGAGACCAGAGTGTGTGCACTTTCTGTCTCTCTCCTTCCCTCCCTCTCTCTCCCCCTCCCCCTCACCATCCACTCCTCTTTTCCCTCTCTCTGCATCTCTCTTCCAACATGTGAGGACCCAACATGTGAGGACTCAGGGAGAAAGCAACCATCTACAAGCCAGGAAGAGGGCCCTCAATAGGAACAGAATTGGCGTGCACCTTGACCTTGGACTCCCAGCCTCCAATACTGTGAGAAGCAAATGTTGTTTAAGCCACCTAGTCCATGGTATTTTGTTAGGGCAGCCTAAGTAGCCTAAGACATCAGTACTTAAATGTAGTCATAAATCTGCATTGCCAACAAAAGGAACACTACAAACCTTCATTATAGCAGTTCCACTTCTAAGTCTTTAGCCAAAAGAAAAAAAACATGTCCACAAAAAGATTTGTACAGAGCTTCCAGTTTCCAGTCCAACATGTAAAGAACTTGGCAGGTGTCACTCCATCAACAAGTAAGGAGCTGAACAGTCTAAATATCAGCACCTATTCTTAGATCTATCAGAGAAGTGAAGTCTCAAGGCAAACTGCTGCTCCAAAAATTAAAGAGAGATAGGCAGATATAGAGAATGACAACTTATCAGAGCAAAAGCCTCTGTGGGAACCACTGCTGGAGTAGGAAAACCTGAACTGTAATTGATGAGTTGCTGGAGGCTCAGTGTGGGCAGCTCTGAGAGTTAAGACCTCGGGGTGGGGGAGCAGCCATGGGGAAGAACCCACATTTTCTGACTTACCTCTAAGAGCTCTAGTAAAATCTCACAGTATAGACACCTTCCTTCTTCTGGCTGCAGGAGGATAAAAGCAATCATTTTGAAATAAGTCAGGGCATTTTGTTCTTAATAAGACCTGCCCTCAGGAGAAATTATTTTACCAAAGCCTAACCTGTTGGGGTTTTATCAGAGCCTAATTAAATTATGGCAAGGGAAATACCCAACTGTCCAAACCCTCTAGATATCATGTCTCATCTAAGGAAATAAAAAAATGTAAGAAGCCTTTCTGAGGTTTATAGCCCATGGACAGAAACTCACTGGAAGACTTAGACCTAATCATGGGACTATGGAAAGCTTCTCCCACCCCCTGCCCCTTACCACCACATTGCTAAAGGTCTATTTACTCAATTCCTTTTACCTAGTACATCCTACTCTGCTTTTAACAAAAAAATTACAAGCATACTAAAATGCCAAAAAAGCACAGTTTGAAGAAAATGAGAAAGTACCAAAAGCAGAATAGGATATGGCAAGAATCTTACAAATATCAGGCCAGGACTTTAAATTAACTGTAATTAATACGGTAAGTAATCTAATGGAAAAAGTGGGCAACATGAAAAAATCAATGAATGATGTAAGCAGAGAGACAGAAGTTCTACAAAAGAATAAAAAAAAAATGCTAGCTAGAGATTTAAAAACTCTCTAGTAGAAATGAAGGATGCCTTGGATGTGCTCACTAGTAGACTAGACACAGCTGAGGAGAGAACCACTGAGCTTGAGGATGTGTCAATAGAAATTTCTGAAACTGAAAAGCAGAGATAAAGAAACTAAAACAAAACAAAACAGAAAAGAATATCCAAGAACTATGGGGCAGTTTTAAGAAGTGTAACATATAAGTAATGAGAATACCAAAGAAGAATGAGAAAGGAAAAAAAGAAATGTCTGAAAGAATAATGACTACAGATTTCTCCCAAATTAATGTCAAACAAAGATCCAGCAAGCTCAAAAAAACACCAAGCAGGATAAATCCCCCCCAAAAAAGAAAAGAAAACTGACAAAACAAAATTGTGCCTAGGCATATCATATTCAAACTGCAGAAAATCGAAGACAAAGAAAAAATCTTGAAGTAAGCCAGAGAGCACTGGTAGGGGAAAAACCCTTAACAGTAGAAGAGCAAAGATAAAAATTACAACTGGCTTCTCCTCAGAACGCAAGGAAGCAAGAAGAAAATGGAGTGAAGTAAAGCGAGAGGGAAAAAGACACCAACCTAGAACTCTGCGTCCTGCAAAATTATCCTTCAGAAGTGAAGGAGCTAGGTGTGGCTCCTGTAGTCTCAGCTATTCAGGAGACTAAGGTGGGAGGATCACGTGACACCAGGAGTTCAAGGCCAGCCTAAGCAACATAGTGAGACCACTGTGTCTTAAAAAAAAAACAAGGCCGGGCACGGTGGCTCAAGCCTGTAATCCCAGCACTTTGGGAGGCCGAGACGGGCGGATCACGAG
>NW_012115488.1:17916378-17917972 GCF_000951035.1 Colobus angolensis palliatus | reverse complement strand
AAAAAAAAAAAAAAACAGCAACCTACTAATACATACACCAGGATAGATAAATCTCAAAAAAGTTTTTTTGTTGTTTTTGTTTTTTGAGATAGAGTCTTGCTCTGTCTTCTAGGCTGGAGTGCAGTTGCTCACTGCAACCACCGTCTCTGGGGTTCAAGCAATTCTCATGTCTCAGCCACCCAAGTAGCAGTGACTACTGGCCCGTGCTACCATGCCTAGCTAATTTTTGTATTTTTAGTAGAGATGAGTTTTTGCCATGTTGGCCAGGCTGGACTTGAACTCATGGCCTAAAGTGATCTGCCTGCCTTGGCCTCCCAAGGTGCAGGCATGAGCTACCACACCCAGCCTGGATCTCAAAAACTTTTGTTAAACCAATGAGGCCAAACCCAAAAGTGTACATATAGTATGATGCAATTTACATGAAATACAAAAACAAATAAATCTAATCTATAATAATAGAATCAATTTTTGGCTGTGATATGGAATGGAGTAAAAATTGACTGGAAAGAAACACAAAGGACTTTCTACACAATGAGAAATAATATCTTGCTTTGGGTAACAGTTACAGGAATGCACATAATTGTAAAGTTCATCATATGAAATACTTAAGATCTGAGCATTTCATCATATGTTAATTATAACTCAATTAAAAATGTATTTACATGTAAGCAATTTTAAAACAAAATTGTATCATACCTGCATCATTTTAAAATAGAGCTAGGCAACATAAAGACTGGCCAGAACGCTGACCTTGAATTGACTTTTTTCTGGTCTTAACTCCAGCTGCAAAGCACTTCAAATGGCTCACCTTATAAAAAGGGAGGAAACACAATGTTATACCCCACCTGATTACTTTGAGCCTAGTGTCTCCATCTAGTTTCTAAGAACTATAGTGATAATAATAACAATAATTAATGTTTATTTAATGTTTATTATGTGCTAGGCATTGTACCAAGTATTTTGTATATATTATCTCATTTCATCTTTACAACAGTTCTTTAATTCCATTATTTTCATCACATTACAATAATAATATTGAAGCTTAGAATGGTTGAAGAGCTTAGGCATTAGAAGGAAAGTTCCTCTTGAGTTCATGTCCTTTGTAGGGACATGGATGAAGCTGGAAGCCATCATTCTCAGCAAACTATCACAAGGACAGAAAACCAAACACCGCATGTTCTCACTCATAGGTAGGAACTGAACAATGAGAACACTTGGACACAGGGTAGGGAACATCACACACTGGGACCTGTGGTGGGGTGGGAGGAGCGGGAAGGGATAGCATTAGGAGATATACCTAATGTAAATGATGAGTTAATGGGTGCAGCACACCAACATGTCACATGTATACATATGTAACAAACCTGCACGTTGTGCACATGTACCCTAGAACTTAAAGTGTAATGACAAAAAAAGGAAAGTTCCTCAACATAATAAAGACCACTTCTGCAAAAACCTCAGCTGACATTGTAATCAATTTTTCCACTAAGATATGGCACAAGAAAAAGATACACACTTTCATTACTTCTGTTTAACAGAGTACTGTAAGTACTAGCAAGAGCAATCAGACAAAAAACAAGAAAGAAAAGAAAGA
>NW_012115488.1:17880902-17915498 GCF_000951035.1 Colobus angolensis palliatus | reverse complement strand
CACAAATAAATGGAAATATATCCTGTGCTCATGGATCAGAAAATTCATGTTGTTAGAATTACATACTGAGCAAAGTAATATAGAGGTTTAACATTATTCCTATCAAACCCCAATTGCATTCTTCAAACTCCATATGAATTTTTCTTAAATTCATATGGAACCACAAAATACCCAAAAGAGCCAAAAGAATTCTGGGAATGAAAAAGTTAGTGGCATCACACTTTTTGTTTTTAAATTATGTTACAAATTTGTGGTAATCAAGAGTACAGTGCTAGCATAAAAACAGACACATCGACCAGGAGAATAAAATAGAGACCCCAGAAATAAATCCAAACATTTACAATCAACTAATTTTTGACAAGGGCACCAAGAGGACACAATAGGGAAAGGATGGTCTCTTTAATAAATGGTGCTGGGAAAACAGAATTTTCATGTAAAAAAGAATGAAATTGGACCCTTAAGTACCTCATACAAAAATTACCTCAAAGTGGATTAAAGAATTAAATACAAGTCAAGAAAGTGTAGAACTCCTAGAAGATAACGTACAGAAAAATCTCCTGGACATTGGTTTTGGTAATGATTTTTTTTTTTTTTTGTATCACACCAAAAGCTCAGGACACAAAAGCAAAAATAAATAAATGAGACTACATAAAACTAAAAGCTTCTGCACAACAAAGGGAACAGTCAGCAAAATGAAATGACAGCCTATGGAATGGGAAAAATATTTGCAAGCAATATATATGATAAGAAGTTAGTATCCAAAATGTATACAACTCAATCGTGGAAAAACAAATAACCTCTTAAGCCAGGTTTGGTGGCTCATGCCTATAATCCCAACACTTTGGGAGGCCAAAGAGGGGAGGATCACCTGAGGCCAGGGGTTTGAGACACTCCTAGGCAACGTAGAAAGACCCTGTCTCTCCAAAAAAATGTAAAAAGCTGAGCATGGTGGTGTGAGCCTGCCGTCCCAGCCACTAGGGAAGCTGAGCTGGGAGAACCATTTGGGCCCAGGAAATCAAGGCTGCAGTGAGCCAAGATCACATCACCATACTCCAGCCTGGATGACAGAGTGAGATTCTGTCTCTTAATTAAAATAAAATAAAATAAATTGATTAAAAGATGGACAAGGGACTTGAAGAGACATTTCTCCAAAGAAGATATAAAAATGGCCAACAGGTACAGGAAAAGGTGTTCAACATCATTAATTATCAAGGAAATGCAAATCAAATGATTATGAGACACTATGTGACATCTGTTAGGATGGCTATTATCAAAAAGTCAAAAGAGGGGAGAAAGAAGGAGAAGAAAAAAAGTCAAAAGATAACAAAAGTTGACTAGGGTGTGGAGAAAAGGGAACTCTTGTACTCTGTTGGTAGGAAAGTAGATTGGTACACCCATTATGAAAACAGTATGGAGGTTTCTAAAGAAATTAAAAACAGAATTATCATATGACCCAGCAATCTCTCTTCTGCACATATACTCAAAGGAAATGAAATCACTACCTTGTAAAGATATCTGCACACTCCCTTATTCATTGCAGCATTATTCACAATAACCAAGTTATAGAAACAACCTAGGTGTCCATTGACGAACAAATGGATAAACGGTGGTACATATGTCAATGGAATATTATACAGCCCAAAAAAAGGAATGAAATATTGCCATTTATCACAACATGGATAGGCTTGGAGGACATTATTCTAAGTGAAATAAGCTAGACACAGAAAGAAAAATATAGCATGATTTCACTAATATGTGAAATCTAAAAAATAAAAAATCAAATATACAAAGAAAACAAAACAGTAGTTACCCCTGTGAGGGTGGAGAGAGAATTGGAGATAGAGATAAGAGAATGTAGAGTAGCAGATATGTAGGATGAACAAGTCTAGAGATCCAAGGTACAACATGAGGACTATAGTTAATAGAAAGAAAGAAATCTTTTACATAGTTAAAAGAAAGAAAGACTGAACTATAACTAAAGGTTGAAACAAAGCCAGGCCTTGACTCCAAAGTCTATGCTTTTAACCATTACACTGTATGGTCTATCCAAAACTATTCCTGTTAATGAGACTTGGAAACTAGTAAGTTATCTGTCTTATGACGGTGGTATGGAAGAAAGAAAAAAAATCAGAGAAGACATAGGGAATAGTAGCTTATGAAGGTAAAAGTTGTTACTTATAATCCTAGATCTACTACTAGTTCAATATGTCACCTTGGCTTGACAACTTTATGAATAAAGTGAAGAGAAATGGACAGACCAGATTCAGGTTTTCCCCCTATTAGACTGGAGTATACTAATGGGCTTCAAGAGATCTAAAAACACTAAGATTCTGTGATTCTGGGTATGTATTTTGAACACACCAGAGCGTATGCATTTTTCTGGGAAAAATATCCATTACTTCAGATTCTCAAGTAGGTCTGTAATCCCAACATTTTTAAATAATCTCTAAGATCCCTTTAAATTTCAAAAGTATGTGCATCTTTCATTTTGAATCATAGATCTCTATCTTAATTTTCATCCATTATAGAGACTGTATTCATTCCAAAATGCGTAACATTTGAAGGGAAACCAACAGAAATACATATAGTCACTGTGCCAGTTTGTTAAAACTAGAAAATCTGAATTTTTGGTAATTTTAAGCAACTTTTATAGACTAAGTAAACATGAAATTTGTTGGAGGAAATGTTTGCTATGTCCTGAAGAGAAATGTCCTGTTAAGTATTTTTTAGTTAAGTGGCAATGACAAAAACTATTGCACATTTTCAGAGAAGTCCTGAAATTGGTAAGTAATCCAAAGGTAATACTTAGGGGTGGATTTATGAAACATAAGCATTCCCTAGGGATTCTAAGAAAGACCTGAGGAGGATATTAGACTTTCATTAATTACACATAATGGGACTTGGTTGTGTTCACTGTGTCTTCAAAGGAGAAGAGTCTCACTTAAAGGGCAGAAATATGAGAACAAACAAGCAGTGACACGCTGATAAATGTTTAACAACTGGGTCTCCAGGAACAAAATGAAAAGCTCTGACTTGTACTGTTTGCTGATTTCTAAAAGACTTCTTGGATTAGTAAGAGTAAAAATGAACTTAGACTAAAAAACAAAAGACAGCTCTGCTGTTAATCAGACTGAAAGGACAAACACATAAAGTTGGCTACAAAGTTAACAGGACATATGGTTTCCCCCAGGGTTATGTGGCTATGAGATGTCATCATGACCCTCACTATGAGTGATTACTGCTCCCTTACCAATGCCACTTCCCAATGCCCTTTGCTGTTCCTTTTGGACGCCCAATTGCTAAACCTTCTTACCCTCATGACAGTAAGAATCCCTAGTTAATCCCCACTACTAATCCTGTCACCAACCCAGAATAGATTTCCCATTCCCTTAGATCCTCCTCAGACTCCTCCGGCAGGAACTCAACACTTACAAAGCACAGGTGACCTTACACAGTTCCTGCACGTGCTCTCCTTGGCTATGACTCAGTCAATAAATCTGATTTTGTCAGACTAAAGGCTGGAAGTCTTTGGCTGGTTAGGCTTTAACATTTCCATGGTGTTAAAACTCCCACCAAGGCTGCTTCTAAGTTAAGAACATGATGTCCCTGAATACAGATTTGGAAGAGAGGAACACAATCAACTTAGGTACAAGCTGGCCCTAACACACCACTGCCCAGATTATACTCAGCAGTCACGGAGGAGATAATGTTTTAATCTCTGTCATACAGATAAGGAAACCTAGGTTCAGAGAGTTTGCATAAATTGTTTAAGATCACGAAGCTAGTGTCAGAGTCACCGTTTAAATCTGTGTCTTTCTGATTCACAATGCCATGATCTTTAACACCGCACTGTGTAATATGTTATAACATTACCATCCCTTATAATAATATCATGGGTGTAGACCTTTTAAATACTACATTCCATTCCTTGTACAGAGTGCATTTTATTAGACTTTTGTACCTTCTCTATACTATGTAACATTGGGTGAAAGACTTATCATCTTTAAGCTTCAACTTCCTCATCTATAAATGGGGAGGGAACAAATATAATGCCAAACCCATAGAGTAGTTGAGTAGATTTTAAAAGTTAATGAATGTAAACTATTTAGCATATAGTACTTAATAAATGTTAGCTATTAAAAGTATAATGCTTTACATGTAAAGTGCTGAACAAATATTTGTCATTTTTATGGACATTCAATGTAATAACTTTCTATAATTATCATTCAAGTCACTGTTGGTACAGATGAGATGGTTTTAAAAATACTTCGGTAATCCCGCTTCCATTATCTGTTGCTGCTTTACAAATTAAAACTTACTGGTTTAAAAGCACAATGCTGTATTATTTTTCACATTTCTCTGTGTTCACTGGGTTGTTCCGTTCCATGTATTGATAACTGAGGTCTCTCACATGACTACACTCAACTGGAAACTTGGCTGGGGCACTTTGGTTTTCGTTCAAGTAGTCTCTCTCTTCATGTGGCGTCTCACCCTTGGGGACCTATATTAGCCTGTTCTCACACTGCTATAAAGAACTACATGACACTGGCTAGTTTATAAAGAAAAGAGATTTAATCGACTCACAGTTTCACAGTCCGTACAGGAATCACGGCTGGGGAGGCCTCAAGAAACTTATAATCGTGACAGAATATGAAAGGGAAGCAAGCACATCTTCACATGGCAACAGGAGAGACAGAGCACGTGCAAAGGCGGAAGTGCTACACACTTTCAAACAACCAGATCTCTTGAGAACTCACTCACTATCAGAAGAACAGCAAGGGGAAACTGCCCCCATGATTCAATCACCTTCCATCAGGTCCCTCGGCCAACACAAGGGGGATTACAATTCGACAAGAGATTTGAGTGAGGACGTGCAGGGATATTCCACATGGTGTTTCTCTTTAGTGATATAGCCTGTACTTTCTTACAGTACAATATCTGGGTTCCAAGATGGAGTTTTCTAAGACAACTTGAATGTAAAAGCCCTCAACAAGCCTTGCTTGTGTCACACTGGCTGATGTCCACTGATAACCACAGCAAGTTACATGACCAAACCCAGAGTCCTTGTGGAAGGGGGCTATATAAGGACATTAGTGTCGAGACGAACAGTTTGGAAAGAGGGAAATCAAAGCACCAGCCTGCCACAGATTCCTATATAAATTTATGTGTAAGCCTTTTTCAGAATCAATAAGAAGATGCCAAAGAACTGATTTTAACTGGAAGAGTCTTTAGTCCTGTGAATAATGAAAGCGGAATTGAAACTGACTTAATGTTCCTTTCAATCTGATTCTCTGTGTCAGATGTGCATGGCCCTATTATAGAATGAGAATTTAGAAATAATAGCAAAGTCATTTCAAAGAGCTAAGGAAGAGAGAATAAATCATGACCTCATAAGTACCACTCCATTCTACCACTTAATGTACTAAAAAAGGTGTCATAGATTATGATAATCATTCATATAATAACACACACATAACATCACCATCATTAGGGTTGCCATTATAACCATTACATTTTTATTAACATTTTCTTCCTGAAATTTCCATTTGAAAGCCAACGGCAATTTTCTTTTGAAATAATTTCTAACTACGAATGGCTTCACTACGTATTTTGTTCTAAAGTTAACCTCCCCTGACAAAACCTGTTTAACTTTTTTCTTGTTCCTTTCCTGTGCCTTTCTAGGACAAAAAACAGAAAGACATTCTTTAAAGAGAGAACTATTTTTGTATGTCTGTCATAATTATACACAAGATTCAATTACACTGCTCTGAAATATTCATTGCAAATGTGTGATTTAAAGATATTTCATTTCTATTCACGTGTAGTTCCCATACTCACAGTATAAATATTTACAGTTAATTACGGAAAATTTCACACAATAATTCCAGTAGCAGGAATATATATTATTAAATGAGCCTTTAAAAAATTATCTTGAAGTGTGAAAAGAGACGGGTGTGATGTACCTACAGTAGCCAGCGCTGAAGCTTTGGGATCTCTCATTTACCCAGGTCCTTTCCAAGGCCACATTCACATAATCATATGCTTTTGTAAATTTACCAAATGGAGATACTTTCTCTTAGGATGACCTCTGTCTCCTTCCACTGTGAGTTCCCTCCCATTGCCTGTCTCCTCAGGTAGAGTGGTATTGACGTTGCCGTGGCATTTTTAGGATCTGCTTAAGGCTACATTTAAGGTTATGTGGTATATATTTATGTGGTTTGCAGCTGCTTCAATATATAGTTAAGTTACTGCCAGTCATACAGAAAAGGCTTTCAAAAATACATCTTTCCTGTAAACACTGCACACATTCATACAACGTGGTCACATAAAGGCTCAGACCAGAGGGCCTATCTCCATGTGAATGTATCTTACAGTATCTGGCATGGAAGTTGATATGGTTTGGATCTGTGGCCCTGCCCAAATTCATGTGGAATTGTAACTCCCAATGTTGGAGGTGGGGCCTGGAGGGAGGTGATTGGATCAGGGGGGCGGATTTCCCCCTTTGGTGCTGTTCTCGTGATAGAGTTCTCACAAGATCTTGTTGTTAAAAAGTGTATAGCAACTCCCCACTCTTTCTCTCTTCCTCCTGCTTTTCTTTATTAATTACCCAGTCTCAGGTACTTTTTTCTAGCAATGTGAGATTGGACTAATGCAGAAGTTTATTGGTAATGGAGGAGAAACATAGTTTGAAATGTATGAACTAAATTGCCTTTCTATTCTGAAGGGGCAACCAAAAATACATAACCAAAAACTGGAGGAGGAGAGAGTAATAAACATCTATCAGGCAATTAAAAGTGTATATTAATTATACATATTAATATATACTAAGTATATATATTAATTAAAAGTATACATTTCCTTTCTGGATTTTGTTGTGTTTACAGTATTTTCTAGCTTTTAAAATTTTGTAAATTGTTATGATTCTTTTTCTCAATCTATGTAAATATTCCCTTCATACCTAATTTCATATTAGTACTTTTGTATTAACTTCTTAAAGAAAGGTCCCCAAACTGTGCAGGCAAAACCTCAATCTGCTTCCCGTGGTAACTAACCCCTGATACTGTGAAATATTCTCTTACTTGAGGGGGTGAGTTCTTGAGCAATAATAAGATCATGTTGAGTAAATTCTCTTCTCATTTTGGGGTTTCCATTTTTCTTCTCTTTACTCACGAAGACTGATTTCTGCAAGTAGGAAATGTGACTTTAGTCTCATACTTTTACATTAAACTCTAACCTGTAGGAATAGTGATGAATTTTGGCCAAAGGTAGATCATTAATCATACTTGACTGATTGTACTAGCCGGGGCTCTCCAGAGAACGAGAACAAATAGGAAATATATATATGGAAAGAGAGATTTATTTTAAGGAATTGGCTCATGCAATTGTGTAGGCTGGCAAGTCCCAAATCTGCAGGGTATGCTAGCAGGCTGGGCACCAAGAAGGGTTGGTGTTGCAGCTCAAATCTGAAGGCAGGTGGCAGGCAGAACTTCCTCTTCCTCATGGAATGTAATTAGTTGATAAAACTTTTGATACTAAAGAATTTGTTCTGTAAACTTAAACTAATTTTTAGTATCAGTTAGAATTCACCAGATAATAAAATGAATATCAATAAATGAATATTAATGAAAATTAAAGAACTTATTTATTTTATCTTCTGGTGGGTATTAGCTGTCACTAAATTTTACACAAGCATTCTCCTCTCTTGAAAGGAATATCCTTCACTGTAAATTAATACATCAATAGTCTCATTACCCATCATATTGCCCAAAGAATAAGTTTCTGGTAGCCATATTGGCTCAAAGCGCACTAGCAAATTGAGTTTCTATATCTGACATTTTAGGTTGTTTGTTTGATTTTGAGATGGAGTTTTGCTCTTGTTGCCCAGGCTGGAGTGCAATGGCACCATCTTGGCTCACTGCAACCTCCGCCTCCCAAGTTCAAGCGATTCTCCTGCCTCAGCCTCCCAAGTGCCACCATGCCCAGCTAACTTCGTATTTTTAGTAGAGATGGGGGATTACTCCATGTTGGTCAGGCTGGTCTCAAACTCCCAATCTCAGGTGATCCGCCCACCTCGGCCTCCCAAAGTGCTGGGATTACAGGGGCGAGCCACTGCGCCCAGCTAACATTTTAGTATTAACCCTGAGCTTTGACATCTCCACCAAAGCATCGCCATCACACAAGACCATGCAGAAACAGTCAGCCTTCCAACTTATCCTCATCACTCATTCTAGAAATGCAATGTGGATTTTGTGTTTATCCAATTGTAAGTTATTCAAATACATGGACTATGACTTCCACTTCTTGTGTATCCTCCACAACACCTATCACATTATTGACATGTCAGAGACACTTAGTAGATGTTTGTGGTATTGTTATTTCTGCCATGGTACCCTCCAATGTTAGAAGGTCTACCAGTCTTCACCCAACTACCACCACCCACATGTGGTGGTGTCTTCCCAGCACCAATCCTAGCTGCTAAACTCTTGATCAAAACCAAGGAGTAATTGCAGACTAATGTTTTGTTTTGTCCCTAAACCTCAACCCCCGCAACCCTGCACTTGTTCCCCTCAGTATATACATTTGCTCTCCTAACTCTGAACTACTGAAAAAGAAGCAACAGAAAATGACACCCTTAACTCACCTCTTTTCTGGCAGCTAAATTTCTAGAAACTCAAAGTGCACTGCCTGAAAGCCAGAACATCTGCATCAACAGCATTAGTAATGCTAACTACTTTTATTAGAGGCTTCATTTATTTCAGGCATTGTACTAAGCACTTTACAAGGATCACCTTGTTTATTCTTCTTAATATACCTATGAAGTATGTTCTGTAGCTTGGGGACTGTTTTCCATAAATCCCACATTGGATCTGTTATGGAAAAGAGAGCTAGGATTCCTAACAAGGTCTTGCAGTGGGGATGAGAAAGAAACAGCAGTCATGATGGCTAAACCCCAGGCAGTCAAGAGAATGTCCCTAGGAGAGATAGATGATGACATCCAGGATCAAATACTCTTTGCCTCCTTACTTTAGTGCTATTCAAGGAAGAGGGAAGATTTTGTGTATATGGGCTAAGTGAACGTGAATTAACTGAGATTGTTTTCCTTAATAGATAAATTAGACATTCATAATAGAAATTAACTCCAGTTATGGAAAAATAAACCTGTATTTCTTGCACAACTCCATTTGTGGACTCACATAATAATATCACCCCTCTGCTTCTGGAAAAAATAAAAAATACAAAATCCTGAGATTCTGACATTAACATGCCTGTCCATGATCATACAGCTGTTTATTGATGGTGTCCAGATTAAAAGGTCTAAATCCAATCTTCCAGAAAGTATGCCCTTTCTGTGTATCTTCGGGTCATTAATGAAAGGTGAAAATGTATTTGGCTCATAGCACTGTTTGATAAAAATCTAATTCAAAATACATAATTTTAAGTTTTCTAGCAGTCACAATTTAAAAAGTAAAAAGAAACAGGCAAAAATAATTTTCATAACATATTTCTTTTTAAAAATAAGTCTATAAAATATTACCAATTTAACATGTAATCAATATTTTTAAGCTTTTAATAAACTATTTCACATTCTTTTTTAATATAAAGTCTTCAAAATCTGGTGTGTATTTTATACTGACACTACATCTCAATTCAGCTTAGCCACATTACAAGTGCTCAATAGCCATGTGTGGCCAGTGGCTACTGTATTGGTCAGTGCTGGCGTAAGTGAAAGAGTAAAGTGATGATACAAAGTCACTTTATGGTCCCCACTCATGTTGTCCCCAGATACTCATTCCATAGTGTGCAGCAGGAAGCACAGACTTCCTGTCTTTCTCAGAACTTTACCTTTCTTTGAAAGAAAGCTAAGATTTTTCAGGAGTCGAACTTAACATTTTCTTCCAGTAAGACAACTTTCATTTTAAAAACTTCTCTCATTTTAGTTAACAGCTTTATTGAGGAATAACTGACATACAAAAACTTACTTTTATATAGGGAGAAAAGTTTCATTTTGCCTTAGTAACTGTCCTTGGTTTTATTGATGAACTCAGTTAACTCTTGCCACCTCTAAGGTAGATACCACTAGTGTTATTTATCCAATGTTCTAACATCAGGAAATTGAGACTCAGACTACTGAGAGAACTCGTCCTAGGCAATTCAGCTAGAAAGCTGGGGCATCTGAGTTCAAAACTAAATAGGCTGCCTCCACTTCACAATACTGTAAATATCAGGAGAATCTGTTTTTGTATCTTTGGGCCATAAAATATGAGAAGCAGAGATGGGGAGGTGGGAGCATTTTAATATAATTACCTTGCAAAATAGAAGAAAAAAATGTCTTTATGCAAATTTCTAGCTAAGCAGTCAAATTAGCATACCTTGTTATGCTTTCTATTGTTTTATGTAATAATCTGGCAATTTGGCAATTGCATAAAAGGATATGTACCAATGATTCTAATAATAGATAATGCCTTTAGGTAACGCCTATTTACTTATATATGCATTTGTTTGGTCATTAGATGTCTTATAACTTTAGCATTTGTAAACGATGAGCTTAATAATAATTTGGCATGCTTGCTGAACACATCACAAAGTGGGAGTATTTTATAAAACAGAATAGTGTGAGATTTTTAGTATTATGCTCTCATGATACATTCAAGCACTTTTGAAACTATACTGAAAGTTTTCATGGATGTACTCCCCCCAAAAGAGCAATTTCTGGAATATTTTAGAAATATGAGGGCTGCCAATATTTTTCCTCTAAAGATGTTCCTTCCCTCCTCATAACCTAGTCACCACTGTCCACTATCGCCTCTGTCACCATTAACTAATATGGAGAGAATCCCACACAAACCTAAGTTACATTCTTCCTAGATGCAGACGTGCCTGAGCATTTCTGGAGAATGGATGAATCAGAGCCACAAGGAATCAGTTTGAGAAAATTAAAAATAGCCTTAGAGCAAAGAAAGAGAAGTGAAGTTTACTGTTTCATCTAATAAAACTGCCCTGAGTAAAAGAGTGCGAGGAGTGATATAAAGCGAGTGTGTCTCATCTCGTTCTATGACTTCCTCTACTCCTCATAGGCTCTCTCTTCCTTCTGTCTCTCTGGGAACCCGAGGGGAGGAGCCTTTGGCAGAAATATATGACAGCTGCCTAGCTCAAAGGTCTGAGAGATACTGAGCACACAAAACAGCACTACTTTTGAACTTTGGAAGACTATAGAACAAGAGTGGGATTTTTTCTCATTTGGAAATGAAGACAATACAGATCTAAGAAGTCAAAAAACTTGGTGAAGACTTGACATACCTAGAGCACTAGCACATCAGCAGTGACCAAGACATCTCTCGACACAGAGCATTGCCCCAGTGACCTCAGCTGGCCTTAACAAGGCAGGAGCAGCCACCTCAGGGCAACACATTCATGAGACACCTACATATACACAAACAAGCAACACGTGGCAGCCTGTATCTCCTAGAGTCCAGCTAAAGAAAGGAAAGTGTTTGTGTGGTGGCCAAGAAAACTGTTTGAACACCTATGGGAATTTACAGGAACTCCCAGAAATAGTTGAGATAGGGACACCTGGGAGCGGCTGGAGATCTCACAAAGGCAGGTATATAGTCAAAGAAATAATTTACATGACCACTGCTATGAGCCTAATTTTTTTCCTAGCTTTGTGTGGTCTGGGCGTGGGTTATACCCTGACTCATTAAGCCCTATTATCACATTAGCACTGTGCTAATCCCTCTACTGTTACTCAGACTCTAGCTCATCTTAAATGCTCAATGATGCTCAATTAATCTTTCCTGAGCACAAGAAGGAAAATTAATGTGTCAGTGGAGGACAGGATGAGGAGGATGGGCCAAAGGAGAACACTGTTGTAGGAGACGCTAGGAAAAGGAACGGCAGCAGGATGGGTTATGGAATTGTGTTGGAAGACCCATTCTGCAGTGGCAGGCCGCCGGGGCTCCAGTGATCACGGTGAGTCTTGACCCTGGAGCTAGGAAAACAAATGCTGAATGGAAGCCTCCCCGTTAGTCAAGTCCTAAATTGAGAAGGAAGGAAGCAGATATGATTGGTATTCTTGCAATTAATTATTTTCAATACAAGTTAGAACCAACAATCCCATCTAACAAATCAAAAATGTAGTAGGAATTTCATTGCTTTATCGGGAGTGTTTTTTTTTAATTTAATGTCTTATGCTTGCTTTAATAGAAATTTCTCTCAGTTCCCCAATTCTGTAACTGAGCAAAAAATGTCACACTATTTCAGAAATTCAAATTATTTTGCGTAAATAAATAGGAAAATGATTCGTTTTTTCAAACTTCCCTAACCAAGGGAGCTGCCAAAAACAGTAGGAGCATTTGTCCACAAGAGGGCGCCAGAAGCTGCCGGTTTCTGAGTTTGATGACCAAATTAAAGGTGGAAAAACACGAAGTAAAAAGCGATAGGTAGATGTATCTGGTTCCCATGCTTGCCTTATGCTAATGCTTACATGGTATTGAACTCCCTTTAGAGATTCAGGATGTTAAATATGTAAATAGCAACCTCTGAGCAAGGGAGATAGTGGTATCATTCTGTTGAAATTGCCTTGCAGCAGTGGAGTTTTTAAAAATGAATTAATTTTAATAGGTTTTCCTCCACATAAAGGGGAACTGGAAATGGCATTTCAATCATTAGAATCATTGATACATGTCTTTTTATGCAATTGCCAAATTGTTACATAAAACAATAGAAAGCATAACAAGATATCTACCGAAGTATATCATTGTTAATTTGCTAGGCAATGCCAATTGTAAGGATTTGGATTTGAAATGAAGCTGCAATGTAGAATACAAACAGAAGATTTCAGAATACTCTGTTATAAAAAGAGAGAGAAATAACGTTGTTTTTAAAAGGGAGAGGAGACAATATGTGATAGCAAATTACAGTAGAAATAGATTTAACTTTTTTTTTTTTTTTTTTAAGAAAAGGTCAATGGTACCGAGGAACTAAGAGCTCAGCTATTTTCAGCAGGAGCATGTGAAACTGATGACTGTATGACAGGTGCACACCATATAATTTTACTCATATTATTCAGTATCTCACAACTGTATTTAGTTACTTTTACATGTAAATAATAACAGTGTTAATGAGTTATATCATTTCATTGTATCTTATATTTCTCCTTTCAGCACTTAAAATTGTAACCCAAACACCACACCCTTTATTTTATTTATTTATTTAACTATCTGTTTGCTTACTTCTAGAGACAGAGTCTGACTCCGTCACCCAGGCTGGTCTTGATCTCTTGGCCTCACGATGTTGCCCAGGCTGATCTTGATCTCATGGCCTCAAGTGATCCTCCCACCTCAGCCTTCCAAAGCACTAGGATTACCAGCATAAACCACCTCACCCAGCCTACACCCTTTATTACGTAAGGGTAGGGTAGTATACTTGATAATCCTAGAGTCTCGTGGGCCAGTCAGGCAGACACACAGAATTTAAAAGAATAAACAAATGGACAGTGGAATCTTGGAGTGGATTCTCTATTTAATTCATCTCTTAGTGTATTCGTTTTCTATTGCCACATAATTAGTTATCTCAATACACAGTGGCTTAAACCAACACAGATTTATTATCTCATAGTTTCTTCGGGTGAGGAATTCAGGAGAATCTTAGCTAGTGTTGCCGTAGGGTTCCCCATAAGGTTGCAGTCAAGATACCAGCCCAGGCTGTAGTCATCTGAAGGCCTGAATGAGAGGAAAGGATCCACCTCCAAGATTGCTCACTTGGAGGGGGGTCTCAGTTCCTCACCTATGGACCTCTCCACAGAGCTGCTTGAGAGTCTTCACAACATGGCAGCTGTCTTCTCCGTGATTAAGTGGTCCAAGGACCACATGTCTTTCATGATCTAGCCTCAAAAGACAAACTCCATCATTTCCACAATATCCTATTGGTTACACAGGTCAGCCCTTTTCAGTGTTGGAGGAGACTATATAAGAACATGAATACCAGGAGGCTAGAATCCTTGAGGGCCATCTTGATGTCTGGTGCCACACCTAGCTCCTCCAGTGTTCAAGATATTTATGGCATCCCCATATGGCCAACATAGATATAGGCAGAAAGATATCTTTGCCGAAGGCCTTTTCTATCTTCTTCCTCCCACAGCCTCTACAGCCCTCTTCATATCCTTTTTCTCCTTGCCCTCATCTCCTTCACCCAAACCCCATGAGTCAGTCGTCTGGTCCTTCCTTGTTCAGCTCCTTTACATTCCACTGCCAAGTTGTTGCAGAGATTTTCAGTTGCTGAAGGCAGAAGAGAGAAGAGAAAAAAATCTTCATTAAGGTCGGTCTTTGACACTTTCGGTATAAGGCCATTAGCTTCTTCGTACTACCAGAATCAACACATATTAGTATATTGTTTGCACTTTATTGTACTAAAGAATACCTGTCTCCTTTTTGAATCAAATTTGCCACAGCCTTGTATTCTGGCTCTCAATAGGAGTCAGTCTTCACATGAGACATGTGGTGGGGAGATGAGGGGAGGGGAGTCAGAAATCCATAGTGCTACACAGCAATTGCAATCCACAAATTACTTGTAGATTATTCCTTTGGTATACATCTTGTCTAATAAAATATAAGCCTGCAAATGTAAACAGTGACTACTTAGGAGAAGATTAGAGATTCACTGAAGAGGGGGAGTCTTTGAAATGAATTCAAGGAAGAGAATACCATGGTGTCTCCCTTCACCTACATGAGAGGACAGGGGTGTGTTTCCCTAAAAGCAAGCCAAGGAAAGGGGACCCTAAGAGGACCACTCAGAGATGAAAGTTTTCTCCAAGAGATAGTTCACTCCTTAGGTGGAAGCTTGCCGAGTGGCAAAACTATGTAGGCAAATTTATGAGAGTATCTGGGGAAGCTCTGACATGTCTCCAGGTATTTCTCTATGCATGAAGAAAGGAAGGCACTCTAAAGGAATCTGTAAGCAGGAGACCACTGGAGCAGCCCATAATGGTAGAGCAAGAACAGACACTGACAGGCAAAATGGCCTACACCTCCAGCGTTTAGCTGGCCCTAGATGCACGAATTTTCCCATTTTCCATCATTCTGCCTGCTCTGGGAAGGAAACCGCATGAGTCTAGCAGGGTAAGAACTGAGGTAGGGAGATTGGCATCAGCCAGTAAGAGCATTACAAACACCAGGAAACTACAGTGCAAAGATCCCTGTGGGTGGAGAGGAAGGCAGAGAACACAGAAAATCATCCCACAAAAGAGAACTAGTGATGAACACCTGCCAAGGTAAAGAGTAATTGGCATTGGTAAAACAGTCCCAGGCCAGACACAGTGGCTCATGCCTATAATCCCAGCACTTTGGGAGGCCGAGGTAGGTGGGTCACTTGAAGTCAGGAGTTCGCGACCAGCCTGGCCAACATGGTGAAGCCCTGTCTCTACTAAAAATACAAAAAATTAGCCAGGCATGGTGGCACATGCCCGTAATACCAGCTACTTGGGAGGTTGAGGCAGAAGAATCGCTTGAACCCAGGAGGCAGAGGTTGCAGTGAAACAGATTATGCCACTGCACTCCAGCCTGGGCAACAGAACGAGAGTTCATCTCAAAAAAAAAAAAAAAAAAAAAAAAAAAAAAAAAAAAGGCAAGAAGGAAGGAAGAGCGGGAGGGAGGGAGGAAGGGAGGGAAAGAGAGAGAGAAGGAAGGAAGGAAGGAAAGAGAGAGAGAGAAAGAAAGAAAGAAAGAAAGACAGACCCAGAAAAAAAAGAATAATAACGAATCCCATAAAATATCCAGTAACACCTAACAATTACTGAGTAAATGCTTTACATAAATCAATTTATATGATTCTCAGGACCGTAAGTCGTTATTTAAAAAGTCATTATTGGAATTGTGAGGAAGGGACACTGTGGAGACACATAACCAAGGTGACCAAGCTAGTGGGTGGTAGGGGCTCTGACCCCAAGTCTGTCACTCAAGAGTTCATGATCTTAACCCCTTTTTACTGCCTCCTTTTTAACCTCTTTACCTCTCATCACACCCCTGCCCCTGACCTGGAAGCTGGAAGAGCCAGGAACAGCCTAGTGAGCTGGAACTGAAAGAGGATGTGAAATTAGGAGACAGAAAAAAGAGTTAACACTTCGCCTGTCCCCACCCACATCACTAATTCCTGAAACAGGGTCCAGCTGGAGGCTGAGGCAAGAGAATGCATGAACCTGGGAAGCGGAGGTTGCACTGAGTGAGATCACACCACTGCACACCAGCCTGGGCCACAGAGCGAGACTCAATCTCAAAAAAAAAAAAAAAAAAAAACAGAGTCCATGCTGAGCCTAAAGGCAAAAATTTTTAAACTGGAGGCAAGATTAGAATGCTGGTTTAGAATGGACTTTTAAACACTTGTTGGCCAGACACAGTGGCTTACGCCTGTAATCCCAGCACTTGTGGAGGCTAAGGCGGGTGGATCACCTGAGGTCAGGCGTTTGAGACCAGCCTAGCCAACATGGTGAAAGTGCATCTCTACTAAAAATACAAAAAGTTAGCTGGGCATGGTGTTGCACACCTGTAGTCCCAGCTACTCAGGAGGCTGAGGCAGGAGAACCCAGGAGGCGGACGTTGCAGTGAGCCGAGATCGTGCCACCAGACTCCAGCATGGGCAACAGAGCAAGATTCCATCTCAAAAAAAAAAAAAAAAAAAAAAATTAAATAAATAAACAGTGTTAATGACTGCCAAACTAAGAGATCTGTTTAAAAAAAAAAAAAAAATGCTGTCAAATAGTGGGAAAGGAGAAGTCCAAAAATCAGCAGTGATATATAGTGGTGGAAAAATAAAGCTATTTTCTGATTGTATACTGTGGAATCCAGATCATTCAATAAATGCTTATGCTTTTATAGCTGCCTTTAGTAGTTTGAAACTGACAAAGTTGTGCTTATCCTTCTGCCATGCAGATCAAGAGAATTAACTCACCAATATGTGGACAAGATTAATTTTAGTCATAAATTTATTAAAATATAAGTCTGGAAGGACCTTGAGAAGTATCTATCTATTCTCCTTTCAAAAGAATGTGTTAAGTCTGACCAATAATGAAAAATAATTGGGCACACAATGTAAATGAAACATAAAGGAAAAATGATTATTGTTTTCAAAGAGTAATTGAATCATGACTTAATAAGAAAAGAAAAAACTAATAGGATATTTGCATGTTTTTTCAAAAACTCACAACTCTGAAAATTTACAACTTTAAAAATTTTTCTTATTAACTGATTCATCTTTTTACTTTAATACTGGCAGTAACAATAAATAACTCAAAACAGTCAAAGCTGTAGGATACATGGTGAAATATTCTAACTTCCATAAACCACAATTTAGAGTTTGAAATAAGTTAGACAATGAACAGTTATTTTTCTTCTGTCCCCAGATATAAATCATTCTCAAAAAAAACCAGATTTTCTAAAGACATCTTTTTTTTCTAGCAGGTTTACACATCTAAAACTCTCTCAACAATTATTGAGGAAAAAAATGTCAAAAACATTGATATTTTGTACCAGATTATTTTTACCTATTTTTACTCTGCTCATTATGATGAATCATGAAAAATTCTTTCCTCAATATTTTTCGATTGACTAAATGACTTTCCTAAGATATTTTACATATAAAAGAAGCCTCAAGAAAAAAAAAAAAAAACCTGTGTTAGAAAACCTAAGTTGTCTACACAGTCTTTAAAGTTCACTAATCTTGGAAAGGAGGTAACCTCTAGATGAGAAAAGAAGCCATTTCAAGGAGCTGAAAGCCTAAACAATGGTTCGGTCTGGAGTTTGTAACTGTGCTCACAGAGGGCACAAAAATAACCACTACCTCATTTTGCTTCCTTCCTGACCTATTGTAATTTTCAAGTGTTATATATGTTTTAAAAATTAATTTTGTCAGCATCTCCATTTTGAACTGAGGATAAAATTAAAGGGAAAGAATTCCAACATTTTTACTAACAGCAATAAATGTTAGGCCATATCTCCAGAAATTCTGAATTGTAATGCATCTTGGGTGAAAACTGAATATTAGTATTTTTTAAATCGTCTCCCTAGGATGAGAACCCCTGCTCTGGTTCATTTGTATATCCAGGTATGCCTTGTTATTGCTTTACTAATAAGACCTGATGTCCAAACCTAAAGAGTAGGTAGATGCAAACCTCCAGCTATACCTTCATGCACAGTCTGCCTTGTGTGTTCAACATTCCTGTAATTCTGCAACTACACTGTTCCTGGTCATTCACTGTATTTTCAGAGTATTATAACACATATTTTAATTGTGAATCTAAATGAGTCCTAAATGGAATTTAAAAGCTGTTTTTTAAACCATTAAACATATTAGGTACCTAGACACTACACATTCATTGAGCCTTTGCTAAAACTGAAATTAGGGTCTTGTTTTTACTTCAAATGGCCCGTATTACAAATTTATTTAGTATTCATTGGAATGACATTTTTTGGAATGGCATTTGTGTTTAAATGCATGTATATTTATTTCCGTAAATATTTCATTAATTCAGTCTTTGATAAAAAGTTGTTGATACTTCCTCAATTGCTTTATTTGGATGAAGATGAGTCCTCCCTTCTTTCAGAAGATCTCTGAAGCTGGCCTGATCAAGAGTTCTGGGTACATAAGGCAAAGTCTGTGGTCTCATTTTTCCATACAAGTCAATCATCATTATTGCAACTGAATCCTCACTTGGTGAGAAAATCAGGAAAATGTTCATTCTCCAATTATAATGTGGCGTATAAAACTGCACAATAATGGCAAAGATAGACATGGAAGCCAGGTAGGAAAAATCATTTTCCATTTGTAAAATATAAGGGTGTCTTTTCAACCAGCAAGGCCATCGAGTCTTTTATCTAACTGCTGATGTTAAAAATTAAATATAAGTATTCACGCATTTTTAATTCAACAAGAATAACAGTTACTATTTAACTAGCATTTATATTACCATTCATATATTTTCTCATTCAAATGGCAAATCAATGAGAACAAAAAAAAAAAAAGACAGGCAAGCTTGAGCTTAGAAATATTTAATGATTTTTTTTCAGTATGAAACTAGCAAAATGATGGCAAAAGCAAGACCAAATTTTGACTCTCTTAATTTTTTTTTTTTTTTTTTTTCGAGACAGAGTCTTGCTCTGTCATCCAGACTGGAGTCCAGTGGCATGATCTCAGCTCACTGCAAACTCTGCCCCCCAGGTTCTAGCAATTCTCCTGCCTCCACCTCCTGAGTATCTGGGACTACAGGTGCCCACCACCACACCTGGCTAATCCTCGGCCTCCCAAAGTGCTGGGATTACAGGTGTGAGCCACCGTGCCTGGCCTTGAAACTCTTAATTCTTACTTTATCTCTAATATAAATGTTAATATATTATATATTTAGTTAAATGCAGGGATATTTCTCTCAGTAATTGTATTAGTCTGTTTTTTGTTGCTTATAAAAGAGTACCTGAAATTGGGTAATTTATAAAGAAAATAAATGCATTTCTTAAAGTTATGGGGGCTGAGAAGTCCCAGGTTGAGAGGCCACAACTGGAGAGAGCCCTCCTGCTGATGGGGACTCTCCGAAGAGTCTTGAGGTGGTGAGGGGCATCACATGGACAGGGGCTGAGTGTGCCGAGGTGCTCGTTCTCTCTTCTTCCTGTTAGAAAGCCACCAGTCCCACTGCCATGACAACCCATTAATCCATGAATGAATTAGTCCATTCATGAGGGCAGGGCCCTTATCACCCAGTCACCTCTTAAAGGCTCCACCTCTCCAATACTGCACATTGGAGATTACATTTCAACATGAGTTTTGGAGGGGACAAATATTCAAACTATAGGAATAATTGATCAAGCAACAAGTATTTTTTATTTGCCTAGCACTGTATTCTCACACTCCATAGGATGCAAAGAAGAAACAAGCATGATCTCATAGAATTTAAAGTCTGGTTGGATCTTGCTAAATTACTACCTCATTTAAATTTTAAATTCTTATTTTTTTAAGTTAACATTTTCAATAACACTGTGGCAATTACAACCAGACAAACAAGAATGTGAGAAATGTTACAGAATTAGTTATGTATTTTTTAAACAAATGGAAACCAATTTTCAAAAAAGAAAAAAGAAAGACAGAAACCTACTGATGAAAAACTGTTAAGACAAACGTCAATCAACTTTAATGTGTGGCCCTTGTTTAGATCCTACTTTGAATCAACCTACTGTGGGAATAGGAACACTGAATATTTAGTGATAGCAAGAAATCATGGGTCGTTTCTTTGAAGAGCAATACTAATATTTTAGTCACATTTTTTAAAGTCATCAGATTTTAGAGATAAAATTAAAAGGTTAACAGCCAGTTAATAATAGCTAAAATTAAAAGGTTAACAGCCAGTTAATAATAGCTAAAATTAAAAGGTTAGCAGCCCGTTAATAATAGCTAAAATTAAAAGGTTAGCAGCCAGCTATTGTTTACTGAGCATGTCACATGCTCCAAGGACTGTTGTAAGTATATTGCATGTATTATCTCATTTAAAACTTACAACATTAAACATTGGGTCTCATTTTACAGATGAAAAACTGAGGGTCAGATTTCTTAAAAGCAATACCTACAATCATAGAGCTAGCAAATGTCTGAGCTAACATTTCAATCTACGTCTGTCTGATTACAAAGTTCACGCCTTAGGTACTCTGTCTGCAGTTAATTGTGTTTTTATATACTGCAGAGCGCTAAGCTATGCTTTTAAAGGGAGAGGAAATAAAAAATTTTGTAATTTTCTTTTTGAAACCAGAGCAATCAAAACTTTTACTGCTACGGAGAGTATATAAGAAATGCTCTCACAAAGAGCAAATCAGATTTTCTTTTGATTGTCACTGTGAGGAATTTGAGGAATTTCTTAGGGGACACAGAAACATTGTTCTTCTCCTAAATTGGTTCTATAAATTCAGCCAGTGAGTGAACACATTCAAGAACAAGGGATATGGCAGAACAGGCATTTAAATCACTTCAGCTTCAGAATGCTTCATGCTCTCTAAATCCTTTTGATCATTAAGCCAGCAGTAAGAGGATGTCTAAGTTAGAACATTTGGGGGAATATTTTCCAGAAAGTTTGTAAGAAATACTGGATCTTTGAAATGAATGAATTTTCTTCAATAATGTATTTGAAAGCAGATGAACCAGTGCCCCAAGGAGATAGCCTATTGTTATGAGTGCAGTGAATCCTTTATGAAGTCTTAGAAAATAATTGGATGTGGTTAAACCCAAAGGGTAGAGAGCTAGGACTGGAGAGATATTTAGAGCTACAGAAGCAGCAACGTCTCTCAGATGAACATGTTTGTCCTAGTATCTTCTCATGTGAAAGAATGGTGTGAGCCAGCATTAACACATTTTAAAATTTCAGAAAGGGAAAAAAAGAACTACTGCCTGATCTCCCGTCCAGCCACCTCTCTACATGTAAAGCAGAGGATGTACTCTTCAGCACAGCAATGTTATTCATATGCGATACTTTGTATTTGTAAAATATGTACGAGGAAAGAGCTAGGAGAAGTACATTATATCCATCCTGTAATTCCAGCTACTTATCTCCACCTCTAGCAAAAGATGAATTTGCAGATAAAAGAAAGTGCTTCTTCTCTGAATACTCTCTTCAGATAATAAAATTTTAAATCTGTTATCAGAGAGTCACAACAATTTAAAATTAGGAATGATTTTGAAATTACCTAGTCAAACTTTCCTGTTTTGCATATAGAAAAAGTAATCCCAAAGAATTGACTCTCCCATATATTGTACATTTTCAGATACTTTTTTATCAAAAAAATTGACTAAATTATTAGTCAACTAATTTACCTAAGGTAACAATAGAGCTGGTTAATGAAAGATCTGGGACTAAAAATAAAACTTTCTTATCCCTCAGGATCATTTTGGAGCAAAAGACTACCTACATATATTGGGAAATTATAATTAAGCCTTCAATGATAACTGTGCATATTTTAGCTAAATCTTGCTTTATGACATAAACAATATTCCATGGGATGAAAAATTTTTAAATTTCAAATATGACATGAGAATAACTGAGTTGTGGAAATACATATTTTTCTCCATTTCAAAGTGAAAACATTAGTGACAAGTACAGAAAATATTCTGAAAGGACTATAAAGAAGTAATAGCTTCCTTAAGAAGTAACACGTATCAAGCCATTCTATGAAAAAGGCACACATTGGGCATTGTGTGAATATTAAAGTACTTTTTCACCAGGAAAATCATTTGAAAAGGTCCTGTAATTTAGCATTTCTGAACAAGGCTGGATTGTTCATCTGAAAGTTCCTATGACATTTTAATTTGTTTTTAAACATTCAAGTGGATTCAGAATTCTGAAAGTATATGAAATTTTATCTAATTTTAAAATCCACAAGGAATCTCATAAAAGAGTTAACACTAACAAAGTGGTATTGAGCAAAAAATTGCAGATAAAGTTATACCAAGAAGCAAACGCCAAGTAAACTCTATTGTTATCATCTCTAATGCTAGTCTTTGAACTTAATAGAAATATTTTTTCTTAGAAAGACAAAATTGGCCAGGCATGGTGGCTTTCACCTGTAATCTCAGCACTTTGGGGGCTAGGGCAGGCAGATTGCTTGAGCTCAGGCCATGTTGCAGCCTGAGCAACATCGCAAAACACATCCCTACTAAAAATACAAAAAAAGAAAAAAAAATGGTGGTGTGATGGCACTCCTGCAGTCCCAGCTACTTGGGAGGCTGAGGTGGGAGGATCAAGATTGAGGCTACAGTGAGCTGTGATTACACCACTATACTCCAGACTGGGTAAGAGAACAAGACTCTACCTAAAAATATAACAATAATGACATACTTTACCATGGTATATAAAAACATTAAATTTTGTCTTTTTAAAACATCTTGTCCTGAAGATATAGAGGAGACCAAGTAATTGTTTCAAATGACTAAGTCATTTATATCTGTGTGGAAATGTATGTGGGAAATATCAAAACAGTAACAAATCTAAAGCTGAAATCTTCCAAGACATGAAGTCAAGAGGAATTCAATGTAATGGATGAATATGATCATGGCAAAAACATAAAAGAGCAGGTCTGAAGAGGCTCCTTCTGGCCAAATTTGGGATAATATGACATCAAAATAATAATCATCATAATGAATTATAATGCATTAAAATTTCTTCATTATTCAAAGTGTTAACAAGGAAAGAAAGAAAAATGAGAGACAGGAGATAAAGCTAGTTTGTCAAACTATTAATAACTAGTAACTAAATAAAAGATATATGGAAATTCATATGTCATAACTGGAAAGCTTACATTCAATCAATTTATTGATGTTAGCTATTTCTGTTTTTTAAAATATACATATATATATAGACAAACATGGAGTGGTCTTCTTGTTACCTATGAAAGAAGAATTTGGAGAGCCTAATTTGAGTGGTGCTGGGTTTCTAGCACTTTCTGGAGGACAGGGCATAGGACTTTTTATTAATTTGACAGTTAAACCATCATTATGAAACTGAGTATGCCAGGTCAGGTGCGGTGACTCACGCCTGTAATCCAGCACTTTGAGAGGCTGAGGAGGACGGATCACTTGAGGTCAGGAGTTCAAGGCCAGCCTGGCCAACATGGTTAACCCATGTCCCTACTAAAAACACAAAAATTAGCCAGCCATGGCGGCGGGCGCCTGTAGTCCCAGCTACTTCAGTGGCTGAGGCACAAGAATTGCTTGAACCCAGGAAGCAGAGGTTGCAGTGAGCCGATATTGAGCCACTGTACTTCGGCCTGGGCGACAGAGTGAGACTGTCTCAAAAAAAAATTTAAAAAAAGAAAATGAGTATGCCAAGTGCCAACTCTAGTGACACAAGTTATTAAATTCTTCTGAGTCTCTGTTCATGAAGACAACTCAATAGATTTGGGTAGGGGTAAGGGAAGAGAACTATGCTGAGTACTCAATATGCTCTACTTGGCAGACAAATTTTTACTGACATTCTGATTGATACATCTGTTTTCTCCTGTTTTAGTGAGTATACATGGTTAAATATGTCTAGTCAACTAGGAAAAATTGTGTTTCTGAGTTTTTAGACATGCAAACATTGGCAACAGAACAAAGACATGATCAATAACAGAATACTTTTTTTTTAATTACAGCCTTTATTTTACTACCAATATTTCTGAAGTGACCTTGAAATGTAGTAATAACAGTAAGAAACTGACGTCAGAGGATACAAAACAGATAGCATTTTATGTTATAAACATCTTCAGGAAAGGCAAAAGAACTTTGACACACTTTCCAATAAAAGACAATATACACTCTTAGTTACGAGAGGTTTCAGCCGGGCATGTGGCTCATGCCTGTAATCCCAGCACTTTCGGAGGCCAAGGTGGGAGGATCACTTGAGGTCAGGAGTTGGAGAGCAGTTTGGCCAACATGATGAAATCCTGTCTACTAAAAACAAAAACTAGCCAAGCGCTGTGGCAGGCGCCTGTAATCCCAGCTATTCAGGAGGCTGAGGTAGGAGAATTGCTTGAACTAGGGAGGTGGAGGTTGCCGTGAGCAGAGATCATATCACTGCACTCACTCCAGTCTGAGTGACAGAGTGAGACTCTGTCTCAAAAAAAGAAGAGGAGGCTTCAACAAGACAATTTTTTCAACTCTCATCTGTGGATTTCTTTGAATGATCTCTAATTCCCACAGATGAGTGAGTTGAAATTAATCCATTCAACCAGCATTTGTTCAGAGTCTGTTACATGTGAGGCTTCACTCTGGAGATTCAGCACTAGTCCCTACTTTCATAAATGTTTTGTTATATATTGTTTGTAATTTATTATAAAATTCTTCAACATGGATGGCAAGGTAATATTCTTCCACAGAGGCTTTTGTCTGTCAAACCACACCCTATTTCACGTGTTATACTGGCCTAATTAACGCATCAGATTATTTCAGTTTCCAGCACAACACCAGAAGACAAACTAGGGGGACCCCATAATGACAAATCTGGGTATTGTCAAATCTAAGACAGTCTTACAAGTAATCAAAATTGTCTAAAGATTATGTCATGCCAGATGTCCTAGATCCTCAGTATTTATCCTGTAACAAATATTGGCCATATAAATCGTTTCTGGGAGCAGCTACAAGACAATGCCATAATCTGTCTGGATACCCAAGGAGAGGGTTAGTGGTAGCAGGTGGAAAGTAACAGGATATCAGCATTGGAATCTGACTAATTTGTGGGAACCTTCTCAGCACCAAATAAATATTATAGATTAAATCATCAAAATGAAATGGAAATTATGGAATATCATGGGAAAAGTCTGGAAGGAAAAGATTACAGTAAATGAATCAAATACAACCTTACACGGAAATACAATGAATAAAAAAAGAACAATGATTAGTATATTTAAAAATGCTTAGGGGATTTTACATAACAACAAGAAACAAATAAGAAATGCAATACACTATAACAGTTGTTCCTGGATAGCCATTTTGGCACAAGTACAATGGGAATTATTTTTAAAAATTAATAGAATATGTATTATAAAGCACCCACATTGGACAGGTCAATTAGAGTTCTGAAGACAGATATCTGCTCAGTGAATTGCCTCCAAACTGTAGAAACAAAAGAAAGAATTAACATTTATTCCAACTTTTTAGAAGGAATTGTGACTTAGAAAATTAAATAGACCCAATTGAAGAAAAAACAGTCTACGTGATGAAGAAAGCTAACTAATAAGTGTGAAATAAATGATAAGAATCATAGATATAACTATTTGCCCTGATTAGATTATTGACGCAGCCAACTCTTATCAATTGGTGTTAAAATAAAATAACATAAATGGCTGTTGGTGACCTGAAAATTCATACAATTCTAGCCAAAAAAATTTGTTCACAATCTGAGAAACGTAATTTTGCAACAGAAGAATCAGACTTATATTCCCTTGATCCTGTGGCCAAATTTAATATCACCACTGGTGGGACAATCATTGCATCCATCAATGTGATGCAATGTTAAGTGTACAACATCACCTATGATTTTAACTTTGACAAAAATGTTTAACTTGAATTTAATGCAAACTTTAGATTTGACTGCCAGATTACAGAGATTACTGGAGATGAAGAAACAAATAAAACATCACCACAAGAAAGGGATCAAACAGCATAAGATCTTCTAAAGGACAACTGGGAGGACTTCAGCAAATCAGAGTATCATTATAAAAGGTACTTTCAAAGAATAGAAGAGACTCATGGGATTTAACAGAATGTACTCAGACTGGATCTTGATTCAGATTAAACCACCTGAAAAGGGAAAAATAGGAGAAATTTAAATATAGAGTGAGTATTACGTGATACTAACAAACTAATAACTTTGTTAGGTGAGATCATGACATTTTGGCTACATAAGGTGTTTTCAAGGAAGCTTATTGTTATATTGGGGGAAATGTTTATTTTACACAAAATACGTCATCATAGGCAATGCAATATATACATAAGCATAGGCTTTAATCTACAAACTATAAGCAGAATACTTATACTAAGGATAATTAGCATTTGGAAGACTATTCAAAAGCCCTTCAATAGTAGCTTCAATTATCTCTATTTCTAGTCACCAAACCTGCATATGTACCCCCTGCATCTAAAATAAAAGTGAAAATTATTTTTTAAATAAATAAATAAATATGCCACTCATACCTAGGTTGTGGGAAAAGAGATATAGAGAGTCTACCTACATCTAACTATTAGAAGTAGTTAACTACATAACTACCAAAGGAACCTGATTGTGAACAAGCAATGTAGTTAATGTCAGTTTGAGTTAGAGTCAAACTGCAAGAGAGGTAACTTCGGGCACTCGTATAAACACTGTGTTGAAAGCAAAAACTCACTGTGTTAGCTAAACAGGAAATTGTTCTCAAAGAGTTTACGTTACGTAAAATAAAAGTAACATCTGGATATCTATTTTCAAATCAAAATTTAGTGCTTAAACTTTAACCAGTTTAATTCCCAATTCCTTGCCTTTTTATTTTCTCCACAACAGTGTCACATTCCTTAAAATAGATCTTTACTATCTTTTTAACATCAAAAGTATATTTATGTTAGTTCTTTGAAGCTAATCATAAAACAGTTTAGACCTACAAGTCCCACAAAGTGAAAAAACAAAAGATGTTTCATAGGACTTTGGGTTCCATCTTATTAATTGATCATATATCATTGCTTTCCATTTACATGCTAATTCTGAATAAGGGCAAGAAAAAAAAATCTCAGGTTCTTTGTTCAAAAAAGTATTCCTGGTATTGAATCTTGTCACAGTAACTACCAGCTTTGTAGAAGCACAAAAGGAGAAAGAAGTTCCTTAATATTAGATTATTCAGGGCTTGACATTCTTGCTGAGTAAACAACATATTTCAAAAAAATCAAAGGTCAGATGTCAAATCTTCCTGGCCAAATGATGACCTGTTTTAAGATTCCCTAGTCACAATTTGTTAGAGCATCTGGCTTTCAATATTTCCTACTACTAAGCCTTTATGCGTGAAGTAATTTATACATATTAACAATTTATATTTGATGCTATTTTAATTTGGAACTAATTACATGATATTTAAATACAAATTTGCCCCCATTTTATGTAATAAGGCTACTCCTGACAAATTATCCAAACATTAAATATTTGTAGAGTATATATTTTAACTTCACCAGGAGGCCTTACTTAAAATAATAGCATCTACAATATACAATGGAAAAAATTCTTTATGTAACAGCAAAAGTAATTTATGCTAAGTTGTGGGTGCTTTTGGACAGCAACTTTATATTTGCATTTCTTTCATGTGTGCCTAAATCTATGTGTCTAAATAAGATGACACATAGATTTTAAGTCTCATTATTCCAGCTAAACAAGTGGAAATTTAAATTTATTGACATTTCGTATATAAAGGCTTGAGTCATATTTCTAAATGAACTATTGTTTTATTTCTTCTTAGGACATTTGCAAAGTTAGGATTAAGGCCAGCTGAAGAAAATTTGATATATTTCCTCTTGGACAATATCACTGTCATTTGTGTGCTTCCACCAGTGAAGGTGGTGCTTTGAGACCTTACCATGTTGCCGAGCTTTCCTCCAGAGCTGAGAAAGAGCAGAAGTGGCTCACATGCCACCCAGTTATTCCAGTTCTATTAAAAAAATGTTTCCCTATAGAGTACACTCTATTTACTAACATTTGCAGAAACATGTAGGAAAAATTAAATATGAAGCACTCTTTCAAGAAACACAAAAAAGAGAGTATCTTAGTCTGTCTGAGCTGCTATAACAAAATATTATAAAGTGGATAACTTTAGGCCAGGCACAGGCTCGATCCTGTAATCCCAGCACTTTGGGAGGCCGAGGTGGGCCGATCACCTGAGGTCAGGAGTTCAAGACCAGCCTGGCCAACATGGTGAAACTCTGTCTCTTCTAAAAATACAAAAATTAGCTAGGTATGGTGGTGCATGCCTATAGTCCCAGCTACTTGGGAAGCTGAGGTAGGAGAATCGCTTGAACCCAGGCGGTGGAAGTTGCAGGGAGCCGAGATGGCACTACCGCACACCAACTTGGGCGACAGAGTAAGGCTCGGTTTCAAAATAAACAAATAGGATGACGTATAAACAATAAACACTTACTTCGCACAGTTCTGGATGCTGGAAGGTTCAAGATTAAGGTGCTGGCAGATTTGGTATCTGGTGAGGGCCTGCTTCCCTTCATGAGGGCTCGGTGCTCAAGACTTAATCATCTTCTAAAACACCCCAACTCTTAATACCATCACTTTGGGGGTTAGGATTTCAACACAGGAACTTTAGGGGACACAAATATTTAGTCTGTAACTGGACAAAGTCTTTCAAGATCACCAGCTTCAAGGTAGATAACAGACTGTGATCAATTTTAATTTTTTTAGGCACTTCCTTCCTCCTATTTTAATCTATTTCAACAAGACTTCTTCCTTTTGGCAGCTGATGGTGTTAACTGCACTCTTGCCTAAATTGCTTTAAGCACCATCTTGTATTTAACTGGTTTATCATCCTCAGGAGCCTCAAGTCCCCACCCAGTATTTGCCTTGAACTGGAGGCCATTATATTAAGTGAAATAACTCAGAAACAGAAAGTCAAATACCACATGTTCTCACTTAACAAATGGTAGCGAGGTAACATGTACACTTGGACATAGAGTGTGGAGTAACAGACACTGGAGACTCAGAAGGATGGGAAGGTGGGAGGGGAGTGAAGGATAAAAAGTGGCTTAATAGGTGCAATGTACATTATTCAGAAGATGGTCACAGAAAAAGCCCCAGACTTCACCACCATTATCCAAAATATCCATGTAGCAACACTGCACTTGTAGACCTTAAATTTATGCAAATAAAAAAAGTTTTAGATGTACCTATTTCTGATAGAAAGTAGATACAAAATCACCCGTTATTTCATAATCAAAGAGTAATAAAATTACATTGTATGTCTTCTCAATATGTTTTTATATATGCTTTTAATTTGTTTTAAAATTGTTACGACAAAAGTCATATTATATAAATTTTAGCCTATTTTCCCTTAGTAGTATAATATTTTCACATATCAAAAAATATTCTTCTATAATATGATTTTAAAGGAATCATAGTAATAATGGTGTTTTTAAGTAATTGAACAATATTCATCTTATGAGTACCTCCTTAGAGATAAAGCAACAGAAAGAATCCATAGCAGCAAAAGTGTATTGAGCTTTTCATTTGTTTTTACATATCAAAGCAATTTTTGCCAAATGCCTACTATTTGTCTTTTATGTACTAGGAAAACAAAGATAAGTTTTTAGAGTAGTTATAGGTAGGTTAGTCAAATATTATGTGTTGGATACTATGACAGAGATAGGTCTACATGGTACAGGAACACAGAGAAGAGGCCTCTAAGTAAGAATGAGAGTTACCTGTTAAGTGACACTAAGTAAACTTTTGAAGGACAAGGGGGATGGAAATTGCAGTACAAACAGCATAAGTACAAGGAGTCCTAGAAACAGTCAAGCATTAATTCACAAATTGGCTTGATCATAAAAGTCAGTAGAGACTGGCAGGCGCAGTGGCTCACACCTGTAATCCCTGAACTTTGGGAGACGGAGGCGGGTGGATCACCTGAGGTCAGGAGTTTGATACCAGCCTGGCCAACAAGATGAAACTCCGTCTTTACTAAAAATAAAAAAATTAGGCGGGCGTGGTGGTGTGCACCTGTAATCCCAGCTACTCAGGAGGCTGAGACAGGAGAATCACTTGAACCCAGGAGGTGGAGGTTGCAGTGAACCGAGATCACACCACTGCACGCCAGCCTGGGCAACAAGAGCAAAACTCTGTCTCAAAAAAAAAAAAAAAAAAAATCAGTAGAGACATAAAAAAATCAGTAGAGACATAAGCCCCACTCCGGGAGATTCCAATTTAATATGTTTAGGGTCAGGCCAAGAATCTGCATGTTTAATAATGTCCCAAGAAATTCTTACATTCAGTCAAGGTTAAAAAACAATTCTAGTCCCACCAACTGGAAACCTGCTTGTTTTACAATATAGCAGTAAGGAAGTAACCATCACCGAAGCTTGGAAAGTGGCCAAAGACAGAATGCGTGGGTTAAGACTTGAAGTTTATCCTGAAAGATAAAGGACTGAATCCGAGTTTGCAGAGCAGATTAGCATTTTAGAAGGATCACTCTGTAAGAAACGGAGTATGATGTGTAAGGAAACCTGCTTTTGAGGAGGCTAATGCGGCAATCTAGGCGAGAAGTCATTAAGACCTTAATTTAAAAAATGGTTATGAGTTTAGGAAAGAGGAGAACAAGAGATACCAAGGAATTAGAAGCCACGGGGATTAGGGATTGATTGAGTATAAGTGAGAGTGACCTAGGAAGACTCCCAGGGAAGTGGATTGGATGACTGGTTATGAGATATGCCATTTATGAAAATGTGCCATTCAAGTAAAGCGCAGGTTTGAAATGCATAAGTTCAATTTTAGATATACTGAATTTTATTGGAAATTCAATTGTAGGTTCCATCGCCAACTCAAAAGGAAGATTTGTCAGGAGGAAGTTTGTAATGTAACAGTGATCGAAGTTGAAGCCATGAGGAAGATAACACTTAATGTTTAAGCAGAAAAAAAGGGACCTACAATGGAGACTAAAAAGAATTACCTTTTTTCTTTTTAAGGAAAGAATAATGCCACAGAAAACAAAGGAGGACTCCAGAAGGAGAACTGCTACAGATACATCAAACAAAATAAGGACAAAGCAAAGTACCCTGAACTGTGCCATATGGAATCAATGGTGCAGGTATCAGGAGCATCTCCTCTGCACATGTTTCTGGTGGGCTTGGCCAATCAAATGTTTCCTTCCTAGGAGCTGAATCTTAAGTGGTGACACAAGGAGGAAAGGTAGTTGAACCTTAGTAAACATACATGATTATGAATGTCCACGGTTTCATTTCAGTGATCCTGTGCTTTCTGCCCTCAGGAAGCTTGACTGTTTAGCATTTTCTTCTATTCTGCATTATACCAGAATATTTCCAAAGAACACCATTTTTTCCCATAAGTTGTTCTCAATTTGTTTCTTTGGCTTTTAATTAGAGACCCAAAACTGCCAAAGTAATTTTACTTTTGCTTTCATTTTCAATAAGACAAACTACTGTTCTGTTTATTTTCTGAAGTAAAACAGGAAAGAGGGAGATGATTGATATAATAAAGTCATTGAGTACACAGAAGAGGATGGAATCCAATCTACAGGTTGAGAAATGAGCCTCGAGTTAGAGAGGCAGCTTTTCCATCAGGAAGGAAAAGTACAAATGCCAATAAATAAACGTGTAAGTAAGAGGGAGAGGAAGGTGCAGTTTTCACTTTGTGCCCTTGGCTTTTCACAATGAAATGGACAGAAGCATCATCTGCTGAGTGTAAGAAGAGTTGGTGGTTTTGACAGTAAGGGAAATGTTTTGAATACCCACTGTTGGTTGATCAGAAGCACCTTCACCATAACTGAGAACTCAGCCTTGGTCAGAAAGCAACAACATAGTGACATCAATTGGTATGGCTGTGTGATTTTTCTCCAGGAACTCTCAGCTGCTCGGTTCCACAGTCAGAGAAACAGGATGGCTGGATTAAGAGTTGAAAGTAATATTGATAGCATAATTTAAGTAGTGGACACCACTGTGTGGGGCTGAACAGGGAAAATGGGAAGACAGAAGGAGACTAATTGATTAGGGGAAAATGGAGGGCTCAAGGCATATGGGGTCATGAGATCAAAGGGCAGACATAGTTCAAATAAGGACAAGAAAGTTACCAAAAACAAATGGTGGGGAAAAGCAGATGTCTTGCCTAAACATCAAGCCTGTATCTGAATCTCTCTATGAATGGAGGGTTCACGTTTATCTGCCTTCAGACTGCTCTACTCAGCTATCAGTCAGACTTTCTAAGGATTCCTAATCTGTTTTTCTGACTTTTGCCCACAAGCTGGATGACCACTTGGTGGAGCTCCTGCAAAGAGAATGTCAGCCCATTGGTTAACAAGATATCCTGAAAAACTTGAGATTCTGTAAAATTATGCAGTTTACTTTAGCCTGGTCCAATAAATGGTGGACTGATTGAGGAATACTTTAAAAAAAAAAAAAAATGTGAGCTACCCTTTCCCTATTGCTTCCAATAAAATGACAACTGACTTCTGGTACTTGGAGCAACCAAGATTTTGGAAGATTCTTTGATCTTAATGCAGCAATGAGTCTTCCCTCTATTGCTAGCCTAAGCCTAATCTAGTCCTTCATCAGTTGTAGAAATATAATATCTTTAAGAAAGGATCGGAAAAAGAGACCATAATTAAGACACTGCTCCTTTAGGCCTAGCCTATTAATAATACCTTTAATCTATTTTACCTCACAGGTTTAAAAAAAATTCTGCCTATTGCTTAGTGCCACCCATACTGCTGATGATGAACAATGATCTGTTGCATAAATTGCCACCTACCTTTTATTCTGTAGCAGCCATTCATTACAACTCTAAAGCCAGTAATTACCAGTGATGAAAGTGGCATTATCTGCCATGACTTCCTGTTTGGTTTTACTTTGAAAGTGCCTTAGCTGGTTACCTTACTTGGATAGTGTAGACTATTCGAGTGCCATAGACAACTTATCTCCTGTTCCGGGCATAGTCCCCCAAACAGTGCCTTCATTACTGCGAGGAGAGAGTGTGGCTTAATTACACTATATTCATCTCTATGACTAGCCAGACAACTCAAACCATAAGGTTTCACTACATGATTGTTATAGCTTCATCATGGTTTATGACCAAGAGTACACACTTTCTAATGCAGTGTGAGAAAATCAAAAAGATGTAGTTAGATTAATTAATTTGCAGCAAAATACTATCTGGAGCATCAGGAAGACTGGCAGGTGCTTACAGTTCAACTCCATGTCATAGATCAAATTTTAAAATTTCAATAAGCAGTTTCTCTTCTTTAAATTGACAGATGTAGTGGTTACCTTTAGCTGTCATAGAATTGAATAAAAATCTGAGATAATGAGATAATACGATGTTGACATGTTTATGGGTGGCAAAAATAAACCTTAATATTGTGTCATCAATTTCTTCTTCTCTGCACCTATAATTATGCAGCTGTGTGGATTTCGTTCTTTTCATACTGGTAGTGTTATATGATACTCGGTCACATTCCCCCTAAGATAATGAGGCTGAATTGTAGATCTGGAGCAAACTTTTGCCCTTGGATTGTTGACAGGCACTGCAATTTAATTAAGTTGACATTTCTAGCATAAACTCCCAGAGATAGAAGACACCATAGAGAATCTTTTATCTAGCCTTCTGCCCAGTATAGGAAATCTCTCCACAGCACACCCAGCAAGTTGCTTTTCCAGTCTTCCTTGATTTCATCAGCATCCCAAATTATTCACTGGGTGTTTAATCATGGTTCTGCTTTCTTCTAGGAAACATACATACACAGAGTCAAATTTTCTATCAGAGAGGACAAAAGGGAAATGAGTTGTCTATCAGAGAGAAATGGGCAAAGACAAAGGGAAAATCATTAGTGGAAAGAAAAAGGAGTGCTAAAGGGCAGTATGATGAGAAACAGGGGGAAGAGACGCATGCAGTTTAAGCAGAGCAATCACTTTCACTAAGCCCTTTTCATTCTCTTGCAATACTCTTAGGGATTACAGATTGGAAGGCCCTGCACTGCTGTGGAAGTAGACTGAGAAGAAACATGGGTCGGGCACAGTGACTCATTCCTATAATCCCAGCACTTTGGGAGGCCAAGGTGGGAGGGTCACTTGAACCCAGAAGTCTGAAACTCACCCTGGCAACATAGCAAGACCCTATCTCTACAAAAAAATGTAAAAATTAGCCAGGTATGGTGGCACATGCCTGTAGTCCCAGCTTCTCATAAGGCTGAAGTGGAAAAATCACTTGAGCCCAGTAAGTTGAGGCTGCAGTGAGTCATGACTGCACTACTACACTTCAGCCTGGACAACACAGTGAGACCTTGTCTCAAAAAGAGAAAGAAAAGAAAAGAAGGGCTGGGCGCGGTGGCTCAAGCCTGTAATCCCAGCACTTTGGGAGGC
>NW_012115488.1:17866896-17880645 GCF_000951035.1 Colobus angolensis palliatus | reverse complement strand
GAGGGGAGGGGAGGGGAGGGGAGGGAAAAAAGGAGAAGAGAAAAGAGAAGGAAAGGGAAGGTAAGAAACATCAACTGGAGAGAAGTGTCAATATCATTATCAGAGCCTACAGAGGCATTAATGTGGCCAGTACTGTGTCTTTGTTTGGGTGTTAAGAAGGAAGGTCCACTTAGGTCAGCACCTAAGAAAGATGCATTCCTCTATTTGTACTGCTAACTTCTAATCTGTCACCTACCTGACCCACTAACTGTGGACCCACTAACTCTATTAACAGTAGGTATAATTGTATTAGTATAGATTTCTTTTAAAAAAGATGAAACAAGGGCTTATGTGCAAGGGATTATTTTGGGAAATGATCCTAAGTTTTAAGGAGTGAATGGACTGGAGAGAGTAAAGTAGGGAAGAAAGGAAAGCAGTATCAGGGGAAGAAGGTCTCAAGCTGAACACGACCACAGATCATGATCCATTGAGAATCCTCTAAAGATCCATATAGAATGAGCCTCAAAATTCTGCAAACAAGGGACAGAAGAAGGTGGCATTTATCCACTGGGGTCTGTCCCTGATAGGTCACAATTTGCCTTAATGATATTAACCTCTCATATACAATGTGTGAGGCAGATTTGTTACCTACCACAGACACCCCAGTTGCCCTGTAGAGTTAGCAATGGGGCAGAAATTAAGAAAAGCCAAGTGTGGCCTGGCACAGTGCCTCACATCTATAATCCCAGCATTTTGGGAGGCCGAGGCAGGCTGATCACTTGAGGTCAGAAGTTTGACACTAGCCTGGCCAACATGGTGAAACCCCTGTCTCTACTAAAAATAAAAAATTAGCTGGGCTTGATGGCAGGCACCTGTAATCCCAGCTACTTGGGAGGCTAAGGCGGGAGAATCAGTTGAACCCATGAGGCTGAGTGCACTCTAGCATGGGCAGCACAGCAAGACTCCACCTCAAAAAAAAAAAAAAGAAAAGAAAAGGAAAAGAAAAGAAGAATTAAGAAAAGAGAAGAAAAAAGAAAAGAAAAGAAAAGGCAAATGTAGGCTGAATAATGGACACTTCCAGATTAAAGGAGACTAAAAAGATATAAGAAGTAAATGCTATGTGTGATCCTGTTCAATTCTGAACCAGTAAGAAAGTCATAATTCATAAAAGACATGATTAGAAAAATTTACAAACTTGCATTAGGTGTATTGATTAAAGTATTATATCAATGTCAATAGTGATGTTGATTTTTACCTAGCCAAGAACAGCGGTCTCAGTGATGACTGGTGTAAAATTAGGTCCAAGAATCTACGAGTTGGGGCACACCAGGTGCCTACACAACAATTGGCCCTAGATTTTCTTTTTAAATAAAAACTCTGGACATCACTAAAAATGGAAAAGTAATAACTTTATAGTGGAGAAATCCGGTGGACATCACCAGTGTTGGGACAAACTGACATCACATGCCTCCTAACGTGATGTATTGAGATGAAAACAGTATTATTCTTACATGGTATTTTTACATGCTAACTTGCATAACCTGGATTGAATCATACAAAAGCATTAAACAATTTCTTTTCTACAAAATAAATGTCCTGAACTCTTAAAAATATCAGTATCACAAAATAAAAAGAATAATGGACACTTCCAGATTAAAGGAGACTAAAAAGATATAAGAAGTAAATGCTATGTGTGATTCTGTTCAATTCTGAACCAGAAAAAAAGTCATAATTCATAAAAGACATGATTAGAAAAATCTGCAAACTTGTATTAGGTGTATTGATTAAAATATTATATCAATGTCAAATTTCCTAGGTTTGATCATTTTATTACAGTACATAGATGAATATGCTTGTTCTTAAGAAATACACACTGATGTATTTAGGAGTAAAGCAGCATGACATCTGCAGCTCACTTTCAAATGGTCCTGTATATATGGGGGCAGGGTGGGAGAAAGAAACCAAAAGTGGTAAAATGTTAACAATAGTGAATCTGTGTGAAGTATATGGGTGATCTTTGCACTATTCTTGCAACTTTTCTGTAAGTTTGAAAGTATTTGAAAGTAAAAAGTTTAAAAACTGTAAGCTCTGGACCAAAGGGAATCATAGCGAGGGTTCAAAAGACCTGAGCTGTAGTCCAAAGTCATTGATGCTTGTTGTTTCTGTTTTCTCATCCAGAAACTTTATAGAATTACTGTAAGAACTAAATAAAGTGATTGATGTAAAAGACATCTGAAAGGTTTAAAATAACACACAATTGTGTAGTACTGCTAGAAACGGGAGTCTGACATTTGAAGATGTCTTAATAGATGGGGTGTTAGACCATGTATCATTTAAACAGTGACAGACATATACAGAGAAACAGAGCAATGTGTGGGTTTATAACTTGAAAGTAGAGAGCATTTTAAGTCATTTTCAGCTACTAACTCCTTATTCCAAACTGGTACCCTTTAACAAACTTTAATTATCTACTGTATACTAGACAATATGTATATTGTAAGAATTGTAAGGATGAATGATTCATATTCTCAAGGAAGTTAGAGCCTATTAGGGGATAAAACTACAAAACTAAAAATCAATAATATGATCTGTTAAGAAATGACTACAGAAACAAAAGTAAGAAAGCAGCAAATGTGAGGTTTGAGGATAGAGACAAAAGAATTTCTGACAGAAAGTAATATTTTAATTGAGCCTTGATGAATGAGAATATCACTTAGAAATAAGAAAAGGAGGACTGGGTGCAGTGGCTCAAGCCTGTAATCCCAGCACTTTGGGAGGTTGAAGCAGGCAGATCACCTGAGGTCAGGATTTTAAGACCAGCCTGGCCAACATGGGGAAATCCCATCGCTACTAACAATAAAAAAAGATTAGCCATGCATGGTGGTGTGCACCTGTAGTCCCAGCTACTCAGGAGGCTGAGGTACGAGAATCTTGAATCCCAGTGGCGAGGGTTGCAGTGAGCCAAGATCGTAGCACTGCATTGTAGCTTGGGCAACAGAGTGAGACTGTCTAAAAAAAGAAAAAAGAAGAGGGCATTTTAGGCAAAGAGAATGGCTGAGGAAGCTATAAAAACACCTTACATATTTAGTCTCTGCAATTTTTTGCCTCCTGTGTGACAGCTTCCCCACATTACCCTTTCTAAATACCCGTGAAGCCATGAGAATTCCCTCCATTTTTATTTCTTGTTTTGTCACCAACTTTGAAATTTTATAGTGTATTAAAATAATGGATGGTCCACCACAGTCATGAAGAATGAATGGAACCTCCTGATAAAAGTGGTTTTTGTGAGTCTTTTTAGGGATCGTTAATTTTTTAAAATCTGATTCTGGAACCCAAGAAGACTATTAAATGTTTCTAAATTTAAAAAAACAAACATCTGTATACCATGCTGTTCTTCTTTGCATTGGGATTTGGGTTATTTCATAAAGCATTTTAATTAATGGTGCTAATTAGTGTAATTACCAAATTAGCCTAAAGCTCTCAGAAGTGAGGTCAATGGATACACATGCTGTGGAAAGGCTAGACTTTTTATAAAGCCACAAAAACTATTTTTGGTACCCAGAAGATGACTTGGTTAGTATCAAAAACAGTAAGATACACCTTCATTTAAGACACAAGTGAAAGACACTTCTGCGGTTAATAAAAAGGGAGTAGAAGCCTCTAGGAGATACACTCCACTGCTTCTACAGAGAGGTAGAAGTGGAGTTTCAGTTTTAATTTTGTCCTGTCTTTCTTTGAAATGATTCTAGCTTCTGCTTTTGAACAAACAGTAACAGTTTCTGATCCCTGTTTTACTGTCATTGAATATCAAATGGAGAACTTGTTTTTGAGACAGGAAATGCTAGTGAAACTCCTCACTCCTGTCAGCACTTTCTAAGCAAAGTTAGGCACACTGCTTGCATTCTCTGTATTTGGAGATCTTCATCTTTACAAGATGCTTATTGGAATCTGGAAGCTAGAATAATCCATACTCAGGCTTCAATAGCCTAAACTGTTTTTTGTTTTGTTTTGTTTGAGACAGAGTCTCTCTGTGTCACCCAGGCTGGAGTGCAGTGGTAGGATCTTGGCTCATTTCAACCTCTGCCTCGTGGGTTCAAGCGATTTTCCTGTCTCAGCCTCTCAAGTTCCAAGAAGCTGGGACTACAGGCATGCGCCACCATGCCCAGCTAATTTTTGTATTTTTAGCAGAGAAGGGTTTTCACCATATTGGCCAGGCTGGTCTCAAACTCCCGCACTCAAGTGATCTACCCCTGTCAGTCTCCCAAAGTGCTGGGATTACAGGCATGAGCCACTGACCCAAGCCCAATAGTTTAATCTTCATATTTCACACCTGGAAAACTAAAATTGTAGTACTGCTGACTTTTTAAACTGGTACAAAGACGTATATTAGGCAGTGTCTAAAAAGTGCTCTAATCACCTTAGAAGAAAATTACACACTCTACAAATCACAGACTTGGGAGGTATTGTTAGAAGTAATCTGCTCCAACTCCGCAATATATGAATCAAGAATCATTTGTACGATGCAGTGAATTAAGATGGGTACCCTGGGCATTTAGTTTGAAAGGTCAACAAAATGCAACTTGTTAGAACAATTTTAGCTCTGTAGCCTGTGGCTACCATTTATGCTAAAATAAGTATTTTATTATACACAGTGACAAATTCTTCCATCTCTTCAGCTCTCTTCACCAATGCAATGTATACTGGGTAATATCTCCCTCAGTTAGTTTAGGCCATCTCTGGCTCTTCTGGAATATTCTGTACCTCTCAGGGCTGCATTTGATATGCATTTTAAAGGTACCTTGCCTATAATTTAAAAGCAGGATGGGGCTAGGCGCAGTGGCTCACGCCTGTAATCCCAACACTTTGGGAGGCCACTGCAGGCAGATCACTTGCGGTTAGGAGTTCGAAACCAGCCTGGCCAACATGGTGAAATCCCACCTGTAATAAAAATACAAAAATTAGTCAAGTGTGGTGGCAGGCCCTTGTAATCCCAGCTATTTGGGAGGCTGTAGCACAAGAATCACTTGAATCTGGGAGGAGGAGGTTTCAGAGAGCCAAGATTGCACCACTGCACTCCAGCCTGGGTAACAAAGGGAGACTCTGTCTCAAAATAAATAAATAAATAAATAAATAAATAAATAAGATAGCAGGATGGGCACAGTGGCTCAAGCTTATAATTCCAACACTTTGGGAGGCCAAGGTGAGAGGATCAACTGAGTTCAGGAGTTTAAGACCAGCCTGGACAACATGATAAGACCCCATCTCTATAACAATTTTAAAAGTTAGCCGAGAGTGGTGGCATAAGCCTGTGGTCCCGGCTACTCAGGAAGCTGAAGTGGAAGGATCACCTGAGCCCAAGGGGTAGAGGCTGCTGTGTTTGCACCACTCACTCTAGCTGGGGCAACAGAGTGAGACCGTGTCTCAATCAATCAGTCAGTAATAAATAAATATAAAATGATAGCAGCTGGCAGTCATGAGAGGCAGCGAGGGAGATTTTCCAAAATATGAAATTCTCAAGGTTTTAACCTCAGGATAGATTCTGAAACCCTAAGAGATTTTGGAAATTCTTGAAAGGTAGTTTTGCTAACACACAGCCACTTATAATCCACATTGTCTTTTCTCCCTTGGGGTGCAAGGCCTTAATTAACAATATTTAACTTAAACAGTCTCATAGTGCTACAACCAAGGGAACTCCTGAGCTACTTCCTGTTTCCAAGTCCCTGACCAAGCCACTCTTGAACTGCTCCATCCCCCAAAACAAACAAATTCTTTTAGTTAATATTTAAACTCTGTTCATTTGAGCTTTATTCCTTTGACCCTAATGCTTTAACTTCTGCTAAAATAAAAACGCTCTTTATACTATTAATTATTTATGCTCTACTGTGATGGAAGAATCCAAACAATTTTGATAGGTGACTGCTTAAGCCTCTGAGAGTGAATTAACTGTATTGATCTCTTTGAGAATAAATTAACTATTATTGCTCATTGCTCATTTACATGTATAAGCTCTGGACTGGATACATTTTTTAAGACACTTAATATTTTAAGGCACTTAATTATTGTGAGACTTTATATATACATATATACATATATACACATATGTATGTATGTGTTTTTAAGTCTCACAATAATTCTACCAAGTAGGCATTCTTTTTAGGAAATGGAGTCTGGCTCTGTCTCCCAGGCTGGAGTGCAGCAGCACCACCTCTGCTCACTGCAACCTCCTTCTCCTGGGTTCAAGTGATTCTCCTACTTCAGCCTCCCGAGTAGCTGGGATTACAGGTGTGTGCCACCACACCTAGCTAATTTTTGTATTTTTCATAGAGACAGGGTTTCACCATGTTGACCAGGCTGGTCTTGAACTCCTGACCTCAGGTGATCGGCCCACCTCGGCTTCCCAAAGTTCTGGGATTACAGGTGTGAGCCACCATGCCCAGCCCAAGTAGGCATTCTTATCTCTATCTTATGAAAGAGAAAACTGAGGTTCAGAAGTTGGGAAAGGTTTACACCACCTGTAAGTGACAGCCAGAAACTAAACTCATTTGTGTCTATCAGATGCCAAAGCAGGGGTCACAATTTTGCCTAGACTCAAAATGACATATGCAGGTTCTTATTCTAGATGGCAGCATCTTATTCTAGATGGTAGCAGGAAGAGAGTAGATGGGTGAGAACCAGAGACCCAGGAGAAGACTGGGGCGTGGTAGAGGAAACACAAGAGTAAAAGAAAACTGTGGCCAGGCATAGTGGCCATGCCTATGATCCCATTGCTCGAGGAGGTCCAGATGGGAGGATCACTTGAGGCCAAAAGTATGAGGCCAGCCTGGGCAACATAGTGAGGCTCTGTCTCTACAAAAAATTTAGAAACTTAGTTGGGCATGGTAGCACCTGTAATCCAAGCTACTCAGGAGGCCGACATGGGAGGATTGCTTGAGCCCAGGAGTTCAAGGCTTCAGCGAGCTGTGATCGGGCCACTGCACTGCAACATGGCTGACAGAGTGAGATCCTGTCTCTAAAATTAATTAATTAATTAATTATTTAATTAATTAAAATGGAACGAGAATAGCAAATGGAATGAGGAAAAGTATATCTACTCAGTTAAGAACATTTATTGAGTAACTACTTAAAAGAAGACACTGCTAAATCCTGGCACAAATATGTGTGTATGTATATATTAATATACACATCTTTGTGTATATACATATATAAATATAAATATCTTTGTGTGTGCATATAAAAATATATATTAATATTTAATATATATTTGTTATATAAGATAAAATACATAGATGTTCTTTAAAAAATATAGACAACAAGCTGGACACAGTGGCATTAGCCTGTAGACCCTGCTATTAGGGAGGCTGAGGAAAAAGGATCATTTGAGGCCAGGAGTTTGAGGCTGAGGCTGTTGCATACTATGATCATGCCTGTGAATAGCTATCATACTCCAGCCTGGGCAACATAGCAAGACCCCATCTCTAAATATAAAACTAAAAAGAGAAATGGTAGCATACAATATAAACTGTTTATTCTACATCTTGCTTTTCTTATTAACATTTGTTATGTTAGTAAATATAGCACTATCTCCAGTCATCCCAATGTCTACATAACATTCCATTGTACTGATGTACCATAGGTTATTTAAACAGTTCCTTTTTCGTGGACATTTAGGTTGTTTACAATATTTTAGGATTAGATATGTGTTGCAATGACTATCCTTGTGCACATATGATTTTGCAAGTGCAAGCCTATTTATAGGGTAAATGTAGAGATGTGGAATTGCTGAGATGAAGAATATGTACATATGTATATATTTAATTTTGACATGCATTGCCAAAATGCTCTCCATAGAGGTATTCCCAACTCACATTCCCAGCAGCAATATATGAGAGTTTCTATTTCCCCACGCAACACCATTTGAATTTAGCCACTCTGTAGGTGGAATACAGTGTTTCTACAGTTTTTATTTGAATTGCCAATATTTCAAATACAGAGTATTTCATTTTTTAAAGAAAAGGATTTCCAACTTCTCTTGAAAAATCTGAAATGTATCAACTCTGGATCTACTTTCTCCACTGCTGAATAGTGACTACTTTCCTTAGGCAAGGTATATGCAGTCAATATTGTCCTTCCTCCACACACACACAATCCCATATTCATCCTGACACTGAAGCCAAGAGCCAGTTGCTATTCATCATTTTCCAATGCAGCCCCATTTACTAATCTATATTACCTTACTGGCTTCAGATATTTGAATTTTCAGCCAGTCTGAAGAGAAATTAATAATAAAAGAGAAAACAAACGAAACAAGAAGTAGAGTAGATAGAATAGTGAGTGAATATGAAAGAAAGATATGTTAACATAGTTCATGAGTAACAAATTTAAGATTCTTCTGGTCTCGCATCCTCCTGGAATTTATCAGGTTATATCCACAAACTTAATACAACTTTGAATAACTTTATGTCTCTGGCACAAACATGCCAGAGTAATGTTTTGAGAATCTTGAGGACGACTCTTGTTGTGAATCTAATTTTAGCAATAACTGTGGCCCTCACCTTCTAGAAGGCAAATACCTTCTATATATTCAGGTAAAGAAAGCATCACATTCCTTTATTTCCTTATATCAAATTAAATTTGGAGTTATGCCCACACTCACTATGGAATTAAAAACAGTAGATATTAGTTATCATGGGGAGGCAAGAGAGAAGGGTCTCCCTGGGATGGATGAATGCTGCCCTGATAACTTGGAGAAGAACTCTAGTCTGTGCTCTATCATCTTCTAAACCTAGGATGTTCCTAGGAGACCAGCAGCTCATTCCCTTCATGGCAGTTATGGGCACTGGAAGCTTTCACCATGATTCTCAAAGTGACAGCATCCATGCACTTTCTGGAAGAGTCCCCCTACCTACACCCATGGCTCCACAAGGGGTAATGTGCACCCTCAGTCACCACACCACTGGGAAGCTACCTGGTGAAGATAAGCCACATTTATCTGTTCAACTCCAAAATCCAGTTTTGGTCCTTTCCTCCTCTGAGATAATCCAGTTTACTTTTCTCCTGTCTAAGCAGAAGTGGAAAGAGAAGTTCTAACTCAGGCCTTTAAAAACAAATTGCTGGCCATTCCTCTCTTGTTTGGGGAAAGGAGATGCTTTGCTCTTCCCTTTTCAATTCACAGTAGGGAAAAAAACAACTCTTTAGATTTTGTTTTCTTAATAACATTTAGTCTGCTACTTATGAGGGAAAGTTCTGCAAATTCTGCCATTTAAGAGGAGATTAGAAAGCCAGGTATGGTGGCTCATGCCTGTAATCCCAGCACTTTGGGAGGCTGAGGATGGAGGATCATTTGAGCTAGGAATGACCAGCCTGGGCAACATAGCAAGACCTCATCTCTACTAAAAAATAAAAGAAACAGTTTTTAAATAAAGGGCAATTAGATCTACTCTAGATTGAACCATGTAAGAGATTTGCTCCTAGATTAACCAGGCCAAACTAGATAATAATTAAATTCCATAAATGAACCCAACTATTAAAATGTCTCTGAGACCTTTTTCTACACAATTACTTACAGAAATACATCTGGTCTGGATCTGAATCCCACCATCATAGGGTATTAGCCATGTACTAATCTCTTCAACATTGACCTGTCATTTAACGCATTTCCTCCATGAATTTGAAATGATCTCTTTGGAGTACAAAGAGAGTTATATTATTATTCTCAAGCTTTCAGTTGAAGGGAAGGATGGAGGAGGTGAGGGAGGACAGTCAGATTCAGATTCAATTAAATTTGAAAGCAGATATGAAAGTTAGACTAAATCATCGTTCATACAGATTTACCTTATTCCCCTACTGACACATGGCCAAATAAATATGTATCTGAATATGTCTTCCTTTCTTGTAATAAACTTAGCTAGAGGGAAATAATTACCATTGCAAAGAATAGAGACATATGAAGCAGTTTTCCTGCTTATATAAGATCTCAGCATTTCATCACAATCAGAAAATTTGCTCATTGTCTGTTTCTCTCAATATTTTGTAACTTTTCTAATAAATCTGAAATGTTTAGCAGAGTGTCTTACCATGCACCTATAATCCCACCTATCTGGGGGGCTGAGGAGTAAGGATGGCTTGAGACCAGGAGTTTGAATACAGTTTTGACAACATAGCAAGACCTTCTTTCTAAATACTTAATAATAATACTCTGAAATTTTTTAGACAAAAATAAGGTGTTTCCAGTGACTAAAAATACATAAAGTACTACATCTAAATGAGGTTTAGTTATAAAACTAGTTGACTTTCCAAAGTCCCCTTACTGTGACTGTTTAAGAGATGAATGTAGAGAGCAGGAATCTTGATTGTTTCATGTGGGAGAAGGGTCAAGCCTCTTTAAAAGCTCTGTACCTTGCCCTGTCAAGTGTGTGCTTGCTTCCAGAATTCAAACTTTGGAAATACAATTAAGTAATTAGGTTGGATTTGCACTGATAAGAGTTTTGTTTTGTCTTTGTTTTTCTTTATAGAAACAGGGTCTCGTTCCATCATGCAGGCTGCAGTGGAGTGGCAGGGTCATAGCTCACTGCTGCCTGGAACTCCTGGGCTCAAGTGATCCTCTCACCTCAGCCTCTCCAGTAGCTATGACTACAGGCAGATGCCACCATGCCTGGCCCCTGACAGAAACTTTAAGAAGGCATTTAGTATTATGATGAGAGGCTTTTGCACTGATTTCATGCAAAATGGCAACAGATAACTTGTACAGAGTACAGTTTTCCAGAAATAAAGTTGTTCTTAAATGAGAATGATGTCATACTAAAGCCATATATCAAGGACAAGTGTCCAACATGTGGTCTGTGAAAATGAAGCTCATTATAGGTTTTATGTGATGAGTCATCACAGTTACAGTCACTGGACAATGTCTTCAGTGTAAATTTTGAATAGACTTTCCAGTTCATGGACATTTTTGGCACCTTTTATACATAAAACATTGCAGATTTCTCCATGACCCAGTTTTTTGTTGTTGTTTTGTTTTGTATGGATTCAGCCCAGAGCTTCTCCAGAATTCTCCCAGAGAGAGCGGGGCTTCCTTCCACCATCCCATGCTGCTGCTTCCTCTGTTCTTTTTCTATCTTTTTGACACCATTTGCTTTCTACCTCCCATGTATTCCTCATATCATACCTGTTTAAAAGCGAAATTTTAAAACAAAACCAAAAGATAAAGCTTTCCAGTTATTTCAGTGAGAGCTTGCCAAGAGAGTAAGGGAGTTGCATGCGTTCAGTCCTACTTCTTGAACATTTTCAGTGGCTCTTCACCACTTACCTGTATTTTTAAAACTTAATTTCCTCAGCCTAGTATTCAAAGTTCTTTATGCCCCATCCTAGTAGCTCACTCTAAACTTACTCCTACTACTCTCAAATCATTGTTACATAAGAAGTTGCTGGCCAGGTGCAGTGGTTCACGCCTATAATCCCAGCACTTTGGGAAGCCAAGGCAGGCTGTTCACTTCAGGCCAGGAGTTCCAGAACAGCCTGGCCAACATAATAAAATCCCATCTCTAAAAAAATAAAAATAAAAATAAATGTTATGGGTTCAATTGTATCCTGCAATAAACATATGTTGAAGTCCTAACCCCTAGTACCTCAGAATCTTCCCATGTTTGGAAATAGAGTTTTCACGGAGGTAACCAAGCTACAATGAGGTCATTAAGGTAGAAATTTGGACAGAGAGACAGACACGAACAGAAGGAAGATGATGTAAAGGTAGGGAGAACATCACGTGAAGGAGGATTGAAGAGATGCATCTGCAAGCAAAGGAATACCACATATTGCCAGCAAACCCAGAAGGTAGGAAGAGGCAAGGAAGGATTCTTCTGAAGCCTTCGGAGGAAGCACGGCTGGGCCAACACTTTGATTTCTGATTTCTAAACTGTGAAACAATATTCTTCTACTGTTTTAAACCACCCAGCTCTCCAGTACTTTTTGTTGTTACAGCAAACTTAGGAAACTAATACAACTGCCACATTTTAAGCTTCTGTTGATATTCTTTATTCTGCTTCTATTTCTCCCCTTTTTGCTCTTTAAAAAAAATTCTATTCATTTTTAGAATCCCAGTCACATCTTACTTTCCTCTGTTGCCACCGTCTCTTTTAAAAACTGGGCCAGGCACGGTGGCTCACACCTGTAATCCCAGCACTTTGGGAGGCCAAGATGGGCAGATCACTTGAGGTCAGGATTTCCAGAACAGCCTGGTCAACATGGTGAAACCTTGTCTCTACTGAAAAATACAAAAAAAAAAAAAAAATTAGCTGGGAGTGGGCATGGGCGCCTGTAATTCCAGCTACTCAGGAGGCTGAGGCAGGAGAATCGCTTGAACCCAGGAGGCAGAGGTTGCAGCAGTGAGCAGAGATCTAGCCACTACACTTCAGCCTAGGCAACAGAGTGAGACTACATCTTGAAAAATAATAATAAAAAGTAAAAATAATTATTCTTTGAAATTTCAACTCATATCATTTTTTGTATTCTTAGTATCAATAATTTGTTATATTCTGTGGGTTATGAGGTTTAAAAAGCAATACATATCCTTGTACGTATATATTCTCTTCCTCAATCTAGGCTTTAAACAGAGAATATGTCTTATCTGTTGATATTTAATAGGTTAGCAATGACGTAGATATAAGTACTCAATAAATATTTTTAGTGACATTATACTATTATCTCCTAATTGATAAATACACTTGAATAATTTAATAAAACATAAAAAACACTAGTGACTTTCATTATTAGAAAGATTATCTAATTTTAATTAATCTTAATTATATAAATAATATATATGACGGTACAGCATTTTTCTCTCAATCATCTTTATATGTTATGAGGTTTAAAAAGCGAACTTAATCTATTCATTCAATTTTATATTTCACTTTATTGATTTAATATATGACCATAGAAATATTTGTTCTACTTTTGTATGTTTATGAGTTGTTTAATAAACAATACTGAAATCATAATATGCATTCAATATTTTGTTCCACTTTATTTATTTAATATTGTACTCTGAGAAAGTTATATATTAACCAGTTATTCAAAAGTATCATTTTATTGGTTATATAACATTTTACTTATACAGGTACATCATAATTTATTTAACAGTTCTCTTTATGGTCATTTAAATGGTTGTAATATTTACTCATAATTTCATAAATACTATCTTTGCTCATATATCCTTGATAGTATCTGATATGGTTTGGATATCTGTCCCTCCAAATGTCATGTTGAAATATAATCCCCAATGTTAGAGGTGGGGTCTGGTGAAATGTGTTTGGGTCATGGGGGTGGACCTGTCATGCCATCTACTGTACTCACGATATTAAGTGAGTTCTACTGAAATACGGTTGTTTAAAAGTATGTGGCACCTCCCCAACCTCTTTCTTGCTCCTACTCTCACCATGTGAGATGCCAGCACCCCTTTGCCTTCCACAATGATTGTAAGTTTCCTGAGGACCTCACCAGAAGCAGATACTAGCACCATGCTTCTTGTATGGTCTGTAGTGTGCAGTGAACCGATTAAACTTCTTTTCTTTATAAATTACCCAGTCTCAGGTAAATTTTTATAGCAATACAAAACTAATAAAGAAAATTGATATCAAAAGTAGGGTGTTAGCTGGGTACAGTGGCTCACACCTGTAATTCCAACACTTTGGGAGGCCGAGGCAGGTGGATCACCTGAGGTCAGGAGTTCAAGACCAGCCTGACCAACATGGTGAAACCCCATCTCTACCAAAAATA
>NW_012115488.1:17859890-17865896 GCF_000951035.1 Colobus angolensis palliatus | reverse complement strand
TTTTTTTTGAGACGCAGTCTCGCTCTGTCGCCCAGGCTGGAGTGCAGTGGTGCGATCTCAGCTCACTGCAAGCTCGGCCTCCTGGGTTCACACCATTCTCCTGCCTCAGCCTCCTGAGTAGCTGGGACTACAGGCGCCGGCCACCGAGCCCGGCTAATTTTTTGTATTTTTAGTAGAGAGGGGGCTTCACGGTGGTCTCAATCTCCGGACCTTGTGATCTGCCCGCCTCAGCCTCCCAAAGTGCTGGGATTACAGGTGTGAGCCACCACGTCCGGCTCACACCGATTTTAAATCAGGTAAGGGGCCTCTTTTTACTCTCTTCTCCAACCTGTCTCACTATCCTTCAACCACTTTCTCCTTTCAATCATGGCGCCACCCTTCAATCTCTCCCTTCTCTTAATTTCAATTCCTTTCATTTTCTGGTAGAGACAAAGGAGACACATTTTATCCATGGACCCAAAACTCCAGCGCCTGTCATGGACTCGGGATGGCAGCTTTCCCTTGGTGTTTTAATCATTGCAGAGATGCCTGCCTGATTATTCACCCACGTTTCAGAGGTGTCTGACCATGCAGGGATGCCTGCCTTAGTCTTTCACCCATAGCAGCAAGCACCGCTTGCACCCCCCGACCCCTTCTCCCCGTGTCTCTACCCCTTCTCCACTTTCCTGGGGGGCAAGCACCTCCACACCCCTTCTCTCCATATCTCCATCCCTTCTCTCCGTGTCTCTACCCTTCTCTTTAAACTTACCTCCTTCATTATGGGCAATCTTCCACCCTCCATTCCCCCTTCTTCTCCTTTATCATGTGTTCTCAAGAACTTAAAACCTCTTCAGCTCTCACCTGACCTAAAACTTAAATGCCTTATTTTCTTCTGCAATACCATTTGGCTCCAATACAAACTCGATAATGGTTCTAAATGGCCAGAAAACAGCACTTCTGATTTCTCCATCTTATCAGATCTAGATAATTTTTGTCAAAAAATAGGCAAATGGTCTGAGGTGCCTGACATCCAGGCATTCTTTTACACATTGGTCCCTCCCTAGTCTCTGCTCCCAATGCAACTCATCCCAAATCTTTCTTCTTTCTCTCCCGTCTGTTCCTTCAGTCTCCACCCCAAGCTCTGAGTCCTGTGAATCTTCCTTTTCTACTGAACTTTTTGACCTCTCACCTCCTCCCAAGACTGCTCCTCCTCAGGTTGCTTTCCGCCAGGCTGAATCAGGCTCCAACGTTTCTTCAGCCTCTGCTCCCCTACCCTATAACCCTTCTATTACCTCCCCTCTCCACACCTGGTCTGGCTTACAGTTTCGTTCTGCGACTAGCCCTCCCATACCTGCCCAACAATTTCCTCTTAAAGAGGTGACTTGAGCTAAAGGCATAGTCAAGGTTAATGCTCCTTTTTTCTTTGTCTGACCTCTCCCAAATCAGTTAGCATTTAGGCTCTTTTTCATCAAATATACAAACCCGCCCAGTTCATGGCCCATTTGGCAATAACCCTTACACGCTTTACTGTCCTTGACCCTAGAGGAAGGCCGTCTTATTCTCAATATGCATTTTATTACCCAATCTGCTTCTGACATTAGAAAAAGCTCCAAAAAATTAGATTCTGGCCCTCAAACCCTACAACAGGACTTAATTAACCTCGCCTTCAAGGTGTACAGTAATAGAGTAAAGGCAGCCAAGTAGCAATGTATTTCTGAGTTGCAATCCCTTGCCTCCACTGCGAGACAAACCCCAGCCACATCTCCAGCACACGAGAACTTGAAACACCTGAACCACAGCTGCCAGGGGTTCCTCCAGAACCTCCTCCCCCAGGAGCTTGCTACAAGTGCCAGAAATCTGGCCACTGGGTCAAGGAATGCCCGCAGCCCAGGATTCCTCCTAAGCCATGTCCCATCTGTGTGGGACCCCACTGGAAATTGGACTGTTCAACTCACCTAGCAGCCACTGCCAGAGCCCCTGGAGCTCTGGCCCAAGGCTCTCTGACTCCTTCCCGGATCTACTCAGCTTAGTGGTTGAAGACTGACGCTGCCCCATCGCCTCAGAAGCCCCCTGGACCATCACGGATGCCGAGCTTTGGGTAACTCTTACAGTGAAGGGTAAGTCTGTCCCCTTCTTAATCAGTACGGTGGCTACCCACTCCACATTACCTTCTTTTCAAGGACCTGTTTCCCTTGCCCCCATAACTGTTGTGGGTATTGATGGCCAGGCTTCTAAACCTCTTAAAAACTCCCCCACTCTGGTGCCAATTTGGACAACATTCTTTCATGCACTCTTTTTTAGTTATCCCCACCTGCTCAGCTCCCTTATTAGGTCAAGACATTTTAACTAAATATTCCTGGGCTACAGCCACACCTCATTGCCGCCTTTTGCCCCAGTTAAAAGCCTCCTTCGCATCCTCCTCTCATATCACCCCACCTTAACTCACAAGTATGGGATAACTCTACTCCCTCTTTGGCGACAAATGATGCACCCCTTACCATCCCATTAAAACCTAATCACCCTTACCCTGCTCAACGCCAATATCCCATCCCACAGCACACTTTAAAAGGATTAAAGCCTGTTATCACCTGCCTGTTACAGCATGGCCTTTTAAAGTCTATAAACTCTCCTTACAATTCCTCCATTTTACCTGTCCAAAAACCGGACAAGTCTTACAGCTTAGTTCAGGGTCTGCGCCTTATCAACAAATTGTTTGGCCTGTCCCCCCTGTAGTGCCAAACCCATATACTCTCCTGTCCTCAGTATCTCCCTCCACAACCCATTGTTCTGTTCTGGATCTCAAACATGCTTTCTTTACTATTCCTTTGCACACTTCATCCCAGTCTCTCTTTGCTTTCACTTGAACTGACCCTGACACCCATCAAGCTCAGCAAATTACCCGGGCTGTACTGCCACAAGGCTTCACGGACAGCCCCCATTACTTCAGTCAAGCCCAAATTTCTTCCTCATCTGTTACCTATCTCAGCATAATTCTCATGAAAACACATATGTGCTCTCCCTGCTGATTGTGTCCAGCTAATCTCCCAAACCCCAATCCCTTCTACAAAACAACAACTCCTTTCCTTCCTAGGCAGGGTTAGATACTTCCGCCTTTGGATACCTAGTTTTACCATCCTGACTAAACCATTACGTAAACTCACAAAAGCAAACCTAGCTGACCCCATAGATCCTAAACCCTTTTGCCACTCCTCTTTCTGTTCCTTAAAAACAGCTTTAGAAGCTGCCCCCACGCTGGCTCTCCCTAACTCATCCCAACCCTTTTCATTACACAGCCAAAGAACAGGGCTGTGTGGTCAAAATTCTTACACAAGAGCCAGGACCGTGTCCTGTAGCCTTTCTGTCCCAACAACTTGACCTACTGTTTTAGGCTGGCCCCCACCCCCGTGATTGTATCTCTCTGATCCACCTGACATTCACTCCATTTCCCTGTATTTCCTTCTTTCATGTTCCTCACCCTGATCACACTTGGTTTATTGATGGCAGTTCCACCAGGCCTAATTGCCACACACCAGCAAAGGCAGGCTATGCTACAGTATCTCCCACATCTATCATTCAGGTTACCACTCTGCCCCCCTCCACTACCTCTCAGCAAGCCGAACTCATTGCCTCAACTTGAGCCTTCACTCTTGCAAAGGAATTATGTGCCAATATTTATACTGACTCTAAATATGCCTTCCATATCCTGCACCACCATGCTGTTATATGAGCAGAAAGAAATGTCCTCACTATGCAAGGGTCTTCCATCATTAATGCCTCTTTAATAAAAACTCTTCTCAAGGCCACTTTATTTCCAAAGGAAGCTGGAGTCATTCACTGCAAGGGCCATCAAAAGATATCAGATCCCATTGCTCAGGGCAACGCTTGTGCTGATAAGGCAGCCAAAAAGCAGCTAGCATTCCAACTTCTATCCCTCTTGGCAGTTTTTCTTCTTCTCATCTGGCCACTCCCACCTCCTCCGCACTGAAACATCCACCTATCAATCTCTTCCCACACAAGGCAAATGGTTCTTGGACCAAGGAAAATATCTCCTTCCAGCCTCACAGACTCTTTCTATTCTGTTTTCATTTCATAACCTCTTCTATGTAGGTTACAAGTCGCTAGCCCGCCCCTTAGAACCTCTCATTTCCTTTCCATTGTGGAAATCTATCCTCAAGGAAATCACTTCCCAGTTGTTCCATCTGCTATTCTACTACTCCTCAGGGATTGTACAGGCCCCTTCCCTTCCCTACACATCAAGCTCAGGGATTTGCTCCCACCCAGGACTGGCAAATTGACTTTATGCCTCGAGTCAGGAAACTAAAATACCTCTTGGTCTGGGTAGACACTTTCACTGGATAGGTAGAGGCCTTTCCCACAGGGTCTGAGAAGGCCACCGTGGTCATTTCTTCCCTTCTGTCAGACATAATTCCTCAGTTTGGCCTTCCCACCTCTATACAATCTGATAATGGACCAGCCTTTATTAGTCAAATCACCCAAGCAGTTTCTCAGGCTCTTGGTATTTAGTGGCTCCTGGTTTTACCTCAAATCGCCATCCTTAATTCTCTCTTGAAGTGGATGGAAGATTTTCAGTGGCAGGGTACCCTCCAATATTTTCACCCTGATGAAGTCCTGTTCTTTACTTTTATACTCACTCTTATTCTGGGTCTTGTTCTTATGCCACCTTCTACTTCTTCCCAGCTATCTCCACCACACTATCAATCTCACTCTCTCCTAGCCGTTTCTAATCCTTCTTTAACAAATAGTTGCTGGCTTTGCATTTCTTTTTCCTCCAAAATTGCCAAGGCCTCGACCTACTCACTGCTAAAAAAAGAGGACTCTGTATATTTTTAAATGAAGAGTGTTGTCTTTACCTAAATCAATCTGGCCTGCTATATGACAACATAAAAAAACTCAAGGATAGAGCCCAAAAACTCGACAACCAAGCAAACAATAACGTTGAACCCCCCTGGGCACTCTCTAATTGGATGTCCTGGGTATTCCCAATTCTTAATCCTTTAATATCTATTTTTTCTGCTTCTTTTATTCAGACCTTGTGTCTTTCATTTAGTTTCTCAATTCATACAAAACTGCATCCAGGCCGTCACCAATAATTCTATACGACAAATGCTTCTTCTAACAACCCCACAATATCACCCCTCACCACAAAATCTTCCTTCGGCTTAATCTCTCCCACTCTAGGTTCCCACGTCGCCCCTAATCCCTCTTGAAGCAGCCCTGAGAAACATTGCCTGTTATCTCTCCATACAACCCCCAAAAATTTTCACCACCCCAACGCTTTACCACTATTTTGTTTTATTTTTCTTACTAATATAAGAAGACAGGAGTGTCACACCTCTGAGCCCAAGCTAAGCCATCATATCCCTTGTGACCTGCAGGCATACATCCAAATGGCCTGAAGCAACTGAAGATCCACAAAAGAAGTGAAAATAGCCTTAATTGATGACATTACACCATTGTGATTGGTTTCTTCCCCACCCTAACTGATCAATGTACTTTGTCATCTCCCCCACCCTTAAGAAGGTTCTTTGTAATTCTCTCCACCCTTGAGAATGTACTTTGTGAGATCCACTCCCTGCCTGCAAAACATTGCTCCTAACTCCATTGCCTATCCTAAAACCTATAAGAACTAATGATAATTCACCACCCTTCACTGACTCTCTTTTCGGACTCAGCCTGCCTGCACCCAGGTGAAATAAACAGCCTTGTTGTTCGCACAAAACCTGTTTGGTGGTCTCTTCACACGGACGCTTGAGACAAAATTTCTAAGTAACAAAGCATTCACAGTGTGGCCTGACTGCTTCTACCAACCTATGTTCAGATGCAGGAGCAAAGAAATGGCTTAAAGTTGGAAATTATATTAATATGAAGGGGAAGCAGAGCATAAAAGTTTGGAAAATTTGTAGCCTAACCATGTAGTAGGAAAAAAAAAAAAAAGTCCATTTTCAGGGGAAGAATCCAAGTGGCTGTGGAGCAACCACTTGTTAGAGAGATTAGCAAGACTGAAAG
>NW_012115488.1:17840719-17857895 GCF_000951035.1 Colobus angolensis palliatus | reverse complement strand
CAGGAGTTCAAGACCAGCCTGGCCAACATGGTGAAACCCCGTCTCTACTAAAAATACAAAAATTAGCTGGGCATGGTGGCAGGTGCCTGTAATCCTAGCTACTCAGGAGGCTGAGGCAGGAGAATTGCTTGAAACTGGAAGGTGGAGGTTGCAGTGAGCCCAGATCTTGCCACTGTACTCCAGCCTGGGCAACAAGAGCAAAACTCCAACTCAAAAAATAAAATAAAATAAAATAAAATAAAAAACCAGAAGATTTTGGAATCTGCCCAAGTGTGCTAAGGGATGAAAAAGAAATTTTGACACAGCACATTTTCAAACAATAGTTTTAAAAAAAACTATTTCATTTCTATACCCAAACAAGTAGAAATAACTCAATGATCTATTATACTTATTAAAATAATTTAAAGTGCTATTTCTGACAGTGTTAATATGTGTTGAAATAGTTTTCTCAATTTGTCTTTTGCCTTTTATTTAAATTTGTTATTCAATATACTGTGTTATATTAAAACTATTGGCCTAACTTGCACTTTAAATGAACCTTTACCATTCCTGATTTTGTAACATCATGCTTTGAACATTTGGAAAATACTGCATTACTGAATTATTCAGACGTTCCAAGTAGTGACACATTTCATGATACGATAAAATAAAATGACAATCACTAATATCACACTAACAATATTTTTAGCATCTTAATTCTGAAGTTTTCATGCTTAGAGTACTGGATAGTTTTCCAAAACACTAGCTTTTAGTTGAAAGCTTAATTTTTTTTTTTATTGATAACAAAATACTGTCAGTTGTTTTCCTTGAGATGACAGGCTTACTTCATTCATTTTTGAGAAAATGTCTGCCAAATATCCAAGTCTGAATAATCCTAATTTGTCTGTCAATTGTTCTTTCAAGTTAAAATAGTGCCCCATGAAAAAAATCAGCTAGTTTGGCTCACAACTTCATCACACAAATGCTTTTCCACAAGACAAATATTGTATTTTTGTATGCAGCAAAAGTGCTATATGAATGACGTATTTGCCACACAGCATATTTAGAAGCCATGTACTAAAGAGTTAATATTTAATCAAATTAGTTGGGCATGGTAGCATTTACTTGTAGTCCCAGCTACTTGGGAAGCTGAGACAGGAGGATTCCTTGAGCCCAGGAATTCGGATCCAGCCTGGGTAACACAGCAAGATTCCATCTCAAAAAAAAATTAGTAAGTAATCATTTTTACTACCTCATCAGTATATTCTTGATGTGAAACTACATTTTTTTCTGAGTCCCCAGTGGCAAGGAATCTTAGAACTCAGTACAGTTTGGTGCCCCTGCCTTGATTTGTGCTAAGGAGACAGAGGTTTGACCCAGCATTGCTTTTGCATTATCAGTATAAATGTAAACACAAAAAAATGGCAAGTAATGTCTTAGTTCTGTTTTAAAAATTGTTCTGGCCTTATAGATCCCCTGAAAGGGTCTTGGAGATCCCTATGGTTTCATGGGTCATACTTGGAGAAACACTATTAGGTGTGATACCATGACAGTGAGTGAAATATTCGTAGGTTAATTGATGGTGATGCTGACAGACATGTCAGACAAGTAACACAAATTTTAAAGCCAAATTTATCCAAAGTGACAGTATAGTCAAGAAAATCAACCTGCCACCAGATTGGTAAGTGGTCTCCCAGGAGAATCCTGCTCTTTCAGAGGCTCAGCTAGGCTACTGGCCAGGCAAGCACTCAGCAGTGGCATTAATCTAATTAGCCTTGATGAGAGTTCATGTTGTTGAACCCATGTGTAATCTCCATTCCTGTTGTCAAGGCCACTTTGTTCATAAGCCCTTGATGAAGCACTTGTAGATGAAGCTAGAAGCTGAATGTTATGCATACAATGGGTCTTCTTGTCTAGCTGGTAACTGCAAGACTCTTCAGTCAGTGACCTTTGGTAGGAATTCACATGAGACAAATCCTCATATTCTGTCCTTATTCTGGGGGTACACACAAATACCTTTTGCCCAGATCTCCTTATCTTCAACCCTCCAATTGTGTATCTTTCATGTCATTGAATTTCCAGTGACAATCACTAGTAACTGTCAATATGATCCATATTTTTGGCCATCTCTCCTTCCAGGCAGAGAGGGCAAGCAGACCGATATACTGCTTGAAGTCCTGCTCAGTAGAAGTATTTCATTTCCTTACTGTCATCTCAGACCACCTCTGAGTTGGGCCATAATTATGCATCAATTCACTTCCATCTGTGTCAGCATATCACTCAGAATGATATGTAAACCAGGCCTGAATTTTTTTCTTCCTCAGTCAGGGGGAACGCCCCATGAGGTCAGAAGTGTGAGTTGAAGGACAGGCAGCAATGCAATAACAGTACATTTCATGAGACTCTAAACCTCAATTCATGCAAATCACATATTCAGTATCTCTTTGAGCTCAGTCTCCCACCACTATCACTTTATAATGGAGTTTCGCTGTTGATGTCCAACTTTAGAGCTTTTGGGATCAGATACATCCAGTTCATGACACTCATCTCAGATTGCCTGGTCATTTGATGTCCCATGGTCAGATATTTAATCTCTACCAGCACTGAGTGGCAAGAAAGATGCCATTTCTAAAAAGGTGAATGAATATCTACATAGCTTTGTTTTAAAATCTTACAAGTATATATTGTCATTCTTGTATGGGGATTTGCCAGAAGCTCCATGGAACAGCCCTAAAAGTCACAGACCTGCTGATTCATATGGCCTAAATGGTAAAATAACTTGTACTGTAACCTGGACCAGCTTCAGAGTTTGTTTTGCTCTGAGCGCCATTCAAAACTCAGTAAATGGGCAAAGCAAATCACACAAATTAGATATATGTTGGCTCCAGATCCAAAAGAGGTCCACAAAATAACCACTTGTTTAATGCTAGTGGGTGGAAGATACATCAAGTTAACTTTTACTTTGGAGGAGAGATCTCAGTATATTCCGAACCCCAGGACCTTGGGAACCCAATACGTTTTCATGGGATTTATCTCCTACCCCAGCATAAATGTGTCTTAATAAAGTTTTGCAATAGATCTATAAGCATGACTTCATATATTATGTAGCCTAGATTATGACAGACAGCCACAAAGCTGAAAGCAACAGTGATTTTTTTTTTTTTTTGTCTTAATAATGCAACAGCAAATTGCTTCTTGGTTGGAATAGAGAGAATAAAGAATTTGCCAGAGCAATAGCTGCATACTAGGTATCAGAGATTTTGTTGTTTTGATTCAGTAAAGAGACTACATATATAAAAGCAGCAGCATTTCCTGTCACCACCTGATTAAGTTTATGAAAATTGACTGGGCACGGTGGCTCATGCCTATAAACCCAGCACTTTGGGAGGCCAAGGCAGGTGGGTCACTTGAGGTCAGGAGTTCAAGACCAGCCTGGCCAACATGGTGAAATCCCATCTCTACTAAAAATACAAAAATTAGCCAGGTGTGGTGGCACTCACCTGTAATCCAAGCTACTTGGGAGGCTGAGGCAGGAGAATCACTTGAACCCGGGAGGCAGAGGTTGCAGACAGCAATTATCAAGCCATGGCATTCCAGCCTGGGCAACAGGGCAAGACTCCATCTAAAAAAAAAAAAAAGTTTATGAAAATCCTCTATCACTCTCCAAAAGCCTACTACCATCATCACAAGCTAAATCTACACTCTTGCATCCCTCAAGACTTTCATGGTGACATTAATCTCCATAGACCTCACTGATGCACTATTGCTTTTGATTTAACATTTCGGTTGATCAGTGTAATTCTAGTGGTTTCTACTTGGCCCTTTTCATATTAGCCATCATTCTACAGGCAATGGAGCCAGTTTGAAGAGTCTGTTGGTTTTCAAGTGTTTTCTTAGGAACTACAAATTCAGAAATAAAGAGAGTTACCATAGGGTTCTTTGTGTGGACCCACTTGGCCCACTGTGAGAAGAAATTAGACCAAAGCTCCATATAACATCTAACGTCTATAAATCTCCACTCTATTTGGCCAAAGAGCATTTGAGTTCTCCAGGAATTAGCATCAACTCTTAAGTCTGTCCCAGTAATCCCAGAAAAATCTGGATGTTGCCCTCTTTCCAGTACACAGATAACCTATCAAACAGCCTCTAGTGACTTTCAGGAAGGCAAAGTGGAAAATTAACAGTATACTCTACTGGTAGAACTGTAGAATTGTTCCTCAAGGAGACGACCTTGCTGATATCTCAAAATCGGATGTCTATTCCTGTACCAGTTCCACAGTGTTTCTATTAATATAGCTTTATAATGTGTCTTCAAAACTGATGAAGTAATTCCTAATATTGTCAAAGATTATTTTGGCCATTCTTATATATTTGCTTGTCCTAATGAATTTTAGACTCCATTTGGCAAAGTACACACACACACACACACACACACACATACACACACACAAATCCTATTAGCATATTTATTGAGATTGTTTGTTTGGATTTATAAATTAATTAAGGGAACACTTAGATTTTTGTAGCACTAAGTCATCTCATCAGTGAACATGATGCACCTACTTATTTGGAAATTTTATATCTTCTATTAGATTTTTTAATGTTCTCAGTAGAGGTCTTGCACATTTTTATTAGTTTTATTTCTAATTGGTCTCATCCCCAAAAATTAAAATTTATTATAAGCTCACATTCTCATCCATCTACTCCCTTCTACCCTTTATAGTCAAACTTCTAGAAAAGTCCACACTACATGTTTCCATTTACTCACTTCACTTCCTCTTAAACATAATGCAATTTGGATTCAATGAGCCCCACTTCATCAAAACTGCTCAGTCACCAATGAAATGCATAACGAAAAACTTGAAAAGTCTTTTCTCAATTCTTATTTTGCTTAACTTTAAAAAAAATTTACAGATTTAAAATTTACATAAATTCACTTATTATAATTTATATTTCTATGTATTTTGACACATTCATAGAGCATCATCACAGTCATATACAGAACAGTTTCATCAGGCTAGGCACAGTGGCTCTCACCTGTAATCCGAGCACTTTAGGAGGCCAAGATGGGCAGATCACTTAAGGTCTGAAGTTCAAGACCAGCCTGGCCAACTTGGTGAAACCCCATGTCTACAAAAATTAGCTGGGAGTGGTGGTCTGCACCTGTAATCCCAGCTGCTCAGGAGGCTGAGACAGGAGAATCGCTTGAATTCAGGAGGGCAGAGGTTGCAGTGAACTGAGATCATGCTGCTGTACTCCAGCCTAGGAAACAGAGCAAGACTCCATCTCAAAAAAAAAAAAAAAAGTTTCATCACTCCCCAGATTCCTTCCTGCTGCCTCTTTATGGTGAGCCTCCATCTCTACCCTACTCCTGGCAACCACTGATTTGTCTCCCATCTTAATATTTTGGCCTTCTCTAGAATGTTAAATAAGTGAAATCATACAATATAAATGTTTTGCTTCTATCTTCTTTCACTTTCACAAAATATATTTGAGATTCATTCATGTTGCTACATGAATCCATATTTCCCAACTTTTATTGCTAAGAAGAATTCCAATGTATAGATATACCACAAATTGCTAATTCATTTATTCAAGTTTGAGTTGTTTCCAGGTTTTGACAATTACTAATAAAGTTGCAATGAACATTCATGTACAGATTTCTGTGTGAACATAACTTTGCATAAATCTTGGGTAAATATCTGAGAGTCAGACTGCTGCATTATGAAAAGCATGTTCTTATATGATGGCAAATCATAAATGTTTAAATGATTAAACCTGCTTAAGTCAACGAGGTTGTCAAACTGTTTTTCAAAGTGGCTGTGACAGCAAAATATTAGGATTCCAGTTGATCCACATCCTCACCAACATTTGGTAATATCAGGAATTTTTCCCTATTCTCATAGGTATTTTGGGCATTTCACTGTGATCATACTTTGCATTTCCATAATGAGTACCATATCTTTTCATATGCTTATTCACCATCAATATATCTTTTTGAGTTGATTTGAGTACATTTTTTGCTTTTTTAATTGTTGAATTTTGAGCATTCTTTATATATTCTGAACACAAGTTTTTGTTGTTGGTGGTGGTGGTGGTTTTTTTGGTCAGAAATGTGACTTTAAATGTTTTCTCCCAGTCTGTAGGTTTGTCTTCATCTTCCATCAGTCTTTTTCAGAGCAAAAGATTTTAATGTTAATTGTTGGACTTTTCAGCAGCATTTGACATAACTTTCTCACCTTTCAGGTCTCAGTCTCAGAAGGCTTAGCTGAATTAGCCTTCTTCAATATTTTTATCTCAGTAAATTTCTACCATGCTACCCTCTATATTTTCTTTATGGCACCTGTTACATGTTGTAATTATTTTATTCATGTATTATGTTTCTTATGTATATTCCCCACTATGTTGTAAACTCCGTGAGTATTAAGTGGCCGTGTCTGCTCTTTCACAATAGTACTCTCAGTGACTAACAGAGAATCTGGCAAATAATTATGGGAAGGAGGAAGGGACAGTAGGTCTTCAAGGAAAAGTCAAAGGTTATTCTGAGAATTCTAGCTCAAGAAATTGGCTAATTGTTAATAATTTAAATGAAAATCAAATATAGGCAGGAAGAGATGGCTTGAGAGAAAAGTTAATACATTTATTTAAGGCCTACTAATTTTAAATACCGGGAGACATGGTGGTATCTGCCAAATTTCTCCATGTAATTATCCCTCTTTTCCCATTATTAATAAGTACATTAGGGGAAATAATTTGAGACTATACAAATATGTTATTTTTCCTCAAACTTTTGTCCACTGATTTTAGAATCCTTCCACGTATTTTATCTGCAACAATCGTGTTTGTCTAATGGAAATTTTAAAGTTTCCTCATTCTTTTCTCATATATTAATTGGATTTTTCTATAAAAAATAAACTTTCCTTTCTCTCTCAAATATTTATTTATTCAACTATTCCAAATCATATTCCTTCTGTTTGCCTTATTTGCCAGGCAAGTGAGGATTTAGCAAAACAACAAGAGAAGAGCAAATACCATTTAAAAAGACAAATCACAAAGAATTTTCAAATTTTTCGCATTAGCCTGTCAAACCAGATGAACTGGTCAAACAACAAAAAAGTTAGATTAAGATGAGGCACACAAATACCATTGATCAAAGCAACATGAGTCCATAGAAAACAAAGTTACCACAAAAAGACAAAAGTGCTTACTGACTGTGTGTGGTGTCTTAAGATCAAAAGGTAAGTCAATGCATTTTGATAACTAATGTTCACTTTGTTCCTCTCCGACTCTTACTGGGTAGAGTTTCTAAATACAAGAAGAAATTAACTGCTTTATTTCAAAATGGGTAGTGGGTTTTTTTCTCTTTTTTTTAAATCAACTTTTATTGTATTCAAAACAATGGATAGTGGTTTGAATGGTTTATTTGAGCTGGGGCTTTTTCCCTCCAACCAAGAAATCTATTATTTTTCAGAGAAAACCCAACCAATACATTGTTAGGTTGAAGCAGTATGAATACTGATACCATCAAATGTTTCTGCCTTAAGAAAGATTATTTCCATGCGTGTATCAATAATCTTTTTTTTTTTATTTTTTATTTTTATTTTTTTTTTGAGACGGAATCTTGCTCTGTCGCCCAGGGCTGGAGTGCAGTGGCCGGATCTTAGCCACTGCAACTCTCCAGCCGCCTAGTTCACGCCATTCTCCTGCCTCAGCCTCCCGAGTAGCTGGGCCTACAGGCGCCCGCCACCTCGCCCGGCTAGTTTTTGTATTTTTAGTAGAGACGAGGTTTCACCGTGTTAGCCAGGATGGTCTCGATCTCCTGACCTCGTGATCCGCCTGTCTCGGCCTCCCAAAGTGCTGGGATTACAGGCTTGAGCCACCGTGCCCGGCCTAACATTCTTTAAAAGAGTATCCTTACATAGAACAGTTAAATACAGATTCAATGCATTATGTCACAGAAGATACAAAGGAACAGTGGCACTTTTTTCTGCATTTAAAACATCATGCACTAAACTGGTAGACAAAAATTAAATTTGTCATCAACCTGAAAAGCAATCATTATAGAGTAATAGGGTTGCAGAAGATCTAAAGATCATCTCAAGCTTTCAGTTACTACCTTTTTTGCTTCTGCCTCACAAATCTTTATCCCTATCCAGAACTCTCTGCAATTTGATTTCAGACCAGTATATCGAACCGCCTGCTAGACATTTATTCCTGAATATTACAGACAGCTACAAACTAAAACTGAAATCATCACTTTCTCTCTTATATTGTTTGTCTGGAGTTTTGTTACCCCCATCTTACAAGGCATTCAGAAGTTATCCTGGACTTCTTCCTAATTTTTTCTTTGCTAGGAGACACTGAGACACTTTTGGGGTGGCTGACCAACTTTAAAGCGTCAGCAGTGGCCTAGCATCCCTTAAGTCTGCATTTTTCTTTCTTTCTTTCTTTTTTTTTTTTTTTTGAGATGGAATCTCACTCTGTCACCCATGCTGGAGTGCGGTGGTGCAATCTCAGCTCACTGGAACCTCTGCCTCCCAGGTTCAGGCAATTCTCCTGCCTCAGCCTCCCGATTAGCTGGGACTACAGGCACACACCACCATGCCCAACTAATTTTTGTATTTTTAATAGAGACGGGTTTTCACCATGTTGGTCAGGCTGGTCTCGAACTCCTGACCTCAGGTGATCCACCTGCCCCAGCTTCCCAAAGTTCTGGGATTATAGGCGTGAGCCACTGTGCCCAGTCAAGTCTGCATTTTTGGAGTGCCAGTCTCCAATATGTCTGATGTTGTAAGATGGACATAGTGCTTGGATGCTGTGTATCCTTCTGATACAGCTTTCGTGCTCCAAACTAACTCCAAAAACACAACTACAGCCCTAGGAAATTGTAGGAGATTATGTTTTACATGAGTTCAGATTTAGGCCTCTTTAAGAAATGCCTTTCATGCCTATGATTCATTTTTCTTTGTATTCATCTTTACTTTCCCCTCACTCCATTCAAGTCATAGGATTTCCAGATCTCAATTTAGGGTGTAGTTCTTGGTGAACACTCTTTCAGTCTGCCTCTGACCTAAACAAGATAAATCCTTGGGGGCCCACAAAGTCCTGATTGAATCACGAGTAGAGTACATTGGGATTGGAGTCCAAAGCCCAACCCAGTAGTGTATGACTCAGAAGTTGGAATTCTAGCCAGGTGCGGTGGCTCATGCCTGGAATCCCAGCAGTTTTGAGAGGCTGAAGTGGGAGGGTTAAGTCCAGGAGTTCAAGACCAGCTTGAGCAACATAGTGAGACCCTGTCTCTACAAAAATAAAAAATTAGTCCAGTGTGCTGATATGTGCCTATAGCCCCAGCTACTTGGGAGGCAGAGATGGGAGGATCACTTGAGCCCAGAAGGTCAAGGGTATGGTGAGCCATGATTGCGCCACTGCACTCCAGCCTGGACAACAGAGCAAAACCCTGTCTCAAAAAATTTAAAAAATTTTCAAAAAGCAGAATTCAGAATTCTGATCACCAACATCTGGTGTAGTTAAACTGATCAAAGTGCATACACAGCTAAGGTTTAGGAGGTAAGATCACTAAAGAATCTTAAACTTTAAGGACTGTTGTCCTATTTATGGATAAATCCCCACAAGAAGAGCAAGGCTAATGCACAAGTATGGGATCCAGTAAGTAGACCATTGTCTTGGTGAAGACGAGGATTCAGTTCTAGGGTGTCTGGCTGACCTCAAGACAGAGCCTCAGCATGTAAACTTCTGACTCAAAAATACCAAGTACTGCTGGATTGCTCTGTGTTCTCCACTCCAAGATCAATTTTCTTCTTCATCCTATTCCTCAGCCAGGGTTGAAGGAGTAATATTCAATGCTAGAGAAAATAGGTAAATTCCTCCTGGAACAGGAAAATGGGTTGCAGAAAAGAATGCCTGCATCAGCCTGAGAAGAACAACTTTAACCAAGGTTTAGTGATTTGAACACTGAAGAAAGATGAGATTTAGGGAATGAGACTCTGCAGAGATAATATCCTTCTCAATGAGCCCCTGTATGCACAGTGCTGGAAGAACTTGGAGCAAAGAAAGCTAGGGTTCTGCTGGGATTAAAGTAGCTCATAGTGGCCTCTGTTAACATGTTATTGAACTCATATTTAGTGGAAGATGGCCTAGAATACACCTTAGAGGAAAAGACTCAGGCTGAAACATGCCCTGGGTTAGTCCCAAAAGTGGGAATGCATGGATTTAAAACAAAATGTGCATGGTTGCAGGCACACAGGAGGGAGACATGCAAGAGGGCCTGAGACACTGAATCTGATATTAGAGCTTTGATTTATCTGTGGGAACAGAGAATTGGCTTGATATTGGGAAAAGATTTGTACTGTTAAAATGTATAATGTGTATACAGAAAATAACTGACATTATGTGGTGCAGACATCAAGGGCTCAGTATATACTATAGTGGTTGAGAGGTGGATTTTGGAGTCAGACCATCTGGGTTTTAATACTACTTTCTCTATGGGCAAGTCTCTTAACCTCTTTTCTTCTCTTAAAAGTAGAAAAAATAATTATACCTACCCATAAATTAGTTGTGAGGGTTACATGCACTGACATATGTAGGAAACATAGAATTGTGTTTAGCACATACTAGCTGTAAAAATGTTAGCTATAATCACTGTATTATAGTGTGGTAAGTTTGTTGGGCAATGAATAGCTGAGCATACTTTATTTATTTATTTATTTATTTTTGAGATGGAGTTTCACTCTTGTCACCCAGGCTGGACTGCAATGGCATGATCTTGGCTCACTACAATCTCTGCCTCCTGGGTTCAAGCGATTCTCCTGCCTCAGCCTCCCAAGTAGCTGGGATAACAGGCATGTGCCACCAAATCGGGTTAGTTTTATATTTTTAGTGTGGATGATGTTTCACTATGTTGGTCAGGTTGGTTTCGAACTCCTGACCTCAGGTGATCCACCCACCTCGGCCTCCCAAAGTGCTGGGATTACAGGTGTGAGCCACCGTGCCTGGACTCAGCATACTTTAAACTATGGAAAGAATCACATCTAGAGGCACATGCCAGAAAGAGTAAAAAATTTAAAAAAAGAAAAAGCAAAATAAAATAAGGATAGGAATAGAACGAGACTGCTTTGCCTAATGCAGGCTACAAAGGAAATAGCAAGCCCACATAATTGCAGGGAACAGGTAAGTTGCACAAATATATGTAGACAATGTGTATTAGTCAGAGTTATCAGAAAGACAGATATAATAGGATATGTACATAGACATATGAAGGGATTTATTAAGGGAATTGGCTCACATAATTATGGAGGGTGGGAAGTCTCCCAATGGGCCATCTGCAAACTGGAGGCTCTGGGATGCTGGTAGCATGGCTAAACCAAGTCTGAAGGCCTCAAAATCAGGAAAGTCAATGGTGTAACTCTCAGTTGGAGGCTGAATGCCTGAGAATCTGGGAGCTGCTGGTGTTAAGTCCTGGAGTCCAAAGGTCGGAGCCTGGAGTTCTGATATCCAAGGATAGGAGAGGAAGAATGCAGCCCAGCTCTAGGAAATAAACGGACATATTTGTCTTTCCTCTGTTTTTGTTCTCCAGCCCTGGCAAATTGGATGCTGCCTGCCCACGTTGAGGGAGTGTCTTCCTCACCTAGTCCACTCACACTCACATGCTAATCTCTTCTGTAAACACCCTCACAGACACACCCCAAAATAATGCTTTACCAGGTTTCTATGTATTCAGTAATCCAGTCAAGTTGACACCTAAAAGTAAACATTACAAGGTGTATTGGGGAGTTCAGAGACAGGAAAATAAAGTAGCGAAATGTAGAATCTAGAAGAGGTAGTTGGCTTTTGCAAATCAGAGTAAGCATGTCTATTGCCTCAGGGCATTCACATTCAGTATTTATTTATCAAAAGTGCTAACCAAATTAAACAGTTTTTGGATCATTCTAAGAGGCTAGCTCCCAGTTGGCCACATACGTAGTTTTGAGTTGTCATATGTCATTTCAGTTAAAATACTGTCCTATCCTATTTCTGATATGTCTAGGGGAAACACCAGGCCTTGAGTGGGCTACATGGCCCATCTCTGGATGATGCAAAGGAGCTGTGGTAAGGATTATAAACAGTTAGGAAATTTTTTTTTTTTTTCTTTGAGACAGGGTCTCGCTTTGTCACCCAGGTTGGACTTCAATGGTGTGAACATGGATGACTGCAACCTCCACCTCCTGGGCTCAAGTGATCCTCACACCTCAGCCCCCCAAGTAGCTGAGATTATAGGTGTGCACCACCATGTCTGGCTAATTCTTGTATTTTTTGTAGTGACAGAGTTTCCCCACTTTGCCCAGTTTGGTCTTGAACCCGTGAGATCAGGCAATCCGCCTGCCTTGGCCCCTCAAAGTGCTGGGGATTATAGGCATGAGTCACTGTGCCTGGCCCAGTTAGGGTATTTCTAATACTCTAATCTCATTTGAATGAAACAGCAACATCCCATGGTTGGAGTGTTAAATTCATGTGGGTTAACAGAAGGACAAAATAAAAGCTATTGGCTGTATCCTTGAGGGAACTCAAGGTGTTTCTTGCCTCACTTTGCCTCCAAAAGAGGATACCTACTGATAACAAAAGTAGGTAACAATGCTGGGGGCTGGAGTTTTTTATGTCACTAGTGAAAAGGTTAAAGCAGTACTTTCTCAACCTTTTTCAGTTTATGCCACAGCCTGCAGTGACTGGGATAAAATTCTTTCATCCTCCTACCTGCCCCAAAGGCACACTCTGACCCTTTTCTTTGAGAAGCACTCTAAAGTTCCTTGAATGCATGTGGTATTGCACCTGGCTTTTCCTCACTCAGTTGTTTTCTATAAACCTTGCTTTCCTTATGGGTAAGTAGTAGATGGCCTTAGGGTTCCCCCTAATTGAGAAAGTGGTGTCTCCTTTTCTTTTTTCTCTTCCATTCCTAAACCTTCCCTTTTTAAAAGTTCACTTCAGAAACAATTCAAAGAGATCTATTTGAGCTTGTTGGTCTTCAAGAAAAACATATTTTCGCTTGTGATATACTTTTGCTTGTGGCAGTTCTTTGTTTTTTGTTTGTTTAAGTTCTGGGATACATGTGCAGAATGTGCAGGTTACACAGGTATACATGTGCCATGGTGGTTTGCTGCACCTATCAACCCGTCATCTGGTTTTAAGCCCCACATGCATTAGGTATTTGTCCTCATGCTCTCCTTCCCCTTGTCCCCCAGTTCTCTTTTTTCTTAAAACTTTTATTTTAAGTTTGGGGGTACATGTGCAGGTTTGTTACACGGCTAAACTCATGTCATGGAGATTTGTTGAACAGATTATTTTATCACTCAGGAATTAAGCCTAGTACCCATTAGTTATTTTTCCTGATCCTGTGCCTCCTCCCACCCTCCACCCTCTCAGGCCCCAGTGTGTGTTGGTCCCCTATGTGTGTACATACGTTCTCAAAATTTAGCTCCTACTTATAAGTGAGAATATGCAGTATGGATTTTCTGTTCCTGAGTTAGTTTGCTAAGAATAATGGCTTCCAGCTCCAACCATGTCCCTGCAAAGGACATGACCTCATTCATATGTATGGCTGCCTAGTTTTCCATGGCATATATGTACCACACTTTCTTTATCCAGTCTATCATTGATGGGAATTTAGGTTGAGTCCATTTCTTTGCTATTGTGAACAGTGCTGCAATGAACATACACATGCATGTATCTTTATAACAGAATGATTTATATTCCTTTGGGTATATACCCAATAATGGGATTGCTAGGTCGAATGGTATTTCTGTCTTTGAGGAATCACCACACTGTCTTCCACAATGTCAATCTTTTACCATCTATAAGTCATCAAGAGCCCAAACTAGTGTCTGGGTTTATGAGAAAATGGTCAAGAATGACAGGTGGAGGGCCGGGCATGGTGGCTCACGCCTGTAATCTCAGCACTTTGGAGACCGAGGTGGGCAGATCACGAGGTCAAGAGTTCAAGACCAGCCCGGCCAACATGGTGAAATCCCATCTCTACTAAGAATACAAAAATTAGCCAGGCGTGGTGGTGCGTGCCTGTAATCCCAGCTACTCGGGAAGCTGAGGCAGGAGAATCGCTTGAACCCGGGAGACGGAGGTTGCAGTGAGCCAAGATCGTGCCACTGTACTCCAGCCTCTGTGACAGAGCAAGACTCCGTCTCAAGAAAAACAAACAAAACAGAATGATAGGTAGAAATTAGGAAAGTGTGCAAAGTTTCTTCTGCTAAGAACTGTACAATTTTATTTAATATTAAATATACTAATATATTTCCACACCCAGGCAGATCACTTGAGGCCAGGAGTCTGAGATCAGCCTGGCCAATATGGCGAAACCCTGTTTTTAGTGGAAATACAAAAATTAGCCGGGCGTGGTGGCGCATGCCTGTAATCCCAGCTACTTAGGTGGCATGCATCAGTAGTAGTCCCAGCTACGTGGGAGGCTGAGGTGGTAGAATTATTTGAGCCCAGAAATTCAAGTCCAACCTGGGCAACATAGAGAGACCCTGCCTCCAGATAAAAATAATTTTTTAAAAAATCAAATATATAAAATATCTAATGAATGTGCAATGCAGATGACTTTGGCAGACTCCAATTCTACTAGGAAACCTGTGTAGCTAAGATAGTAATTACTCATTTGTCTCTCTTTAATATCTCAACACAGCTTAGAAATCTAAAGATGAGGAGCAATATTAAATTTGGTATTCAAAATTAAGGTTTACATTAATGCTATCAAATGACTTTTATTAATTTAATACTTATAAGCTTGGTTTTTCACAGATCAATTTTCCTTTGACTATTATTATTATTTTAAATTTTTTTTTTTTTTTTTTTGAGACGGAGTCTCGCTCTGTCGCTTAGGCTGGAGTGCAGTGGCCGGATCTCAGCTCACTGCAAGCTCCGCCTCCCGGGTTCATGCCATTCTCCTGTCTCAGCCTCCCAAGCAGCTGGGACTACAGGCGCCCGCCACCTCGTCCGGCTAGTTTTTCATATTTTTTAGTAGAGACGGGGTTTCACCGTGTTAGCCAGGATGGTTTCAATCTCCTGACCTTGTGATCGCCCGTCTCGGCCTCCCAAAGTGCTGGGATTACAGGCTTGAGCCACCGCGCCCGGCCTTTAAATTTTTATAGACTTAGAGTACAAGTGAATTTTTGTTCGTTTCTTTGGTTGGTTGGTTGGTTTTTTTGAGACAGGATCTTGCCTGTTGCCAGGCTGGAGTGCAGTGCTGGAGTGCGCAGCTCACAATAACTTCGAGCTCCCAGGCTCAAGCAATCCTCTCACCTTGGCCTCTTGAGTAGGTGGGACCACAAGTGCACATCACCACACACAGCTAATTGTTTAAAAAAAAAAAAAAAAATTCTAGAGACTGGGTCTCCCTATGTTGCCCAGCAGGTCTTGAACCCCTGGGCTCAAGGGATCCTCACACCTTGGCCTCCCAAAGTGCTGGGACTACAGGTGTGAACCACTGGCCCAGCACAAGTGCCGATTTGTTACACGGATCTACTGCATAGTGATGAAGTCTGGGCTTTTAATGATCCCATTATTCTAATAGTGTACATTATACTCATTAGGCAATTTCTCATCCTTCACCCTCTACTTCCACCCTCCTACCTTTCCAAGTCCAGATATTCCTCTCTCTATGTCCATGTGTACATATTATTTAGCTCCCACTTACTAGTGAGAACATGAGGTATTTGGCTTTCTGTTTCTGAGTTACTTCACTTAAGATAATAGCCTCCAGTTCCATCTATTGCTGTTGCAAAAAACATGATTGCATGTATTTTTATGGATGAGTAGTATTCCATGGTATATATGTACCATTTTCTTTATTCAACCATCCACTGATGGACACTTAGGTTGGTTCCACATATTTGTTATTGTGAATAGTGCTGCAATAAACATGAGTGCGGGTTGATTTTGATATAATGATTTCTTTTCTTGTGGGTAGATACCCAGTAGTGGGATGTTGGGTTGAATGGTAGTACTATTTTTAGTTCTTTGAGACATCTCTATACTGTTTTTCACAGAGGCTGTACTAATTTACATCCCCAACAGTATATAAGCGTCCTCTTTTCTCTGCATCCTCACCAACATGTTTTTTTGTTGTTATTTTTTCATTTTTAATAGCAGCCATTTTTCGCTCCTGTAATCTCAGCACTTTGGGAGGCTGAGGCAGGAGGATTTAGACAGAGTCTCAACATAGACATATGTCTAAGATCCTATATGACATAGGATCTTACTATGTTGCATAGGCTGGTCTCGAACTCCTGGGCTCCAGCCAGACTCTTGGGCTTGAGCCCAGGAGATTGAGATCAGCCTGGGTAACATAGTGAAACCCTGCCTCTACAAAAAATAATAAGTTAGCTCAGCACGGTGGAATGTGCCCATAGTCCCAGCTACTTGCAAGGCTGAGGTGGGTGCATCAGTTGAGTGTAGGAGGTTGAGGCTGCAGTGAGCTGTGATCACATTACTGCACTCCGCCCTGGGTGACAGAGCAAAATTGATATGGTTAGGCCTTCTGTCACCACCCAAATCTCATCCTGAATTATAATCCCCATGATCCCCATGTCTCAAGGGTGAGACCAGGCGGAAGTAAGTGAATCAAGGGGTTGGTTTACCCCATGCTGTTCTCATGATAGACAGTGAGTTCTCATGAGATCTCATGGTTTTATAGGGGGCTCTTCCCTCTTCCCTCACCTTCTCCTTCTTGCCACCTTGTGAAGAAGGTTCCTGCTTCCCCTTTGCCTTCTGTCATGATTGTAAGTTTCCTGAGTCCTCCCTAGCCATGCTGAACTGTGAGTCGATTAAACCTGTTTCCTTTATAAATTACTCAGTCTCAGGCAGTTTTTTATAGCAGTATGAAAACAGATTAATACAAAGTCCTTGTCCCTAAAAACAAAAACAAATAAACAAAACAACAACAAAAAAAAACAAAATAAAACCAATCCCAGCCATTCTGACTGGTGTTAGATGATATCTCATTGTAGTTTTAATTTACACTTCTCTGATGATTAGTGATGTGGAGCATTTTTTCATATGCTCCTTGGCCATTTGTATGTCTTCTTTTGAAAAATAGCCCATTTTTAATGGGGTAGTTTTTTTCTTTTTCTTTCTCTTTTCTTTTCTTTTTTCTTTCTTTCTTTCTTTTCTTTTTCTTTCTTTTTTTTTTTTT
>NW_012115488.1:17837922-17839024 GCF_000951035.1 Colobus angolensis palliatus | reverse complement strand
AAAAAAAACGCCGGGTATGGTGGTACATGCCTATAATCCCAGCTGCTTGGGAAGCTGAAGCAAGAGAATCACTTGAACCCATGGCAGAGGTTGCAGTGAGCCAAGATTGTGCCACTGCACTCTAGCCTGGGTAACAGAACAAGACTCTGTCTCAGAAAAAAAAAAAAATGTAGACAAAAATCCATTTCTCCCGTTATGCAAAGTTTGCTGCAGGTGCAGGAATTATTCTAGGGCACATGTTTTCTGTGGATTTTCCAGAGATCCAGATTACTTTGATGTATGTTAGCTCTTTCATCTCAACTTGAGGCCTCCTTCATGACCAGTAGGGAAAGATACATGAAGAACTGTGAATGGACGTTTACTGCATCTGCCTAAAAATGATATGCATCACTTCTGCTCATATTTTTTCATCAAATCTAGTGACACAGTAGTCTTCCATGTGTCAGGAAGGGGAAGATGATGTAACATAAATAAAAACCCAAACTGTCTACCTTATTGTAGCATTGTTACCTAATGTATAACTATATAGCATTTTCTATGTGACAGGCTATGAGATTAAGACATACTTATATCCATTTATCTAATCTTTCTATTCACTTTATTCTCACAAAGCTCCTAAGTGATAGGTAATAAAAGAATCCCTTCTTTTCAAATGAAAAAAAAAAAAAAAGAAAAGAAACAAAAACCCCCTGCTAATTTGATTTTTGAAAACACTTATTTCAATAGATGACATAAAATCTTTTTATTTTCAATACAGTCTTTGTGGCAGTGGCAACCATGAGAGTGTGCCTCTTAGCTCTTCTACAGCAGGAAGTCTAATGGGTCAAGAGCTCTTACCTCTGTGGTCTGAAATCAATTGCTAGGTTTGCACTGAAGCCAAACTTGCCAGGAGCTGCTCCATCCAGCAGGAAGGCAGGCCTGTTCCTGGGAGATGCCAGGACTCTTCTAATGGTCCGCTTTGTGTTTTTTGTTTGTTTGTTTGTTTGTTTTTGAGATGGAGCATCGTTCTGTCACCCAGGCTGGAGTGTGGCGGCATGATCTCGGCTCACTGCAACCTCCACCTCCCAGGTTCAAGCGATTCTCCTGCCTCAGCCTCCCGAGT
>NW_012115488.1:17833560-17837252 GCF_000951035.1 Colobus angolensis palliatus | reverse complement strand
GTGATCCGCCCGTCTCGGCCTCCCAAAGTGCTGGGATTACAGGCTTGAGCCACCGTGCCCGGCTTTTGTTTGTTTTTGAGACCAAGTCTCACTATCACCTAGGCTGGAGTGCAGTGGCACAATCTTGGCTCACTGCAATGTCCATCTCCAGGTTTCAAGCAATTTTCCTGCCTCAGCCTCCCAAGTAGCTGGGATTATAGGCGTACATCACCACACCCAGCTAATTTTTGTATTTTTAGTAGAGATAGGGTTTCACCATGTTGGCCAGGCTGGTCTTGAACTCCTGACCTCAGGTGATCTGCCTGCCTCAGCCTCCCAAAGTGCTGGAATTACAGGTATGAGCCACTACACCCAGCCAGTCTACTTTGGTTTGAGGACCCTCCAGTGGTCTTGTAGACTTTTCCTCTTATTACACAACAGTAAAAGTTGCTTCTACCTGTCCTTCTTTTTCCCTTCCTTCCCGCCTGCCTACCTTCCTCCTTTCTTTTTTTCTTTTCTTCACTCAAAATCAGACACGCATAATAGTCCTATGGCTCTCCTAGCCTCTCCCAAATCTCCATGTTTCTTTCATCAGTATTTACCTTAATAAATATTTTTCATATTTAATCCTATCTTGGCTTCTGCTCTTTGGAGGATCTAGACTAACATAGGGCTAGTGTATTCTATATGTGATTCTGTGTGTATAGGATAATAATTTGTAATAATTTTGACTTTTAACTAATTTTAACTTGTATTAAAATAATGTATACATATAATTTAAAAGTTCAATGGAACAGAAAAAAGCTTATAACAAATTGTAGCAAACTATAACCTTTCTCCTACCTTTCTCATCCTATTATTTAAATGCTACCACTTTCAATATTCATACATTTTGCTGAGGTGAAGGAGTTTCTAATGATATGCTAATATTGTTAATTCTTGTTTTATTAGTTATATATATCATAGTAGATAAGGATATATACAACCCCATTTGTCTTTCCCTAAAATTTCTCTAAATATTTTAAATTATCAGTCACTTTTAAGAATAGTATGAATATTAAAATATAATCTACTATTGATTCACTATGTAATATAGTTTTTCATTTTGAAATGTTTTCTTGTTTCCATTTTTTCTTCTGAGATACAAATTATCAATCTCTCCAATTTACTTATTTTCCCACATACCTATCAAAAATTCTTTCCAAATTCTCAGAAAGGTCTTCAAAATATCCTCAGTACTATTTTGTATATAGTTAAAATGCATCAGATTATTCATCAATCCCAGATACATAGCTGCCATCCAGGAATTTCTTTACCCTGCCTTTATTTTGGGACATCCTGGATCTCAGTGCTCATGATTTGCTTCTAATTTCCAAGATCCAGGATGACCAAAAATATGTTTGGATGTGGTAATTCATTAAATAATATCTTTTTTTTTTTTTTTTTTTTTGAAATTTAGAGACAAGGTCTCACTCTGTCACCCAGGCTGGACTGCACTGGTGTGATCATAGTTCAACACCTTGAACTTCTGGGCTCAAGGGCTCCCTCCCTCTTCAGCCTCCCAAAGCACTGGGATTACAGGTGTGAGCCACCACATCTGGCTTGTAATGTAGTATCTTTTTTTTTTTTTTTTGAGATGAAGTCTCACTTTGCTGTACAGGCTGAAGTGCAGTGGCCTGGTCTCAGCTCACTGCAACCACTTGCCACCTAGGTTCATGTAATTCTCCTGCCTCAACCTCCTGAGGATCTGGGATTACAGGGGTGCACCACCACACCTGGCAAATTTTTTTGTATTTTTAGTAGAGACGGGGTTTCATCATGTTGGCCAGGCTGGTCTTTTAACTCCTGACCTCAGGTGATTCACTCTCCTTGACCTCCCAAAGTGCTGGGATTACAGGCTTCAGCCACCATGCCCGGCCATGGCTTGTAATATCTTAAGAAAGAATGGAAGGGAAGTATATTTTTTGAGACTCGCATGTTGAAAATACCTTTGGTTTTTTCTTATAACTAATGAATAGTTTGGCTGAATATAAAACTCTTGGTTGAAAATTTTTCCTTAGAATTTTGAGAGCATTGCTGCACTGTCTTCTACATGTACTTACTGCTCTTGCAGTCTGATGAGATAATCCTCCACATATTACTTTTTTCTCTCTCTCTTCAGGTTAAAGAATCTTCATATTATTTATAGCATTCTATGCCTTGTTGTTGGTCTTCATTTGCTACTATGGGCACTGAGTGGGCCCTTTAAACACATAGACTCTTGTTCTTTGAATTTGAAAAATTTTCTTTATGTTGTGTCTTTGATAACTCCCTCATTTCCATTTTCTTTATTCTTTATTTTTTTTGGAACTCTATTAATCAGATATTGAAATTCCTGAATTTTCCTTTTTTTATATATATATTTTCGTAGAGATAGGGGCCTAACTTTATTGCCCAAGGTGGTCTCCAACTCCTGGCTTCAAGTCATCCTCTGGCCTCAAAGTGTTGGGATTATATGCATGTGTCACTGCACCTGGCCCAAACTTACTGGATTTTCTTATTTTTTTCTTATATTCCATTGCTTTTTGTCGTTGTTGTTCTATTTTCTTAACACTTTCATTTGTCATTTTTTTCTAAGAGGACTTTTTTGGGGGGAGGGTTCCCAAATTATTCCTTTTAAAATATAGCATCTTATTTCTTTGCTACAAAGTAACATTGTTTTTTGTGTTTTTTGTTGCGAGGATGCAATATCTTGTTTCTCTGAGAATATTACTGATTTTTTAAAAAGATTTTCTTTTCTTCTTCTTGCCCTATCTCAATATTCTCTGGGTTCCTTTTCCATATTAGGTTGATTGAACCTGTGCCTCTCGTGTCAAGCGGTCATTTTCAAACATCTGGAGATCTTTGGCTAATCACCTATATTTCAGGTTAAGGCAGTATAAAGCTTATTGGCTAGTTTAATTCTCAATTACCTGGGTAAAAAGCTGAATTTTTGGTTGGAGGATCCCAAGACTACTCAACTTTTCCAAGAAGAAATCCCCTGATCTCCTGTCCAATAGGGCATAGGTCTGATTGTTGGCATTTTGGGAAAAGAACAAATGAACTCAGGGTGCCACCTTCAGTGTCTGAAGTTAACCCTCCCCCACCACCATCTGTTAAGCTGGTGTCTCCTATCCCAGAGCTTCTCCAGTTCAATATATCCAGAGACTAAACATCTAGTTCATGGTGGGAGATAAGAAGGCATTTGTAGGGTAGTCTAGGTACGCCAAGTATAGATTTTTTGGAGTTTCCCTCTGTTTCCAGCAGTCCTGTCTTGCTCCTTATTTTAACTGTTTACCAGAGTCCTGAAACAATTCTATTTGCTTCTCTTTGGTATTCCCTTCTGCAGGCATTTAGGTTGCAGCTTACTTTGCTCTACTAATTTAATTATTGCTCCTTCTCTGCTTTCCATCTTCCAAATATTTGTTTAAATTCTTTGCCTGAAGCCAGGCATGCTGGCGTGCACCTGTAGTACCAGCCTACTCAGGAGGGTGAGGTGAAAGGACCACTTGAACCCAGGAATTCAAGGCTGCAGTGAGCTAGGATGGCACCACTGCACTTTAGCCTGGGTGACAGAGCAAGACCCTTTCTCTAAAAAATAAACAAACAGTCCGGGCGCGGTGGCTCACGCCTGTAATCCCAGCACTTTGGGAGGCCGAGACGGGCGGATCACAAGGTCAGGAGATCGAGACCAT
>NW_012115488.1:17781695-17833019 GCF_000951035.1 Colobus angolensis palliatus | reverse complement strand
TGTTAGCCAGGATGGTCTCGATCTCCTGACCTCGTGATCCGCCCGTCTGGGCCTCCCAAAGTGCTGGGATTACAGGCTTGAGCCACCGCGCCCGGCCAACTACTGCATGATTGTTAAACCTGATTTACCATCATTTTCTATTCAGTGATATCATTTATAAGGAAAAAGCCTAGTAGGGTGAGCAGATATGGAAACGATTTTAAGTTCACTCCTGTTACAGCACATTCTTATTGTAGTCTGGGACCATAAGAAGACATTTTGGTAATGTTTTCTTTTTGTAAAAAGAAAAAAATATATATTAAGGCAGAGTCTCACTATGTTGCCCAGAATGGCCTTGAACTCCTGGACTTAAGCAATCCTCCTGCCTCAGCCTCCCAAATAGCTGGGGCTACCGACATGCAACACTATGCCCCATTCTTTTCCACTACTAATAATCTGAAATAATGCCTATCATTCATTCATTCACTAAACAAATATTTACTATTGCCCTGGTACTGGACTAATTTCTGGAAAAGACAAAGATGAGTGAGACCATCTTTTCAATAGCTCAGTGACTTGAAAAGACAGGCTTCTCTAGAAATAATCATCACAAAGTGAGATAAATTCCAGAATAATGATTTGGGCATGCACTTAAAGAACAAACGATGGAGAACTATATGCCTATGAGAGTTGTACAAGGATTTTCTGAAGTGACTTTTACTTTTTTTCAAATTATTTATTTTTAAAAATTGACATATAAAATTATATGCATTTAATATGTACAACATAATGTTTTGAATATATACACATTGTGGAATGATTCAATCTAGCTAATTAACGAATCTATTATTTCACAGTTATCATTTTTGTGGTGAGAACACTTAGCATTTTTAAACTTTTAGCATTTTTCAAGAACATAATATATCTTCATTAACTAGTCGCCATTCTGTGCATGAACTTATTCCTTCTAACTATAATTATGTATTATTTGACCAACATCTTCCCAATATCTCCTCTCTCACTCCCCACAACCCCAGCCTTTGGTAATCATCATTCTACTTTCTATTTCTATAGAATAAAATTTTTAGATTCCACATATGTGAGATCATGTGGTATTTGTCTTTCTGTGCCTGGCTTATTTCACTTAACTTGATGTCTTTCAGGTTTACCCATGTTGTTGCAAATGACAAGACTTCTTTTTTTGGCTGAATAGTATTTTATTTTATATAAGTACAATATTTTCTTTATCTTGGTTGATTTTTGTATCTGGCTATTGTGAATAGTGTTGCAATAAATATGAGAGGTCAGATATCTTTTTGACATACTGACTTCATTAGCTTTGGATATACACCCAGTAGTTGGATTGCTGGATCATATGCTAGCTCTACTTTTAATTTTTTTAGGGATTCCTAAATTGTTTTCTATAATAGCCATACAAATTTACATTCCCCGCAACAGTGTGCAAGGGTTCGTTTTTCTCCACATCCTCACCAACACTTGTTTATCTTTTGTCTTTTTAATGGTAGCCTTTCTAATAGGAGTGTAGGGTGTTAATGTGATTTTTATTTGCATTTCTTTGATTCCTTAATGATTAATAATGTTGAGATTTTGCATACTTATCCACTGTGTGTTTTCTTTTGAAAAAAAAAAAAGTCTATTCACATCTTTGGCCCATTTTTCAGTTGGGTGGTCTTCTTGCTGTTAGTTGTTTACATTCATTATATATTTTGAGTATTAACCTCTTAGGTGTATAGTCTGCAAATATTTTCTCCCATTCTATACATTGTCTCTTCACTGTTGATTATTTCCTTTACTATGAAGATTTTTAGTTTGATGTAATCCCATTTGTCTATGTTTGCATTTGTTGCCCTGAGGTGAATTTTGAAATGTATCTTAAACAATGAGTAGAACACTCTCAGGTAAAGAAGACTAGTGAAGAGAAAAACAGCAAACTATCAGAAATCTTCAGAGTGTTACTTATCAGGTAATCTCTCTCTAAAGCTTTTAAAGGAATAGATATAAAGAAAAGGCAAATATTCATAGTGTATCTTTGGTTCCTATCTTTTAGAGCATCTTTACTGGATTCTTTCACAAATAAGGCACAGATGTCATCATGTCAAGTGTCTTTGAATTACTATTTATCTGACTTGCAGTTTTTCTTTAGTTCATGCAAGACCATGACAGACTAACAGACTGAACACTGCAGTCATGTGAGGGCTCAAGTCTGAAGTCAAATGAAAATGAGTCATGTAACAGTTAAAACCTTTAAGGCATATATACGGCCAGTTTTAGTTGCTTAAGCCTGTAATCCCAGCATTTTGGGAGGCTGAGGTGAGAGGACTGCTTGAGCCCAGGAGTTCAGATCACCCTGGGCAACATAGGGAGACCCTATCTTTACAATTAATTAATTAATTAGGCATACATACAGTACCATAGTAAAAGGAAAGCAAAATAATCATGAACACAAGATTCAGAATAGTGATTACCTTGGATGCAGTGGGGGATAAAGGTGTTTTAGTCTGTTTTGTGCTGCTATAACAGACTACTTGAGACTGGGTAATTTATAAAGAATAGAAATTTCTTTCTCATAGTTCTGGAGGCTGGAAAGTACAAGATTAAGACACTGACAGGTCAGGGTCCAGTCTCTCTGCTTCCAACATAGCACCTTGAATGCTGCATCCTTCAGAGGGGAGGAACACCGTGTCCTCCTCATATAACAGAAGAGAGAGAAAACCTACCCTCACGAGTCCTTTTTTTTTTGTTTTGAGATGGAGTCTTGCTTTTTTGTCTCCCAGGCTGCAGTTCAGTGACCCAATCTTAGCTCACTGCAACTGCCACCGCCTGGGTTCAGGTGATTCTCATGTCTCAGCCACCTAAGGACTGCAAGCATGTGCCACCACGCCCAGCTAATTTTTTGTATTTTTAGTAGAGACAGGATTTCACCATGTTGGCCAGGCTGGCCTTGAACTCCTGACCTCAAGTGATCTCCCCACCTCGGCCTCCCAAACTGCTGAGATTACAGGCGTGAGCCACTGAGCCCAGTCTCACAAGCCATTTTTACAGCAACATTAATGCATTCATGATGGTCCATCCCCTCATGACTTAAACACCTCCCATTAGGCCCCACATTCTAACACTGTTGTATTGAAGATTAGGTTTCTAACACAAGAATTTGGGGAAACACATTCAAATCAAAGCAGGAGGGAACAAGATAAGGAAGAACCACAGAGGTGGACGTAAATTATTGTCTGTGCTCTAGTTTTCCTGTGGTAGACTCGTAAATGGTCTTTTTCTTCTTGTGCAATATATAAAATTATTAAAATAAAAGGTTTGAGCCAGGCACTGTAGCTTAGGCCTATTAATCCCAGCTATCCAGAAGGCTGAGGCAGGAGGATTTATTGAGCCCATGAGTTTGAGACCAGCTTGAGCAACATAGCAAGACTCCGTCTCTAAAAAAATAAGGCCAGGTACAGTGGCTCACACCTGTAATCCCAGCACTTTGGGAGGTTGACGTGAGAGGATTGCTTGAACTCAGGAGTTTGAGACCAGCCTGGGCAACATAGTGAGACCACCTCTCTACAAAACAAACAAACAAACATTAGTTAGGTGTGGTAGCACGTATCAGTAGTCCCAGCTACTCAGGAGGTTGTGGCTGCAGTGAGCCACGATGATGCCATTGCACTCCAACCTGGATGATGGAACGAGACCCTGTCTCAACAAAATAATTTTTAAAATATTTGGGGAATAGTCAGTGAATAATAAAAACAATAATCAAAAAATATTTTAAAATAAAAATAAATAAAAAATAATAAATTGGCCAGGTGTGGTGGTACATACCTGTAGTCCCAGCTACTCAGAAGGCTGAGGCAGAAGGATTGCTTGAACCAAAGAGATCAAGACCAGTGTGAGCAACATAGTGAGACACTGACTACACTAATAAATTTTAAAAAATAATAATAAGGCTGGGAATGGTGGTTCACACCTGTAATCCTAGCACTTAGGGAGGTCAAGGCGGGAGAATGGTTTGAGCCCAGGAGTTCAACACCAGCCTGGGGAACAAAGTGAGACTCTCTCTCTAAAAAAATAAAAACCAAAACAAAATAAAATAAAACTTAACTGGGCATGGTGGCACATGGCTGCAGTCCTAGCTACTCTGGAGGCTGAGGTGGGAGGATTGTTGGAACCCAGAATTTCAAGGTTGCAGTGAGCTACGATTATGCCACTGCACTCTAGCCTGGGTGACAGCAAGACTCGGTTTGTAAAAAAAATAAAAAATAAAGAAGGTTGGAAGGAGAGAAGGAAGGAAGTCCTGTGTGTACAAATGATGAGACTGTGATAGTAAATAAGAATTATGAATAATTACATTCTATGTATCAAATGTTCAATATGAAAAAACAAAAGAAACTGAGTAATTCAAATTAGGGAGTGGAGGTAAGGCACAAAAAAAGAACAATTAGGCCCTTAATAAAGTACAACTTTCAGAATGAGAAGCCAGGTGGAGTGGGTGAGGTGGGAAGCATTAGGTTTTAATCTGGGGGTATACATATCTAACAGGGTGAGCCTGGCTGTGCTTGATGACTCAAAAGACTTACCTGGCACGGGAGTGAGGTGGAATGGGGCCAGCCAATGGAAAGCTAGAATTTGTTCTGGCAGAATACACAAGGAAAGATTGGCTCTTCTGTTCTGTAGCTAGTAGCTCTTTCTACAACTATGTGCTTTAGCTGGCTTCTAGGATCCCAGGAGTCCAGAAAGCATAAGTGGAACATGCTGTCTCTCTCTCCTAGCTCTATCAGGAAAACAATCAGGATGCAACATGAGATCTATAAAGAAAGAGCCTGAATATAAGCAATGGAAAATAGGTTGGAGATATTTGAAAGAAGACGATGAGGTACTAGTCCACTAGATAATTCCTGACTTGAAAGGGGCTCAGTGATCTTAAAGTTTTTCAGGGCCCAGTGTGGTGGGCGAAGTGATGAGATACTTTAAATTCAAGTCTCTCTTACTACAAATCGCCTGTTATTATGGCCCTATAGCTTTTTCTTGGCCAACAACAGATTAGCCTGAAAGTACATTTTTGAGGCATGGAATCCTAAGAACTGTTTTCCTGCTCTGGTGGCAGTGAAGTTGTAGGGCCAAAGAGAAAAGACAAAGTTCATGGTTTTTATAAGAACATTTTGTGTGGATAATGTTTTAGGGGAAAAAATGGCTTCTTACCTGTTTATATGGCATCACAATCCAATAAAATTTATAGATACCCACTGATTAAAGTTTCATAAAATGTTCTGGAAACTCTTTCCTAGAAGTATTGATGATATGTGAAAATAGAGCAAATTCTCAGACAATGAACTTATGTTAAAATGTTTATGTATTTAAACAAATGGTGTAATATAACCAAATACTAAACATATTTTTTTTTTACCTCAAACCCCCAAATTCCCAGGAAACGTCAATCCACAGAATACCTCTCTCTAAACCAATGGTATTTAATGTTTTTGAGGGATCCTAGGACACCTTATATTATGTTCAACTTTTGGATTCTTTCATTCAACATTTAGGATTTTACTCTATATGTTAAATCTTGGAAGCAACAATAAATTACCTCTAACACAGTAGACTCATTATTTCATGGCTTTATTTTTCCTAGTCCCAATTCTCTACTTGCATTAGACTATGGTCTCTTCACCACTTTCTAGGAAACTCCTATCATGGCAGCAGATGTGCCTCTGCACCTAGGCAGTACAAGAAAGGATGTTGTTGTAGGGAATAAAACTTCATCCCTTCCTCTGGCAGTTATTATTCCGTTTCACTCTTTTCATCTGTCAATTTTTCCCTGTTGTTCATAGGGTCTCTTCCTTTTTTTCCCTAAGTCTTCTAGTGATCTCTGTGTACTCAGTTTGAAGCCCAAATCCAGTGCATCCCTGAATTATGGCCTCACTAAATTTGCAAATTGTACTTGTGCTTCCATGAAGTGGCTTGAGGGGAAAATGAATTCCTATAACAGGTTTCTATCAACATACTCCTTTAAAGTGTGCACCCCCAATCCTAAGAAGAATTACAGCTCTTTTGCAGGAACTAGGAGAGTTATGACATATATCATTGTATACACAGAGGCAGCTCATAGGCTCTGAAATTACTGCTTTGAAACTGTCCTCGACCAGCAACACCAGCACCTTAGGGTTAAGAGAAGACTGGGAATAAATGAACTACAGAGCTGCTTGAGAAGCTGTAAGATCTTTTCTAATATGTTCTCATTTTTGTGTACTCTGGAGTGGCACTTAGGCATAACAAAGTCTGGGTTTCCTGTCCTAGACCCTAACAGATGTGGTTTTTAATGCTTGGGAATCCACCATGACCTGGATCTACAAGTGCTCTGGGGAGCCCAGTTACTCTCAGACATGTACATGAAATAAGGGAACAGGAATTATGCCTGCCAGTTTCCACCTTTATTTGTGAGTCAGAGCAGCATAGTAAGAGTTATGTGGGTGTGTCTTTAAATAAGTACCCTAAACTCCAAGGTACCCTATGTGGGTGTGTCTTTAGTTAAGTACCTTAACCTTAGAGGGTTAGCGACATACCTTAGAGGGTTAGGGTACTTAAATAAAGACACACCCATATAGGGTACCTAACTAAAGACACACCCACATAAACAAGCCACAACTTTCAGCAAAGTCCATGCTTAAGCATAAACATTCATGAACTCTGTTCTTCTAACGTTTGGATACATTGTGTCTTGGGAAGTTGATGCTATGTGCAAAAAGATTAATTATTAAGGTATCTAAGAGATAGCCCTCCCCTGGGGCATCCTCAAACTGAACAGCTAGGCAATTCTGTAGCCTCCATAAAGTTCATGAATGTTACTCACTGCCCACAAGCAGCTAACTTTTGTACCTATTAGAACTGAAAGAAATTCAGGGCACCCAATATGGCAGGGCACTATATGCAATGAAGATTCCTGTACCAGGGTAGAAACTGATACCGTTGGGATGTTTGTTGCCTCCAAATCTCATGTTCAAATGTAATTCCTAATGTTGCAGGTGGGGCCTGGTGGGGCGTGTTTGGATCATTGGGGTGAATCCCTCTTGAATGGCTTAGCGCCATCCTCTTGGTGCTAGTCAGTTCTTGCTCTGAGTTCACGTAAGATGTGGTTGTTTACAAGTGTATGACATCTTCTCCCTCTCTCTCCATGTCACATGCTGGTTCTCCTTCGCCTTCTGCCATGCTTGTAAGCTTCCTTGAGGCCCCAGCGCATCTGCTTCTGTACATACCCTATGTGGGTGTGTTCAGTTCTTGTACAGCCTGCAGAACCGTGAGTCAATGAAACTTGTTTACTTTATACATTACCTAGCCTCAGGTATTTCTCTCTCTCTCTCTGTCACTCTGTTCCTTTTTTTGAGACAGGGTCTTACTCTATCACCCAGCTGCTGGAGTGCAGTGGTGCAATCATGGCTCACTGTAATCTCTGTCTCCTGGGCTCAAGTTATCCTCCCACCTTAGCCTCCCGAGTAGCTGGGACTACAGGTGTGCACCACCAGGCTAATTTTTGTATTTTTTGTAGAGACAGGGTTTCACTGTGTTGCCCAGGCTGGTTTCAAACTCCTGAGCTCTAGTGATCTGCCACCCTCAGCCTCCCAAAATGCTGGGATTATAGGTGTGAGCCACTGTGTCCGTCTAGGTATTTCTTTATAGCAATGCAACAACAAACTAACACAGAGGCAAGGACTGAATGTAGGTTACTCCCAAATGGCAGTGGAAACTCATAAAGCAAATTTCATGAAATTATAACAAAAGTTCCAGGTGCAAATACTGTTCCAGATTAAGTTACATTCCAAACATTTGAATAAGCATAACAGTAAGGTGCAACTGTCTCCTGTCAGATGAGTAATATCCAGGAGTTTAGTATTGTAATAGGAACATTAAAGTTTAGTACTTCAGTAGGAATATTTGTTTCCATTAAATAGTTATTGTGATATTCCATGATTTCATTTCAGAAGGTTTTTTTTTTTCCTCTCCTGAGTGTATCTTCCCCATTATTAGTATCTTGTTACTTCAAAAGATCTTCCATTGATGAAACAGTCCAGAATCAATTTTGATTATTGGCAAGCCATGATTCTTCCAGAATCTTTTTTTTAAATACTGGCTTTTTATATATCCACAACTGTAAACATGTAATTTATTTTGTGTATTACAAATTTTTATTCTCTATTCTTTACGTATCTTAGTTACGTATCTTAGTTCAGTGCTTAGCTCAGTTAGTAGCTTTGCTATGTGATCTGCTTGACGAAATATTGATTAGGGGTAAGTGTTCCCAGACCATCTTAGGGCATTCCGTTAATATGTTTTGTTCTTTCCCCCTCCTTGCCAGGATTTCACATTTCATCTTAAAGGATTCATTGGTTCAAGTCTAGTATGTAAAAATGTCTTTATATCTTATATTCCCATTGTTACAATAAAAGTTTATATTATAGCAGATGATATGCAAATTATGTGTTAAGCAAATTGCATATTAGATGTTTTATTCAAATGTCAAGGTACAATTTTGTCAGTTAAACAGCTCATAACAATACCAATAAATTTCAAGTTGTCAAATTGTATGTATTGTTAAGATTTATGTCCCATTACAGGGGCAGTAATCTTTTTAAAAGCCACACAGCATGGAAATGTTTGTCTAATAACTGAAACATATGTAGCCTTCTAGCTATGTAGCAACAGTTGCCACTTGATGTTTTCCTGCATCCTATTTTCTTTTTTCCAAGATAGATATTTTGACAGAAGTGACAAAAGTCTCATCATCTTTTAAAAATTAAAATAATGATGTTTAATAAAACATGTTTAATGTTATTTAGAATCAACATGATGAATTTATTCTATAACGGTGTGTTTTGTTTTGAATATTTGAAATTTTCAGCTAACACCATTGGAAGCACACACAGTTAGATTGATAAAATATTGGTAGGTTTTTGGTTTCAGAGTAAACAAATACAATTTCTATGTAACTTTGAAATTGCGAGGTGCAGTGTGGGTCATGCCTATAATCCCAGCTACTCAGGAGGCTGAAGCAGTAGGACTGCATGAGTGCAGGAATTTGAGATCAGCCTGAGTAACACAGAGACCTCATCTTAAAAAAAAAAAAAAAAAAAAAGGGCAGGCGGGGGATGGTGGTGTGTGCCTGTAGTATAGAAGGTTGCAGTAAGCTATGACTGAGACAGTGTAATCCAGCCTGGATGACTTAAGTGAGACCCTGTCTCTAAAAAAAACAAAACCAAAAAATACAAAACAGGTTCACATTATACTATTCTTCTTTTCTCCTTATCTTTCTCCTTTCTCCTCCTCTTCCTCTTCTTCTTCTCCTTCTTTCTTCTTCTGTCACCCTCCTACCACTTCTCTTCCTCCTTCTTCTCCTCATTCTTCTTTTCTTCTTCCTTCTCCTTCTTCTTCTTCAGCAGGGTCTCACTCTGTCACCCAGTATAGGTGCATGCCACCACATCCAGCTAATTTTTTTTTTAATTTTAGTTTAAATTTTTTAAAATTTTTTATTTTTAGAGTTGGGGTCTTGCTTTTTTTGCCCAGGCTGGTCTCAAACTCCTGACTCCAAGTGATACTCTCGCCTGGGATTCCAAAAGTGTTGGAATTACAGGTGTGAGCCACCATGCCTGGCCTGTACTAGTCTTTATACAGTATCTATTTTAAAAAATTCTAATGCTTCTTCCCTCTTAATGTCTCATATGTCATATCTTTTTTTTTAATCTTCCCATTGACACACCTATTAAGCTAGATACCAATAACTTTAGATCAGCATAGCTACTGTAGATTTATCTCTCTGGTTATATAAAAAATTTAGTCTCTTGCACATAATGGCTTTAAAATCTCTTAAAGTTTTCTTAGAATTTCCGAAAATTATTTTTTCATTAGACATTTTCTTATTCACTAACTTGCTATTCTTAGCCAAAGTAATAATTTCTCGCAAATCCTATCTTGCTCTTTTTCTAACCCTAGCTCCTATCAAGTACACCCAGGTTAAATAAATATTTTTTAAAATTAATGAGTTGGGGCCATGGGCGGTGGCTCATGCCTGTAATCCCAGCACTTTGGGAAGCTGAGCCAGGTGGATCACTTGAGGTCAGGAGTTCAAGACCAGCCTGATTGAAAACCCCATCTCTACTAAAAATACAACAATTAGCTGGGTGTGGTGGCTCATGCCTATAATCCCAACTACTCGGGAGGCTGAGGAAGGAGAATCGCTTGAACCCAGGAGGCAGAGGGAGGTTGCAGTGAGCCAACATCATACCACTGCACTCCAGCCTGGGCAACAGAGTAAGTGAGGCTCTGTCTCAAATAAATTAATTAATTAAATTAACTAAAACAAAATCAATGACTCGGGTCCATGCACTGTGGCTCATGCCTGTAATTCCAGCACTTTGGGAGGCTGAGGCAGAAGGATCACCTAAGCCCTGAAGTTTGAGACCAGCCTGGGCAACAAAGCAAGACCATGCCTTTAAAATTAAAAGTTAAAAGAAATAAAAGAGAAAAATAAATAAAATTAATGACTCTAAAATGATACTGAGTGGTGCCAGTACATAGCTGAAAGCAAGTGATACTGCAAAGGAAAAAGGAAAACAAAGAAAAATAATATGTAATAAGCTTTTACCTTATCATGTCATGTATTCCTTTAAACAGCCCATGAGCTGGATATCATTATTCTCATTTCATACGTGAGAAACAGGCTAAAAAGTACCAAGTACACGTAGACTGCATATGGCAAGCCAATAATCAAAGACAGGTTGACTAAAACTTCTTGCCTCTTTCTCTGACCTAGTGTGGTGCCATTTGTGTTTTGAATTGGGAGTATGGGTTTCTCTGCTGAGAGAGAAGAGGGAATTCCATGCTAGGCAGAGGGAACAATATGAACAAATAGTTATGCATGTATGTGCAATGTTTAGGAAAATCTGGGTTGTTGACCATTGTTACAACATAGTTCCACCATCCCTTCCATTGGTGAATCGGGTAGAAAGACTGGGGAACCTGCTTGTTGTCTGGAGTGGGACATCGGACTTGGGGCAGAGGGTAGAATTACCCACCAGACAGCCAGGGTAGTATGTATGTTACCAGGGTATTCTGGAGCAAGGTGAACTATCCCTTTTCTTTTCCTCAAAGGTAACCAATATTCTAACTTCTAAAATTTCATTTCTGAGTGTACATTAATAGAATCATGCATTTATATTATTTGGTGTCTGGTATCTTTCAGGAAATATTATGTTTGTGGGATGCATCCACATTGTGCACATAGCTATAGTGTGTTCACTTTCACTGCTGAATGGTATTTTGTTCCATGAATATATCACATATTATTTATCCATTCTAATTCCATTGGGGTTGCTTGCAATTTATAGCTAGAATCAATAATACTGTTAACAACTTCCAGTGTAGCTTTGATATGCATGTTTGCATTCCTGGTGGGCATGTCCCTAAGATTTTAGGAGATTAAAATTTTAGCAGATTAATACTATTTTTGCAAAGTTGGACCAATTTATAGTCCTACCAAAAGTGTGTGAGAGTTCCAGATCATTAACAAATTATCCAAATCAACTTTTTATCTTTTTCAATACAGGCAGGGTCTCTCAGGCTAGAGTACAGTGGTGTGGTCATAGCTCACTATAACCTTGAATTTCTGGGCCAAGGAATCGTCCTACCTCTGTCTCCTGAGTAGCTAGGACTCCAGGTACATGACACTACACCTGGTTAAATTTTTTAAAATTACAGTTTAGTTTTTAATGTAGAGACAGTGTCTTGCTATGTTGCCCATGCTGGTCTTGAACTCCTGGCCTCAAAGGATCCTCCTGCCTCAGTCTTCCAAAGTATTGGGATTATAGGCATGAGTCACCCCAAGTGACCCACATCAACTCTTTGTATTGATATTCTTAACCATTCTGATCACTGGGTAGGTAATATTAACTCCTTATAGTTTTAATTTCAATTCCCTTTTGACTAATGATGCTACATACCTTTTCATATACTCATTGATCAATTGTGTATCCCATTATTTGTGTACCAAATTAAGTTTTGGGATTTTAACTTTTTTTTTTTTTTGAGACAGGGTCTCATTCTGTCACCCAGGTTAGAATACACTGGCATGATCACAGTTCTCCATAGTCTCAGCCCCCTGGTCTCAGGTGATCCTCCCTCCTCCACCTCCCAAGTAGCTGGGGCTACAGGTGCCTGCCACCACACCTGGATAATTTTTCTGTTTTTTGTAGAGACGGGGTTTTACCATGTTGTCCAGGCTGGTCTCAAACTCCTGGAATCAAGCGATCTGCCTGCCTCAGCCTCCCAAAGTGCTAAGATTGACCACACCTGGCCAATCAAGTTTCTTATCTATTTTTCTAGGTACTTATTAATCTGTAGGATCTCTTTGCTGTACGCATTGCAAACTTTTTCTCCTATCTTGTTTCTCCAGTGTCTCAATTGTATCTTTCAAGAAACAGAAATTCTTAATTTTATAACTTTGTTATTTGCTAATCTTTTTGTTTATTGTGTTGTCTGTAATACTGATTAAGAAATCTTTGCCTACAGAAATGGTAGGTTAAATAAGAGGCGTCTCCAATTGGAAATCACTCAAGGACAGAATGAAAGCAGGAACAGAAAAAGAACAAATGAGGAGGGTCAGGTCATGCTCCTTTAGGTTCCTTGTGTGGATGTGTTAGGATGACTTCAAGCAACAAATTTGAGATGGACACTATATCTAAGGCAAGGCTCTCCTACTAGACAAGGCTCAGTGTAACTTTTTTAGGGAAGGTCCTAGGAAAACAGATACATTTATGGGCAATTTTGAGATGGGAGCCAGGGTTCCAGCATGCCAGGTCACCAGGACACTGCTTTTACTATGTACTCTGATTTTTCCTGAAGTTGTAGGCCCTAGATGTAGAGCAAGGTGTATGTCAGTCAGGCCTGGCATGAAGAAATGAAAGAGAGCATACGTGGGCAGGGGTAAATATAGGGAGAATACTGAAGGGTTGGTTATTTCAATGAATTACCTCAAAGAATCTCATAAAATAGTCCTCAAATTTCTCCTAAAGTGTAAATGTTTATAAAGTATGTAGAGCCATCCAGTGTTTTCAGTGTGATCTGAAAGCTTTCATGTTTGATATAGTTTTCTGTGTATCACTCCTTGCATACTGAAGGATATATTAGGAGTTTTATCAGTTTTAACAGTCAAACTGAAAAAAGTGGAAAGGAAAGGGGAATTTGCTTATTTAATTTAAAGGAAAAAAAATGTTTAGGGCCAGGCACGGTGGCTCACACCTATAATCCCAGCACTTTGGGAGTCCAAGGTGGGTGAATCACGAGGTCAGGGGTTCGAGACCAGTCTGGCCAATATGGTGAAACTCCATCTCTACTAAAAATACAAAAAATTAGCTGGGCGTGGTGGCAGGCCCCTGTAATTCCCAGCTACTCAGGAGACTGAGGCAGGAGAATCGCTTGAACCCGGGAAGCGGAGGATGTAGTGAGCTGAGTTTGTGCCACTGCACTCCAGCCCAGGTGACAAGCTAGAATCCCGTCAAAAAAAAAAAAAAAAAAAAAAGTTTATGATTTTAGGTATGATTAGATCCAGGCACTCAAAGACAAATAACCAAGTCTCATTGTTTCTCTCAGGCTCTTACTCTCTCTCCAATTCTCTCTGAAGTGCATGTATTTATTAGTCAATATATTAACATACATTGAGACAGTGTAACATAGTGTTACTGAACATGAGTTCTAGATCTAGACTAGATCTAGCTAGTACAAATCTCAGCTTTGCCATTAGCTGTAAAACTTTGGGCAAGACATTTATTCTTATTGACCTCATCTCTAGCTTAAGGATGATCAATTTGGACCCTGTTTCTAAGAGTTACTATAGAATTAAATGATCAATTGTGATTAACATATAGTAATTGCTCAACTGATATTAACTAGTCATTTCTTGGTTCTCCTTTCCTAAGCATTATCTTCAGTCTCAGATAGGCTCACTTTAGGCTCTCCATATATGATAGCAAAAGTGCAACCAACAGCTCAAAATTTTTTAGGTTTAAACCTGTTATAAAGAGAGCTATTCTGCCCCCAACAATTCCAACATATAGCTCAGAAATGGATTTCATGCATTTGATTTGCCTGTTTCCTGTTATACATTTATCTATGACCCAAGCACTGTGGTAAGGCTAATGAGATTCTCTGACTGGCTTACATAATTACTTCTGGAGCAAAGGTGGAGGGATCAGTCCCAACCTAACAATGTGGAATGGTAACCAAAGAGAGACAGTGCCCTAAGCAAAAATCTGGTGCATTTACCATAAGAATGACAATGTGCTGACTATGCTAAAACATTACATGTCCAAGAGCACAGTGGATCCTGTAGGTTTTCTTAAGCATCTTATCCCACTATCAATCAGAGGCTGGTTCTTAGAGGGGCAGGGAAGTGGGAAATTAGGGATGGAAGCTGTAATGGTAATGACTATTGTGATTAGCTGAATGGGTAGAGCAACACACTCTGCAAATTCTATTCTAGTGAATTATGCCTTAGGCCTGTATAGTATGTAGAAGTGTAAATGATCTAAGACCCAATGCAGTAATCGGCCTATGATGGTGGGTTACGGACAAATGGATACTGAGATGGAGAACTTTGAGCAGTGGCTACTGCAAGTTTGAGGAAAAAAGTGCTCATTGGTAGGATAGCAGTGTTAGACTTTGCAGTTTTTCTTTAATTTTATTTCACTGTGGTAAGAACACTTACCGTGAGATCTACCTTTTAAACAAATGTTTAAGTGTACAATAACAGTGTTGTTGATTACAGGCACAATGCTGTACAACAGATCTATACAACTTGCTTATCTTGCTTAAATGAAACCTCATGCCTATTGATTAATAATATCCCATTTCTCCTTCCTCCACTCCTGGAAACTATCATTCCCTCCTTGAAGTTCCAGACTTGACTCTTTTAGATACCTCAAATAAGTGAAATCATGCAGTATTTGTCCTTCTCTGATTGGCTTGCTTCACTTAATGCAATGTCCTCAAGGTTCATCCATGTGGTTGCATACTGTAGAATTTCCTTCTTTTTTAGGACTGAATAATATTTTACCATTTGTATGTACCACACTTTAAAAAACACATTCATTTTCCATGAACATTTAGGTTATTTCCTCATCTCGGTTGTGGTGAAATAGTGCTGTAATGAACATAGGAGTGCTAACATCTTTGAGATCCTGATTTCAATTGTTTTGGATATATACACAGAAAGGATTGCAGGATCATACAGTAGTCCTATTTTTAAAATGTTTTGAGGAAGCTCTCTATTGTTTTCCACTGCCACTGCACCATTTTACATTCCCACTAACAGTGTACAAGGGTTCCAATTTGTCCACATTCTTGCTAATCCTTGTTTTTTGTTTCCTTTGATAGTAACCACCCTGACAGGTGTGAGGTGATATCTCATTGTCGTTTTAACTTGCATGTCCCTGATTTATGATATTGAGCATTTGTTTTTCACATATCTGTTGGGCATTTGCATGTCTTCTTTGGAAAAATCTCTGTTCAAGTCTTTAGACCATTTTTTTTTTTAAATCTGGTTATCCATTTTCTTACTATTGAGTAATGTTTTGAGGAAATCAGTGTATATTTTGGAGATTAACCCTTATCAGAATGTGGTTTGCGAATATCTTCTTCTATTGTGTAAGTTGCTTTTTCACTCTGTTGTTTCCTTTGCTGTGCAGGTTTATGCATCTTGATGTAGTCCCACTTATTTTTGTTTTTGCTGCCTTTTTGGTGTCATATATATAAAATCACTGCTGATCAATGTCATGAAGTTTTTCCCCTAAGTTTTCTTCTAGGAGTTTTACTGTTTCAAGCCTTAAAGTCTTTCATTAATTTTGAGTTGATTTTTGTATTATGTGTTTTTGTATGTATGTTTTTTATATATGTTTTGATTACTGTAGCTTTGTAATATATTTTGAAGTCAGGATGTGTGATGCTTCCAGCTTTGTTCTTTTCCAAGATTGATTTGGCTGTTCATGGTCTTTTGTGGTTCCACATGAATTTTAGAATTGTCTTTTCTATTTCTGTAAAAATGCCATTGGGATTTTGACAGGGACTGCATTAAATCTGTGTTGTTTTGTATAGTATGAATATTTTAACAATTTTAAATCTTCCAATCCATGAATATAGTATCATTCCATTTATGCATGTCTTCTTTATTTCTTTCATCAATGTTTTATAATTTTCAGTGTATGCCTTTTACCTCCTTAATTAAGTTATTCCTAAGTATTTTATTCTTTTTGGTGCAGTTGTAAATGGGATCGTTTTCCTAATTTTCTTTTCAGATACAAAATAATCAATCAATGTGATTTGCCACATCAACAGATAAAATCCATATGATCATTTCAATAGATGCCAAAAAAGCATTTTACGAGATTCAACATCCTTTTGTGATTTAAAAAAAGCCCACAGACTCTCTCTACTACAATTTGGGAATTGTTAAAAAATTTTTAAAAAGGAAGAGAAGGGAAGTACTGCAACATAATAAAGTATATATATGAAAAGCCAACAACTAACATATTAATCAGTGGAAAACTGAAAGCTTTTTCTCTAAGATCAGGAACAAGGTAAACATGCCCACTTTCACCACTTCAATTCAACAAAGTACTAGAAGTCCTAGCCAGAGCAATGTGGCAAGAAAAAGAAATAAGAAGCATCTAAATCTAAAAGGCAGAAGTAAAGTTGTCCCTTTTTGTGAACAACATCTTATGTATAGAAAATCCTTTAAAAAGGCGATAAAAAAACTCTTCGAACTAATACATCCAGAGAGTTGCAGGATACAAAACCAACATATGAAAAGTTATTTGCATTTCTATACACTGAAAACAAACTATTCTGTTGTTTAAGCCACCCAATCTATGATATTCCATTATAGCATCCTGAACTGACTGAGACAATGTCTAACTAGCAAGAGACTGAAAATGTTACTTTTTGGATTCCATATTTATGCACTCAAAAAATATTTACTGAGCATTTATTATGTGCCAGGAAGCTTTTTAAGATGCTGTGGCTGGAGCAGTGGCTCATGCCTATAATCCCAGCACTTTGTGAGGCTGAGGCAAGCAGATCACTGAGCCCAGGAGCTTGAGACCAGCTTAGGCAACATGTGAAATCCCACCTCTACAAAAAATACAAAATTAGCTGGGTGTGGTGGTGTGAAGTTGCAACTTCAGCTTCTGAGGGGGCTGAAGTGTGAGGATCACATGAGCCAGGGAAGGCTGAGGCTGCAGTGAGCTGTGATCATGCCACTGCAATCCAGCCTGAGTGACAGAGTGAGACTTTGTCGTAAAAAAAAAAAAAAATGCTCGAAATCACTTCTCAAAATTGAACGAATTTAAAAAGAAAAAGTAAAAAACATGCTGGGAATGTTTCTGTGAACAGTAGATAAAAATCCTTGCCCTCAGGGAGCACATATTCTAGTAGGAGAAGACAGACATTAAATAAGTAAAACATACAGTATGAAAGGAAATGTCATGTCTGGTATTCACTTTAAAACATTTCAGAAAAAAGCCCAAACAAAGCAAAACAAAATGATGAGGGTAATATAAATGATGGGCAAAATATTAAAAATTATTGAAGCTTGGTGATGGAAACATAAGAGATTCATTATATTATTCATACACACACACTGTTGTTTGTGATAAATGCTACGTAGAAGTGTAAAGCAGAACAGGAGAAGAAGGAATGCTTGGGGTAAATTATAATGTGGTTAGGGAAGGCCTGCCGAAAGGTGACATTTGAACAAAGACCATATGGATGGGGTCACACATTTGCTCACTATACTTGAATGTACAATGACAATGAAGTCTTTTCATTTACTATAACCTCTTAGTGTCCTCTGAGTACTCAAGATATAGCAGTCAACAATCTCATCTTCCTTTTTAGTTCCTCCCCTTTTGGGAGGCAAGGAAGAAAAAAATCTATATTTAACCCAGCCCAGAAAAACCTCAGCTTAACCTACTTTTTGCTTCAAAGGTAGGATGGGGGAAACTGATGAGGCAACGTGGAGACACACATTTCTATTATCTTTATTGAACACAACCTTGTCAGTTAATTATAACATGTCTATAGCACCTAAGCATTTTCTCTAAGTATCCAAGTCTGTACATTTTTATGCCTACCTCATGTTTATCATTTTCATGGTCTCATCTTTCTTGTACAACTTTCCACCTGCAGCCACCACCACCCAAACCTACCACAAACACAAGTGCTCCCCAGTCTTTCCCTCAAGATGACAGTAACTAGACCACAGGTTACTCCATCACTGGTTACCAACTGCTTCATTTTCTTACTTTTTTCTTTTTATAGTATCATTATCATAAGGAGGAATTTCATTGCCCAAGTCATCAGGAGGGACCCACACAGAGCAATGTCAGTTATAGCCAGTCCTTCTTTGGTCAAACACCAGCTGTGGTTTTAGCTTATCCTGTGCTTATCCCTGTAAGAATGTAAACATTCCGCAGTTGCCTCATCCATATCTATTTTTTTTTACAATGTCTTGGTGACCTTACACTTCCCCCTGAATGCAGTGACTTCAAAACTTTCTGCTTTTAATAACCTACATCAAATAATTCTATTCTTCACTGTAAGATATTTTCCCTCTGATCAAAATCTACTCAACACCAAGAATTTGAACATTTTGATTCTTCAGATCCTTTCCCTAAGCACGGCCCCCACCCGTACCCATCCCCAACCTTCACCCCCAGCAGAAGCAGAATTAACTTCTTTTTCTGTCTCACCGAATTCTCCCTTTTGAAAAATCCTAGGTGGTATTTTTTTTTTTTTTTTAATGCACATCTCAGTTTAGTGTGCTGTGAATAGTGTATTAAAAAGAAATAAAATTGTAGTGGATATAATATATCAAAATGCATGTTAAGTTTTTGTTTCAGCGATAATGCATATGTGTGTGTATGTACATATATATTATGATTCAGTTCACATGAATGTAGAATATTCGGTCTAGGTACATGTGAACTGTGTCACAATATGATGTTTCCTATTGTGGGTAGTAGTGATGTGAGAGCCTAATAGCTATCAGGCCTAGTCTTTGATGTGTTAATGCTAGCAAAAGGAGTTTGGGAAACCCTTTCATTCTCCAGGTTTGCAAGACAATTCTCTTCTTAGAGAGGTCAGGAAAGTCAACTTCGAGTCTCAAAGCTAATCAGTGTCCTTTCTGGTGTAGCTTCCTTTGTGTAATAATCCTCTGGCTCCTTTTGTGTAATAAGCCTCAAACCAAGGAAAAGGAAAGCTGTGAAGATTACATTGTATCTGTGTAATATTGTAAAATATCACCCGATTACACATGCCAATTGTGAGTCTCAGGCTTTCATATGAATTTGCAGTTGCTTAAGCAAGGAAGGCTGTTTTTGTTTTTGTTTTAATTGATCCCAAGATATGTTTGAAGAGGGTGAAGTAGCAATGGCTTACAGATCCCTTGGACAACTATGGGAGGAGATGCTGGTACAATCTGCTGGACAGTCTCTCTCCCTCTTTAACAAACTAGGTCAGCCAGGTGAGAAAGTGTAAATATTGTGGTTAGCATTCCCCTCCCTCATATCTGAGCTTCAACAGATGCACTTGTCCCACTAGAATGTAAACTCTATGAGAACAGTAATTTTTGTTGACTGCTACATCCTTAGTACCCAGAGGCTTCAGCTCAGAGTATGAGAATGATTATGATAACATCACCTGCAGGGGTCCAGAGTAGAGACAGCCAAGTCAGAATCCTACAGGATAGATAGGATTCAAGAGCCCAAACACACACCTAAATGCCAATTCAAAGTAAAAGAGACAGAATAAAAACTCGGGATAGGTAAGGGATCAGAAACAGGGAAGTAGGGCCCAAATTGGTTTTCATAAATATCACTGGATACAGTTTCTTTCATAGGCCTAAAGGTAGGTGGTATGTGGTGAGTTACACTGAAAAACTGGGAGGATGGTTAAAGAACTAAAATTGAATAGTAGGTAGACTTTCAGACCAAAAAAGAAAATAAAATGACAAGACTTAAGTAAAGCAGTGGAAAAAGTAGATTTTACATTTCTGATTAGAATTTTCAGGACTTGGTGATCAATCATTAGTATAACATGGGGAAGATTAACAATGATTAGATCATTTACTTTGGGGGAGCTGGGCAGACAGTGACTGTATTAAAACATAGACTACATGGGGAAGTGGTTTTGATAGTAACGAGTTTAGTTTTGGACACAATGAATTTGAAGTGTCAAAAATTCAAGTTGAGAGGTCAAATATGCTTTGAAAATTCTTATCTAAACCTCAGAAAGTGGTTAGAATTGGAGCTAAAGATTTAGGAATCCATGTGTGTATAGGTGCTAATTAAATTCATAGGACTTTACCTGAATAGAAAAGATTGTTTATAATTTTTTTTTAAGAGACTGGATCTTGCTATATTGCCCAGGCTTGTCTCAGACTCTTGGCCTCAACTGATCCTCCCATGTCAGCCTCACGAAGTGCTGGGATTACAGATGTATGCCACCACATCTGGTCTCTTTATGGAATTATAGAGAGAAAAGAGGGTAAAGGATGGAAGGATGAGGTAGTCTAACGTTTAGAAGTAAATAAATGATAATCCAATGTAAGGACTATAGATAAAATAGAACCAGTAGTATTATATGAGAAAATGAATTTAATATCCAAGCCTTGTTTTCCTGGCCTTTCTCCCATGATTATGCCACATGTGACAGGCAAAATTAATCAACTCATTCAAACTTCTTCTTTTCTCTCCTTCCATTTCCACACACACATATTTGTAAGCAGCTGCAAGTCGGGATCCCAGGAAATAAACACACTTTGAGATTCTGAGGTGCATGTAGGAGGTTTGTTGTGGAAAGGAGGGTTTCTCTCAGAAACATGATCTGTGAGAGGTAAGGAAGTAAGATTAGAGAGGAAGAAATAGAACTGTGATGCACTTACAACAGATGTCTCAGTTGACCCACGGGAGCTATGAAGCCCCTTCAGAGAAGTTCTAAATTAAAGCCAAGGGTCCAAGCCTTTGTATTCCCACATCGATAGTGGGGGTGTAAACTTAGGTGAGGCAGCTTCTTTAAGTAAAGAACAATCATAAGAAGAATGTAGCTGCCAGCAGTCAACAGCCAACACTCTTGGCAAACGGGCGCATGAGTGTCTTAGTCCTTAAGAGGCTGGAATTGGGGGGCGTAGTGGGGGTCATACCACATCATCCACCATAGAACCTGATTTGTAGCTTTGCAAGTGTGTCTGTGTGTGTGTATGTGTGTGTGCGCGCGCATGTGTATTTAGTGAATCTCTGGTTAGTCAGTAAGTGGATCATAAAAAATGATTACCGACGACCAAAGTATTCTGGTGATATAACAACTATGCTGGTAAACTGACTACACCTGCTGCTGGTGAGAATAATTCCTCAAATCATCTCTGAGGCAGAGACAGACCTGCATGGGAAAACCAAGCCTGAGAGAACTAATCTTTTAACGAATAGAAACAAGTACATAAAAATGTCTCTCCTCATGCTTCTGATCTTCAGTTTCCTCAGGTTATAGCATTAAAGTGAGCACTACAACATTGAGAACAAAAACAAATACACTTTTTGCCAGAAATGTTCAAAGCCTATATAAAGAATAATTTTTAACAGACGTATAGATGTCATTATAACGTGCTGTAAATAATGACTTTTAGAAATTATCCAAACTTAGCTGGGCATGGTGGCTCACACCTGTAATCCCAGAACTTTCAGCGGCTTAGGCAGACGGATTACCTGAGGTCAGGAGTTTGAGACCAGCCAACATGGTGAAACCCTGTCTCTACTAAAAACACAAAAATTAGCTGGGCATAGTGGCACATGCTTGTAATCCCAGCTACTTGGGAGGCTGAGACAAGAGAATGGCTTGAACCTGGGAGGTGGAGGTTGCAGTTAGCTAAGATCACACCACTGCACACCAGCACAAGCAACAAGAGCGAAAGTTCGTCTCAATAAATAAATAAATAAATAAATACTCTAAATGTATTACTATAGTACAAAGCAAACCTAAGAGTTTTATGCAATATGCTGCTGGGTTATCTGAAATACTCTGTAAATAATTGAGATATATGTAAATATTAACATATCAAAAGGAGAAAAACAGCAAATGAGAATTAGGATATAGGATCAGGAAGGGTCATCAGGTTTGTGAATTTAGATGATGTAAATGATTTTTGAATTATTTTTTTAATTTCTAGGTAATTCTGAAGCATAAACTCTGCCATCAAGTGGCTAGGTAGTCTTGGACATGTCATGTAAGCTTTTCAGGCTTTACTTTTCTTATCTATAAAATGAGATGGTTAGACAGTTACTTAGGACCCTCTATGTTCTAAGGGTTATATCAGAGGTATAAATGATGTGTCAGCAAAGACTTTAAATAGTATGTACTGGCTGGGTGCGGTGGCTCATGCCTGTAATCCCAACACTTTGGGAGGCCGAGGCAGGCAGATCATCTGAGGTCAGGAGTTCGAGACCAGCCTGACCAACCTGGCAAAACCCTGTCTCTACTAAAAATATAAAAATCAGCCGGGCATGGTGGCATGAGCCTGTAGTCCCAGCTACTTGGGAGGCTGAGGCACGAGAAATGCTTGAACCAGGGAGGCGGAGGTTGTGGTGAGCCGAAATTGTGCCACCGCACTCCAGCCTGGACAACAGAGTGAGACTCTGTCTCTAAATAAATAAATAAATAAGTACATGTGTTACTGAATGAAGTGTTTTTAAAGCAGAATTAAAGGACTTTTGCCTCTATTTTAGAGAATTCTTAAAAATAGTCTATGGCTGCCCTCTCTTATTAGTAATATAGTAAAGATAAGAAATAAACCAAATATAAAGAGTTTTTATTTTAAACTAATTTATAAGATCTCCCCCAACAAATATTCATTTACTCAGAAAGAAGTATATAAAAATACTATATTTATGTACATTTGATTGAACATTGTTAATTTATTTTTTTAAAGAGATGAGCAGTTACTTCAGGATTGAACTCCTAGGCCCAAGAGATCCTCCTGCCTCAGTCTCCCAAGTACCTTGGAATACGTGCATGTGCTGCCACCCACCTGACTAATTTATACAATTTTTTTTTTTGTAGAGGCAGGGTCTCCGTATGTTGCTAAGGCTGGTCTAGAACTCTTGGGTTCAAGCAAGCTTCCTGCGTCAGCCTCCCAGTATCTGGGATTACAGGTTCAAGTCACTGCACCCGATTCCCAAACATTGTAAATGTTTACAGTTAATGTGTAATCCCATGGCTCTCACCGCATTAAGAAATTGACTCAAGGGAATAATAGCCAACATATTAGGCATTGTGAATTCATGGCATTAAATGCAATACTTACAAAGCATAAAAATTTTTTTTTTCTTTTTTTTTTGAGATGGAGTTTTGCTCGTTGCCCAGGCTGGAGTGCAATGGTGAGATCTCGGCTCACCGCAACCTCTGCCTCCTGGGTTCAAGCGATTCTCCTGCCTCAGCCTCCCAAGTAGCTGGGACTACAGGCGCCCGCCACCATGCCTGGCTAGTTTTTTGTATTTTTTAGTAGATATGGGTTTTTACCATGTTGGCCAGGCTGGTCTCGACTCCTGACCTCAGGTGATTCATCCGCCTCAGCCTCCCAAAGTGCTGGTATTACAGGTGTGAACCACCACGCCCGGCACATAAAAAATTATGAAATGCCATGGAGATTTATGAGTGAAGTTGATCTAGTCACTATTTTGCCTCTGAAAAAGTAGCAAGGAAAATTCTACTATGTAACATCTTGCCAAAATCTTAAAAGTTCAGAAATGTGGCCAGGTGCAGTGGCTCATGCCTGTAATCCTAGCACTTTGTGAGGGTGAGTGCTCGAAATTTGCAGATTTCTTGAGCTGCAAGAAATTTGCAGATTTCTTGAGCCCAGGGGTTCAAGCCAGTCTGGGCAACATGGCAAATATCCATCTCTACAAAAAATACAAAAATTAGCTGGGCGTGGTGGTGGGCGCCTGTAGTTCCAGCTACTTGGGATGAGGCAGGAGAATGGCATGAACCCGGGAGGTGGAGCTTGCAGTGAGCCGAGACTGTGCCACTGCACTCCAGCCTGGGCAACAGAGCGAGACTCCGTCTCAAAAAAAAAAGAAAGAAAACAAAGCATTTTTACTTACCTCGAATTCAGTTACTGAAATTGCAGGAAAAAATGATTTGGGTAGATGATTGTACTTATTAATGGAATATAAAAGTATGTACATTCAAAAACATTTTTCCACATTATCAATGGAAAATAGAGAAGCATCCCTAGAATCCTTGTTTTCAAAATGTTGATCCCATTAGAAAACTAGACAATCCCCCACCCCAGGAGGGGATGGGTGTGCTTAACCCTCCTCTTGGTTATCTCCAGGGGCGCTCCAGCCCAACCCTGGTCCTTCTTGGAATTCTTCTCTTCAGGAGGCCCAGGCGACCATTGCCAAACAAACAGCAAAGGGAGAAGTTGCCGTGCTTCTGGGAGTCCAGGCAGTCAATGAAGGACAGACAGGATGTTCACCACCTGCAGACCCAGATATGGTGCTAGTGGATCAGCACAGGGGCATGATGACTGGACTTGGCCAAATCCTGGCTTGAAGAGCTGGGTCTGCAGGCATCTCTGCAAGAAAGCCTCAATCTTCAGGCCTAGGTTGCAATCTAGTTTCACTCTGTCCCTGTACCGCACTCTGATGTGAGTAAGTCACTGCAGCAGGGCACTGCCTTCAAACAGACGCCATGGGTCCTTCTCAACAAACATCAGCAGCTCCTGGGCAGCTCTGCAGACTTGTCCAGGGTAAATTTGACTTTCCAGATGTCACATTTGCTCTGGAGGCCACACTTGCCTATCAGTTTTAGCTCTTGGTTGAGGGGGGATTTCTCAAAGGGTCTCCCTGTGATCACATAGGTTTTCCAACCCAGCTTGGGACCACTAGTGTGTTGACTCTGGGTGTCCATCTATGCCTCACCTAAGGGTAGGTCCTGGTTACTGCGAAAGGGGCTAGAAAAATTCATTAGAAAAAAAAAAAAAATACACCACATGTGGTGGTTCAGCCTGTAATCCCTTTGGGAGGCCAAGGCAGAAGGACTGCTTGAGCCCAGGAGTTCAAGGCTGCAGTAAGCTATGATCACACCACTGCACTCCAGCCTGGGTGACACAGTGAGGTCCTGTGTCTTAAAAAATATAACAAAATAAAATGTTTAAAGTCAAATTATGTCAAAAAATAAAGATGCTTTGCTAAGTATTGTATTCAAATACATATTCTAGTACTCACTATACAACATAGTCTAAATCAGTATTAACAGTACAAAGTTATATGTCATGTCATTATATAACATTTATATTATGCTTTATTGTATAAATAATTTTCATTTTGGGGGTGCTGAATTTTGTGTTTTCTTCATGAAATTAAAGAATGCCATTGAATGATGTCAGAAAATGGGTTTGGTTGCAAAAATTTTTGAGTATTATTGGTGTTCAATTTGTGAAATACATGATTAATCTCACAGCATATCCATTTGGAAAGCCAAATGATCCACTTCAGTTTGTGTGATAGTTAATACTCAGTGTCAACTTGATTGGGTTGAAGGATACAAAGTATTGATCCTGTGTGTGTCCATGAGGGTGTTGCCAAAGGAGATTAACATTTGAGTCCGTGGGCTGGGAAAGGCAGACCTATTCTTAACCTGGGTGGGCACTATCTAATCAGCTGCCAGCAGGACTAGAATAAAAAAGCAGGCAGAAAAATGTGAAAAGATGAGACTGGCCTAGCCTCCCAGCCTACATCTTTCTCCCATGCTGCATGTTTCCTGCCCTCGAACATGGGACTCCAAGTTCTTCAGCTTTTGGACTCGGACTGGATTTCCTTGATCGTCAGCCTGCAGACGGCCTATTGTGGGAACTTGTGATCATGTGAGTTAATACTTAATAAATTCCCATATATATATATATCCTATTAGTTCCGTCCCTCTAGAGAACCCTAATACAGTTTGTACACTTCATAAATGTGGAATTTCATATATCAGTAGTGCTAAATGAAGGTATACCTTTATATATATATTTTACTTCAGAAATATTTGTTCCAGAAAAGTTACACATAAGCTGACCTTTTAAGGACGTAGAAGTTCACATATATATCTTCTTAATTTTTAAAAGTTTTGTTTTATTTTTAACTGATAAATAATTGTTTATCTACTTTCTTATTTTTTGTCTTTAATCAGCAGTGGCTATGCTCCCACTACTTCAAGTCTTTCTGTTCTTTATACTCTCTATCAAGTAACTAATGATGTGAGAATAAATATTTAAATATCTTAGAGCTCTCCTATTACAGCCTGTGTTCATCTACATAAACATATAGGCATTCAATGCATATTTATTGATTTTCAAAAGGATAAGAGAGAGTTTATTTTATATACGTACTGTGCCAGTAAAGTAAATCATGTTCCAAAAGTGCTAATGGTATATGTCTCAGTCCATTTGTGTTGCTGTAACAAAATACCACAGACTGGGTAATTTATACACAATAGAAATTTATTCCTCACAGTTGTGAAGGCTGGAAAGTCCAGATCAAGGCACTGACATTTGATGTCTGGTGAGGGCCTTCTCACATGGCAGAAGGCAGAAGGGTGAAAAAGGGAATGGATGCTGTGTCCTTGCATGGCAAAAGAGTGGGAGAGAGAAAATCCACTTCCTCAACCCCTTTTATAAGGGCCTTAATTCCCTCCCAACAGCCCCACATTTTATATTATCACATTGGTTAATAAGTTTCAACATATTAATTCGGGGTGCCATATTCACACCACAACAGCATAAAAGGTCACTGGGATTATTTTATTCTCCTGAAGTCTTGAGACTATTTACTTTCCCAATCAGTTTGCTCTTTTCCATGTTAAAAACACTTTAGGTCAAGTCACAGAGAACTTTTAAGGCTAAAGATTATACTACCTAGGGAGTGGTACATTCGTATTACTTGCCCCTTTCTCTCAAGGACTCTTTTTTTTTGAGACGGAGTCTTACTCTGTTGCCCAGGCTGGAGTGCAATGGTGCAATCTCTGCTCCTCCCAAGTTCAAATGATTCTCCTGCCTCAGTCACTGGAGTAGCTGGAATTACAAGCACCTGCCACCATACCCAGCTAATTTTTGTTATCTGTCGTAGAGACGGGGTTTCACCAAGTTGGCCAGGCTGGTCTCGAACTCCTGACCTCAGGTTATTCGCCTGTCTCGGCCTCCCAAAGTGTTGTGATTACAGGCATGAGCCACTGCGCCCAGCTCTCAAGGGCTTTCTACATGAGTATATCTTAAACAAAAAGTAGCTCAGTGTCACTCACCTAGCCTACTGAATCCTTCCGGAAATTCTCCCTTAAGACTGCTATTAGCTGTAACTTCTGCTTTTTACCTAGCTATCACTTTACCCTAGGAATGAGGCCAACAAAAGGCAGGGTACAGGTGGGAGGGAGTAAAGCTGTACTGCCTTTATATAACCCTGATTCTAGAGTCTTGAAGATTATTTCCTAGGGTAACTGGTCTTTACAGAGTCCAAAAGGCTTGCATGGTACCTAGAGTGCTCAACAAATTTATTAAATGTCACCAAAATGCAGCTGGGGTAAAAAGAATCAGGTGTATTTGCTGACTCTTCATCTATGCTCTTGGGGTTATTTACACCTGTGCATTGTATTTACTGTATCCCCGTGGTGGGATTACTACATAATGGTGTGCTGCTGCTTATCCTCAACTGCATTCAGAGAAATCATGTTGGTAGCCTGAAACTGGCTGAAGTGGGGGAAGTTTTACCACAGAAATTAGCAAACTTCTGTGAGGTGCAAATTTTTCTGGAAAAGACGATGCAGTAAATAGTCAAAGCCATTTTTGTTGTTGTTGTTGTTGTTTTTTAAATTGACATTAGAGACAGGGTCTTACTGTGTTGCCCAGGCTGGTCTTGAAATCCTGGCATTAAGTAATACTCCCATCTCAGCCTCCCAAAGTGCTGAAATTATAGGTGTGAGCCACTACTCCTGGCCCTATACCAAAGCTCTTTGGAAGTCGTTTCAATCGATTGCTTCTGCAGGAACTTTTGATACTTTCTCAGGTCACTTATTCTATCAGTCTACTAGGGCTACAATAGCAGAATAGGCAGGTGAGGTGACAGAAATTTATTTTCTCACAGTTCTGGAGACTAGAAGTCTGAGATCAAGCTATCACTAGGGTTGTTCTCTTCTGAGGCCTCTGGTCTTGGCTGGTAGATGACTGTCTTCTTGTGTTACCACATAGTCTTCCCCAAAACCTGTAAAAATTCCCTCTTCTTATAAAGACACCAGTCATACTGGATTAGAGCCCACCCTAATGACCTCATTTTAACTTAAATGACTTTATAATTTTTATTTTTTTGAGATGTAGTCTCGCTTTGTCATCCAAGCTGGGAGTGCAGTGGTGTGATCTCAGCTCACTGCAACCTCTGCCTCCCAGGTTCAAGTGATCTTCCCACCTCAGCCTCCCATGTAGTTGACATTACAGGCACATGCCACCACACACAGCCAATTTTTCTATTTTTAGTAGAGACGGGGTTTCACCACACTGGCCAAGCTGCTCTCCAACTCCCTGCCTCACGTGATTCGCCTGCCTCGGCCTCCCAAAGTACTGGGAATACAGGCATGAGCCACCGTGCCTAGCCTTAAATGCCTTTTTAAAGACCCTAGGTCTAAACACACCCTCATTCTGGCGTAATGTGGGTAGGCACTTCAACACATACCTCTGGAGAGGGCAAACAATTCAGCCTGTAATACCCTATAGTGAAAAATGCTACAGGTCAATGTTTAACAATCAGCTGTCCAAAAAGAAAAAGGCCCGAATTGTAGCACTTGCTAACTTCTATGGTAAAATTCCCCCACTATAGCCAATTTCAAGCTACCAATATGATTCCTCTGAATGCAGTTGGGAAGAGATAAGCAGCAGCACACCATTATATAGTAAATCTACCATGGAGATACAATAGATACAAATAACCTCAATGCATAGATGTAAATAACCCCAATGGCATAGATTGAGAATCAGCAAACTTTTCAGCAAGCTCTTCTGGAAAAGACTAAGCAGTAAATATTTTCAAATTTGCTCAACACTGCATCGTAGTAAAAAAGGAGCCAGGCTGGGTGCAGTAGCTCATGCCTCTAATCCCAGCAATTTGGGAGGCCAAGGTGGGTGGACTGGTTGACCTCAGGAGTTCGAGACCATCCTCGGCAACATGGCAATACCCCATCTCTACAAAAAAATACAAAAATTAGTCGGGCGTGGTGGTGTGTACCTGTGGTCCCAGCTACTCGGGAAGCTGAGATAGGAGGATTGCTTGAGCCCAGAAGGTTAAGAGTGTAGTGAGCCATAATGGCAGCACCGCACTCCAGCATGGGTGACAGAACAAGATCCTATCTCAGAAAGAAAAAAATAAAAAAAGGAGGCATAGATAATATGTAAATGAAAAAATAAAAAGAAGCTATACGCAGTATGTAAATGAACAGGTGTGAATGTGTACTGACAAAACCAGTTTTCAACTGGCCTTTGCCTAGTGACAAGAGTTGGGGATATCTAACAGGATAACTGCTCCGTCATCAGCTTTCAGCCAACCTGCCTTGTTTTGGCCTTCCTCTCCTTCCCCATCAAATGCTCAGACTACTAGCTGCAGGCATCTCCTGAACCTTCTCAGGTTAGATCAGTGGGGCAGTCACAGGAGGTACACCACTAATATCTCCATTTTAGATAGAACTTGTCATTCAGCTGCAATGAATACCAGTAAGCTAACTGCCTCCATCTGCAGCACTGTCAAGATCCACCACAGCACACCAGTTGAGGTAATGTCTTCCCTGGCAGCCCCCAGCCAATGACTGAACATGGCAATGGTATGAGGGTCTAGTCATTTCTGGCCAATGTTGAATTTCCCTAACAAGCAATATTTTCCCCAGAGCTCCACAATGGGTTAGCTGAGATTCTGCTAGATATTTATTTATTTATTTATTTTAGAGTCTCACTCTGTTGCCCAGACAGGAATGCAGTGGCACAATCTCGGCTCACTGCAACCTCCAACTCCCAGGCTCAGGTGATTCTTGTGCCTCAGCCTCCCGACTAGCTGGGATTACAGGCGTGAACCACCACACCTGGCTAATTTTTGTATTTTTTAGTAGAGACGGGGTTTCACCATGTTGGCCAGGCTGGTATTGAACTCCTGACCTCAAGTGATCCACCTGCCTCAGCCTCCCAAAGTGCTGGGATTACAGGCATGAGACACCCAACTCAGACTGATTTTTAGATCTACACACAGTCTCTGTCTTTTTCTTCCCCATCATTTTTCCAATAGACTTCTTGTACTCCTAAATTAACGTTATATTCTGCTTCCTGGAACATCCAAAGTGAACCAGTTGGTATAAGGATTAGTGGTCTGAATGTTTATGTCTCTCCAATATTCCTATGGTCAAATACTAACCTCCAAGGTGATAGTATTAGGAGGTGGGTGGGGCCTTTGAGAAGTAATTAGCCCTCATGATTGGGATTAGTGCCTCAGAGAGCTAGTTTGTCCCTTAAACTATGTGAGGGTTGCAGGGCATGGTGGCTCACGCCCGTAATCCCAGCACTTTGGGAGGCTGAGGCAGGCGGATCACGTGAGGTTGGGAGTTCAAGACCAGCCTGACCAACATGGAGAAATCCTGTCTCTACTAAAAATACAAAATTAGCTGGGCATGGTGGCACATGCCTATAATCCCAGTTACTCGGGAGGCTGAGGCAGGAGAATCACTTGAACCCGGGAGGCGGAGATTGCAGTGAGCCGAGATCATGCCATTGCACAAGAGCGTAACTCTGTCTCAAAAAAAAAAAGCCAAAAGCAACTACGTGAGGGCACATGAGATGACACCATCTATTACAAAGTCGGCCCTCACCAGACACTAAATTTGCCAGCTCTTTGACCTAGAACTTTCCAGCCTCTGGAACTGTGAGAAATAAATTTGTTATTTATTAGCCAACCAGTTTATGTTATTTTGTTACAGCAACCCTGTAAAAAAAGAAGAAAAAAAGCAAAACAAAACATACTGTTCCCCACAACCCCACTCTCACACTCAACACAGAACACTTCTGTGAACAGATGTGTGGGGGGCTGTTCCCAAAACCAAGCAATTCTCCATTGGACACCAATTGGGTATTACATAATTGAATTCAATTCTGACACTATCTACCTGGAATACGGTAATCCACCTGGCAATTTACCTGGAGATAACGTCAGATCCCACAGTTTAAGGGTTCAGTCTCACAAGATTGCCTTCACTTCAGATTTAAGTATTAGGTTGTCACCTATACTCTGACCTGCTACAAATCAGGGTTCCCACAACCTCCTTCTAGCATTTAATTAATTTGCTAGATTGGCTCACAGAACTCAGGTAAACAACTTATATTTGCTAGTTTATTATGAAGGATATTATAAAGGATACATATGAACAGCCAGATGAAGAGATAGACACGATGAGGTATGGGGAGGAAAGCAGGCACACAGCTGCCATGCCCTCTCTGGGTGTGCTAGCCTCCCAACATCTCTGTATCTTCAGCAAAACCAGAAGTTCATCAAATGATGTTGTCCAAGAGTTTTTATAGAGCTTGACATCCATCCAGCCCCACTCCCTTTCCTGGAGGTTGTTGGGTGTAGTTAAAAGTCCCAATCCTCTAATCCTGAAATCACCTGGTTTTTCTGGCAACTAGCCTGATCCTGAGGCTATTTAGGGGCCCCACCCTAAATTATCTCATTAGCATAAACTCAGATGTGATCAAGACAGGGATATTATGAATAACAAGGAAATTCCAAGGGTTTTAGCTCTGTGACAGGAACTGGAAACAAAGATCCAATTATTGCATATTATACCACAAACTCAAACAAAGGGCTTGGGGTTCGATCAGAAATGACCCACTGTCAACGGGATGTGTGATTGTTGGAGCATGGATAGTCCCTGGAAGAACGTGGTGGCTCAGTCATTAAAACAGCAGTGGCCTGGCGCAGTGGGTTACGTCTGTAATCCCAGCACTTTGGGAGGCTGAGTTGGGCAGATCACGAGGTCAGGAGATCGAGACCATCCTGGCTAACATGGTGAAATCCCATCTCTACTAAAAATACAAAAAATTAGCCAAGCGTTGTAGCAGGCGCCTGTAGTCCCAGCTACTCGGGAGACTGAGGTAGGAGAATGGCGTGAATCCAGGAGGCAGAGTTTGTAGTGGGCTGAGATCACACCACTGCACTCCAGCCTGGGCTACAGAGTGAGACTCCGTCTCAAAAAAAAAACCAAAAAAAACTTACAGGAGTAATTTGGGAGAATGTTCTGATACAGAGCAATGCCCTTGTTAGGGCAAAAATTCAGTGTGTGTGTGTGTGTGTGTGTGTGTGTGTGTAATAATATCTACAAGAACAATGGAATTGGCCAGCTATTATAAAATTACATTAAGGCCTACAAAAGGTTAATGAAAATCTGAGAGCTTGTTAACAAGTGAAAACTTACTGTGTAGGTCAGACAGCTTCTTTAGTAGTTTACAAAGAGGCCCTTATCTTTTTGCCCTGGGAGAACAGAAAAAAGCTAGAACACCAAACTCAGGACTTAACAATCAAGAAGATTAAAATACAATTGAAGCCAAGGTTAGGTTGCTAGTTGGAAAACTTGGGACTCTGGCATACAGGATGAGGACAGCTAGGGGGATACCCCCAAAGATTTTGGCTGCCAAATCTCCTTTGAACACTCAGTCTGCAGAGGCTGCCTACCTTTCTTACTGAAAGCTAGTACTCAAAAGTAGATAGTTCCTGAATAAGGCAACAGAGTGCCTTCTTGGAAACCTACCCTATCTCTCATGACTGCCAGACCAGTAACTAGAATTAAGTCATGGCCCAAATGGGAATGTGCTAGGCCCAATGTATACCACCAAAAGCAGCAGCAAGAATTAGAATATATTGGTAGGAAATAAAGGCGTATGTGGGACTGGATGTTGAGGGTGTTTGATCAAGAAGGCTGAAACATAAGACTGGAATAAAGTGACATTATTAACTTGGAGGCATTTTCAGGATATGAGATTTCATACTCTATCAGGGTCCCAGAGGAGGGTGCAAACTTCCGGTTAGGATGGTTACTATAAGCAATTGCCCATGTTGAGTGAAGTCAAAATGTCTGAACTGCTAAAGGAAGATAGTGAAGAACAGGATTAAAAGGGATCCGGGAAATGGGTAGGCTGGAGTAGATACATTACGTGAGGCCAGCAGCCCACACAAGAATTATGTTCCATGGCAGGGCCCGGAAGACACACCATTCACTAAGGTCATCAGGAATGTACCAGTAAGAGATGCACTAGCCTCACTAGAAAGTTCAGTGACAGTTCACCTTTGATAGTCAGAGCTAACGATAGAAGATACTATCACAGAGCGTGGCTTATCAAAAGGAATGGGAATGACGGGCCCCAGACACACATTAAATGCCAGGGGGCAGGGTTTATTGCCAGAAGTCAGGGGGAGTCACAATTATGACCAGCAAAAGCAGAGTGACAGTCAAGGGGGTTCAACCCAAAATGAGTTTTAGAGTTGGCTAACAGTTCAGTGTCCCCACGTGCAAAACAGATGGGGAGGCAACTAGAATACTGCCTCATATATATAATCAAAAAAAGTAAGAGTGGATGGGGAGACTAAGAGTGGTTATCACAATAAAAAGCACCATGATCCCTCACCCAGTTGCCAGATCTGAGCCAATTTTCAGACTGGGAACCTGTTGACAGGTGGCCAGATCCCTGGAGGAAAGGATCCCATAATCATATACTGTAATGATTCTTCCCATACTTCCCTAAAGGGATCTAGCCCTTTTCTCAGGTGACTGTACACTGGAAAGTGGGAAATATTTAGACACTTCAGGGAAGATAGACACAGGGTCTGAGTTGACATTGATACCTGCAGACCAACAGTATCATCTTGGCCTTCTTATTAGAGTAGCAGCATATAGGAGCCAGGTATTAGGTTTGTCCAAAAGTAATTGCGGTTTTTGTCATTACTTTTAATGGCAAAAATCGCAATTACTTTTGCACCAAACTAGTAATAAACTTTAGTCTTGGCCAAATCCTGGCTCATGATGTGTACCCTGGGTCCATGGGAACAGTTGATGATCCCCAGTCCCGGAATGTTATTTGGTATAGACATGCTTGGCAGTTACAGTAATTCCTATATTGAGTTTTAGATCGTGAAGTAAGACCTATTATAGTAGGGAAAGCTAAGTAGAGTATTGGAAACTGATCCCCAGTCTACTTCAGACAAAAGAGTAAACCAAAAGCAGTATCTCACATTTTAGGTGGGGACGGAGATGATTAGTGTCAACTCTTAAGGACTTCCAGGATGCCTTGATGTTGGTCCCTATTTTATCTCCATTTAATTCACCTTTCTGGCCCCCACAAAAACTAGATAAATCCTACACAAGGACCATAGGCTACTGCTAGTTCAACCAAGTAGTAGCCCTGATTGTAGCTGCCAGACTCGACCTGTATCTGTAGTAGGGCATAGTACGGCCACAGGTACACAGTATGTGGTATAGCAATATGAGCACAGAACCTTCTTGATATTTATGTTACCCACCCCTTTAATTTTATTTATTTGTTTTTTTAGAGTTGTTCCATTCACACCTCAATTATCCAACTATTTTTAGCAACTTGTTGCCATGGACTGAATGTGTGTGTCCTCCAAAAACTCAACCCTACCACCTAATGTAATAATATTAGCAAGTGGGGCCTTTGGTAGGTAATTAGGATTAGGTGTGGTCTTGAGGGGATACTAATCCCATGAGGGATTACTACCCAAGAGGGCTTGCTTCTTTTCTGCTCTCTGCCATGTGAGAGTCCCACAAGTAGGCAGTCTGCAGTCCAGAAGAGGGCACTCACCAGAACCAGAACATGTTAACACCATCTTAGATTTCCAGCCTCCAGAACTGTGTGAAACAAATTTCTGTCATTTATAGACCATCCAGTCTACAGTAATTTGTTATAGCAGCCTGAACTAAGACACTTGTCTTTCAGTTTTTCAAAAGCATGCAACAAAATTTTCACAGAAACTGCTGCCTTCTTAGTTCATCAATTTCCATAATTTTTTTCAATTACATAATTGCAAGAATGTGCAACTAGCATTAACAGGCTTACAAACACACACAATAATCTCTTAAAACATACAATTCAACTTGTAGGAAAAGAAATGCATATTGTGTTAGAGTAGCTTACCACTTGCAAACATGTAGATTCATCATGCCGATAACAACAATCTTACAGAGAGAATACAGAGGGTCTGTCATTCATTCCAAGGAGTTAAGTGGAGCTCAGTTATGAGTACATTTACACTCAGAAACAATAAGATTCTCCTCTCTTTCTCCCAGCTTTGTTGCGGGGGGGGTTGCGGGGGGATTTGTGGGAGGGGATAGAGGGTAGTATAGTGAAATTTTTGTTCTTTTCAATTCTAAACAGATATAATTTTATCATATGCCTGCCCCAAACCACTATTAGTCCCCATTGCCTTCAAGAGAAATCCCTTTAAAAGTAGTGTATAAGGCTCTATGCCATCTTGGATCCTCACCATCTTTTCAGTCTTATTTCTACCTTGTGCCATTTTCCACTGTCAACTTTCTTTTCAAGCCAAATCAGAGGAGATCACGCTTTTTCACGTACCCACGTCTCTTCCACTCAGTCTGGGATGAATTTTTCCTTTATTAGGGTGATTAGATAACTTATTGTCCAAGCTGTGACACATGTGAGAAAGGGAACACTAATGAGATAAAACAATGGGAAAGCAGATACAAACTGAGGTAGTACTCTGCAAACTGGTCTACGGTCACCCAGTGAATTCATCATCACTGTGATCTCACTGCCTAACACTCAGTACGCACTTCAAAAATCTTAGCTAAAATTTATTATGTACTGTACAACCTATTGCTGTTTTTACTGCTCTCTCTAACCTTGGTCACCACTTATACATGTAGAAACTTTGTGTCAATTACAAAATGTGCCCTTTCTTTTTAGCAGCAAATTCCAGACTATGTGGTGAATGGACACTAGGCTGGATTTCACAACTTTCCTCTCCCATGAACATTTTTGTGTAGTAAAACAAATTACCCAATGTGTCTCCAACTATATATCCTGTATAAAAATTAAGTGGTTGTAAAGATATTGAAACATTCCACTAAAATACATGTCAGATGCCATCTGAATTTTGGGTGAGATACGACGCAAAGTGGATCTGTAATAAGAGAAAGAAGTTAAGTATCAAATATCTATCTGAAATTTTATGCAGTGAATATGAGAACACTGTGAAAATCTATTGGGAAGTAATAAATTTGTTACACATAGAAACAGTTGAGTATGTTATAAGTGGAATATAGGGCTATAATATTACTTTGGGGAAACATATTGCCAATATCAGCCAAAGAAAAAGAAAAACTGATATTCTTCTGTCTCCAAAATGGGCTTTGATAAATCATATTATGCGTAAAATGTTCAATTTGTTTTTTTTTTTTTTTTTTTTTGAGACGGAGTCTTGCCCTGTTGCCTGGGCTGGAGTGCAGTGGCCGGATCTCAGCTCACTGCAAGCTCCGCCTCCCAGGTTTACGCCATTCTCCTGCCTCAGCCTCCCGTGTAGCTGGGACTACAGGCGCCCGCCACCTCGCCCGGCTAGTTTTTTGTATTTTTTAGTAGAGACGGGGTTTCACCGTGTTAGCCAGGATGGTCTCGATCTCCTGACCTCATGATCCGCCCGTCTCGGCCTCCCAAAGTGCTGGGATTACAGGCTTGAGCCACCGTGCCCAGCCTCAATTTGTTTTAAGAAATCTATCTTAATAAATCTATCAGTGTTTTTGTTGTTTTTCAATACTTTTGCAGTACTTTTAGCATGGTACTTAGCCACGCCGGACACGGTGGCTCACACCTGTAATCCCAGCACTTCGGGAGGCTGAGACAGGTGGATCACCTGAGGTCGCGAGTTCAAGACCAGCCTGACCAATATGGAGAAACCCCGTCTCTACTAAAAATACAAAATTAGCTGGGGTGGTGGTGCATGCCTGTAATCCCAGCTACTAGGGAGGCTGAGGCAGGAGAATCGTTTGAACCTGGGAGGTGGAGGTTGTGGTGAGCTGAGATCGTGCCACCGCACTCCAGCCTGGGCAAAAACAGTGAAACTCCGTCTTAAAAAAAACAAAAAATAGCCACTAGGCACTTTTAAAAAACCCCAAAACTTCAAACTTCTTATCCTTTAAGATCCTGACTTTCCTTCTAGGTCTACTCCATGTACCCTACTCCTCTATTATCCATTCTCTATATCTGGAACACCAAATATTTTTATTAAAATTGCTTGCCTTAAAATAGCAATTTAAGATACAATTTTTTTAAATGGGTTCAATTTAAAAGTCTAAGCTTCATCAGGTTAAAAAACTTAATAATTAAAATATGCAATTAACAAATCAAAGTGTTGAAAGGCTCATAATTAAAAAAAAAAAATAGCCTGCACCTCATTTCTCTTCTCCCCATCTCTGCTTTCTATTTTAAAGAGACAAACACTTTTTAGCTACTGAAAGCTGTTTATTCTGCTAGCAAGTTTCATCTTTCTAAATAATATATATTCCTAGCTACTTCTTCATTTATATATTTTAGACCTTATTTCTTGACTTCTTATTAGTAGGATTTTATCAGTTAGGATGCCTCAACTTGTAGTAATCACAATCCCACCTAGTTTAAAAAATGAGAACTACAGTCGAGCACAGTGGCATGTGCCTGTAGTCCCAGCTACTTGGGAGGGAAGGATCACTTAAGCCCAAGTGTTCAAAAACAGCCTGGGCAATATAGGAAGACTCCCGTCTCTAAATAAATAACATTTTGAAAAACTTACTAAAAAAAAAAAAAAAGAAAAAGAAAGAAGAAGAAAGGAGAACTGCATTTATTTTCACAATCGGAAGCACAGAGTTTATGAGAAGCCTCAGAGTCAGCTTCACCCAGCAGCTCTAGCTCCATTTCTCTGTGATTCCCTCGGTTCTCTTCTCTTCTGTGTGATGTCTTCATCTTTAGATTGATTGCGTCTCTTGTGGGAGCAAAAGAAATGTAACAGTTCCTGGTTTCACAACAACACACCCAACACCCAGAGGCAACAAAGAAGCTCATTCTCATCTTTCACTCAAAAAAAAAAAAAAAAAAGCCCTCTTTCTGAATTCCTAAACAAATCTCCCAGAACTCTTTATTCCAAATTGGGTTATACGCCCATTGCTTAACTATGCCCTATGGCCTAAGGAACGCCATGAATTTATTGGCTTAGACTTACCCATCCATAAATGTAGTAGAGTGGCAAGCAGGATGGGATTACACTAATCAATTTAAGTTAATCAGGCTGAACTCTAAAGCTGGACCATGTGGCCACTATCCTATAAGAGAAAGACAGATGGAGGTTGGATCAACAATGCCAACTTCTACTATGGGCATTCAGCACTCACATACTACCTACATCCCTACCACTCCAATAGAACTACTGTATAACACCGTATTTTTAAAAATCAGTAACAATATTTACTTCACGTTGACAACAGATGGTAATAGGGTCCAATGATTTTGTTTCCTTTCTGTATAATTGTTATGTTTCACTGGTAATTTTTAATTGCTGCTTCTTAAAAATCCTACAAAATTTACTTTTAATACATCCTTAAGTTTTCCAAATGTTTTATCATATCAGTTTATCAGGGAGCTCACGTATTAGTAAGAGAGTAGACAACAGACAAGACAGGTAAAATAAAGTAACTGCAAATCATGATCATTACTATGAAGGAAATAAACAGGGGAATTAGAAAAAGTAACACAGGAAGCCCTCTTTGGAAAATGTTTTGGAAGCCTCTCTAAGGAAGTGACATCTGGCCTCAGACCTAAAGGATGACGAATAGCCCTATGTGTGAAGAGCCAAGGAAGCATTCCAGGAACAGAGATGACCAGAGCAAAAGCCTGCAAGTGGAAAAGAATTTGGCAGGCTTGAGGACAGAAAGCAAGCCAATTGGCTGGAACATAATGAGTAGGGGGGAGAATGATAGGGGATGGGACTTTGGAGAGTTAGACTGAAGTGAGATCATGCAGGCTTTTGTAAGACTCGATGGAAACGAGGTTGAATTTTTCTGAAAGAGTGTGAAGCAAGATGATTTGTTTTATGTTTTTAAAGACCCCTCTCTGATTTCCGTATGAGAGTGGCAGGCAGGGGGAAGGCACAGAAATGGAAGTATGAAAAACAGGCAGAAGTCCTACTACCATTCTCTTCCTTGCAGCAGTTCTATTGGACTGTACATTTTGGGCTATACAGATTGTTTTTTGTTGTTGTTTTTTAAGTTTGAACCCTTTTCAAAATGTCTAATTAGCTTATTTTATTAATGTATTGTCACTGAAAACTACATGTTGATTTAACTGTGAAAACCCATAGGACAACAACATGGAGAGCTAATTGTACTTCTTTTCCCTTCCCATCAAATATGTCTATTTGTCTAGGCTAATTATTTTTGATGAGTTAGGTAGGTTCATATACTATCTCCTTGGGAAGTTTTGTTAATGGCAGTATATGAAACAACAAGTTTTGCACAGTTTTTACTTACATTTCTCTAATTAAAGTGATATTAACTAGTCAGAGGAAAAAACAGAAACGTGATTCATAATAACAAATGTTAAGAAACCATAAAATCAAATTGATTGAAAAATCATTTTTTAAAAGTAAAATATTCACGCCTTATAATTGTTACACCAAGTCTAATTTCAGGTAGTTAAAAAATTAAGATACGTGGAGAACTTAAAAAATGAAAAGAAAGAGAGAAGTTTCTAGCCAAATGAGTACTTTTACTTCCCCAAATTAATGTTAATACAAAATTAGTAAAAATGAATTCAGATAAAAATTAAAAAATAATTTTTTAAATTGTTACATGAGTGCTCACTCTATTATCAACTCTATTTCTTACTCATTTATCTCCAGCAATATCTGCCTCTTCCAGTCCTTTCCATGTCACAACCCTTTCCTACCTTAGGGTCTTTGCATTTGCTCTCCTTCCTACTTTTCCCATGGTTCTTTCTACAATCAGTTCCTTCTCATCCTTCCAGATACTGCTCAAAGAAGCCTTCTCTGACCGCCCTAACTGCTCTTCCCATGTAAATGTCTCGTTACTCTTTCTGATAGTACCCTATCTTTCCTTTACAGAAATCATCCCAATATCTTACTTATTTATTTTTTAAGACAGAAGGACTTGCTATGATGCCTAGGTGGGCCTCCACTAAAGCTCGTGGGATCAAGCAATCCTCCCGCCTCAGCCTCTCAAGTAGCTGGGACTACTGGCATGTACCACGGCACCCAGCTTCCGTTTGTAATCCTGTTACTTATTCATCCATCTTTCTCCTCCTCCAATTTCAAACTAGATTGTCAACTCCAAGTGAGAAAAACCCTTTCCTAGGCCGGGCACGGTGGCTCACGCCTGTAATCCCAGCACTTTGGGAGGCCGAGGTGGGTGGATCACGAGGTCAGGAGATCGAGACCATCCTGGCTAACACGATGAAACACTTTGGGAGGCCGAGGTGGGTGGATCACGAGGTCAGGAGATCGAGACCATCCTGGCTAACATAGTGAAACCCCATCTCTACTAAAAATTACAAAAAATTAGCCGGGCATGGTGGCGGGTGCCTGTAGCCCCAGCTTCTTGGGAGGCTGAGGCAGGAGAATGGTGTGAACCCGGGAATCAGAGCTTGCAGTGAGCCAAGATTGTGCCACAGCACTCCAGCCTGGGTGACACAGCAAGACTCTGTCTCAAAAAAAAAAAAAAAGAAAAACCCTTTCCTTAACACTGTTTTCCTAGTACTTGGCCTGAGGACAGGGATAGAGACAGCTTTCAAGAACTATTTGAATTTATACTGCAATCTGTGGACTCAATACAAATTTAACTAGCTCAAATAGAGTATATACTGTACCCAGCAGGAGTATGATAGGACATAATGGGTCCTTGTAATCTTACAAGGCACAAATTAATTAACCCACTTCCTAACCAGTTGTTAGAAAATCTGGCTACATCTAGTTTAGATTCCCTTTTATAGAGTCCTTTGGGTACACTCCCACTCCCACGTGAGAGACACTGAGGTTCCTCATTTGGGGTAAGGGTACTCACTTATGGCTGGTGCACATTCCTTTGAATTGGAGACTGAAAGGTGCTCAAGAAGTTGAGATAGTCTGTGGTCTGGGTCTACTGCAGACATTGGGGTTTTATGGCATGCAACTGCTCTACTGTGAAGGATTGCCTGACAATTTTCTTTTAGGGAGATTCCTTTTGTATTTAGTTAATGCTGAAGACCTTAGTGGGTCAGCTTTCTCCTTAAGTTGTCAATTCTTCTAAACTTCTGTTTCTTAGCAACAGCTGGGACTCTGTCCATCAACATTGTTGTGTTTTAGCCTCACAAGCAAATAAGAGAATAAGTAGGCATGCCAGCTTGCCCTTTAGTCATATCCCTACACACACAGTGCATTCCGATCCTAGTTGCTATTGATAGATGGTGTGAAGTATCATCATATTTCTGTAAGGCATGAAAGGGGGTAGGCAGTAGAAAATATTTTGGGGGGGAGCTGAGAAATTAGAGTTCTTTATTATCACTTGCATCTCCTTGACAGTCTTATTCCTAATACTAAGATTTCACTTTCTGGTATTCAGTGTAAAAACTCTAGTATTAGAAAAAATGTGGCAAAAAAAAAAAAAAACTGCAATTAAACATGCCTCTCAAATAATTTGATCTGGTCTTACATTCTTAGACCATAGGCTACAGGCAGAAATGGCTTCCAATGATTGTCAAATTTGCAGAATTTGCTCCAATCTGCTTTTTTTCTGGAAAACTTGTTTAGAATGCCTCTCTTTTCCAATATACTTTTCAAAACTCATATATAGTAACCAATATACTTGACATTTAAAATTATTTGGCTACCAAATTCTCTAATGCAACACTCAATGACTGAGTTCTAAAACACTGTTGGAGAATGTCTGGATAAAAGATTCACTGCTGCATAACACAAACTAAATTTCCATCTTAATGGTGGAAAGTCCACATTACCCCCCTATCTTATCTCGAATCAGCCAGTTTCAGTTTCTCTGAGGTTTGTTATTTGCAACCCCATTCACAGTCAAACTGAGGCAGGGCTCTTTCAGTTGCAACTGGCTGAAATCCACTAAAGCTAGATTAACCAAAGACACAAAATTTTATTTTACGGATAAATTATTATAAATAATTCAAAGATAGGGAGCAGACCTATCTTTGCAAAGCACTAAGATCAGGAACCAGAAAGCAATCAGGAACTGAGGCAGCCACTATATCTGTGTCTGGTATGTCAGCATTGCTTCATGAAAGCAGACTCTGGGGTCAAATTACTTGGGGTTTAGTATCTTTAGCACTTACTTTAAGCAAGGTTTTTAGTTTCCTTATCTGTAAAGTAAGGATAATAGTACAGGTTGAGCATCCCTAATTAGAAAGCTGAATTGCTCCAAAATCTGAAACTTTTTATTATTATTCTTTAAATACAGCTGGGGTTTCACTATGTTGCCCAGGCAGGTCTTGAAATCCCAGATTCAAGCAATCTTCCTCCCTCATGAAAATTTCTGAGCACCCACATGACACAGCAGGTGGAAAATTCCACACCTGACCTCGCAAAATTGCCTTCAGGCTATGCGTATAAGGTGTATATAAAGCATAAAATAGAAAGCATAACAGAATTTCATGTTTAGACTTGAGTACCCATCTCCAATATCTAATTATGTATACGCAAATATTCCAATAACCCAAATCCTAAACACTTCTGGTCCCAACCATTTTGGATAAGGAATACTAAACCTGTACCCAAATTCATAGACTTATAGCACTTAGAACACTGGGTGACACAGTAAGCAATCTGAGATTACTCTTGTTCTCTATCACAGCTCTCAGATTCTCCACATGCTGCTTGCTACCAAACAAAGCAGCCCTGGCCTATGTTTATATTTTCCCAGTTCAAGTGATCAGCAGTCTGACAAGCTTCTCTCAATCCCAATTTTAAATTCTCAGAACAATCTGATTCATTCAGAGAGGGTTCTGTTGTTCAACTAGCAAAAGCCAGAAGTGTTAGGTCACCTAATACATTACTAACTACTGAGGCCCATTCCTGAATGTGTGTGGACGTTTCTCAGTGGTGATGAATCATGAATCAAGGCTAAAATTTTAAAAATGTTTTTTATACTTCTCTCAGCTATCTTCTGTTCTTTTACAGTCACAAAAAGTACCCAAGTAAGTGACTTACTCAATGTCATACAGCTAATGAAAGATGAAACTGTGATACAAAACCAGGTCTGAAGCTGGTCCAAAAGTAGTGAGTTATCTCAGTTGGTTGTTCAGTCTGTTCTAGATTGAACTCTTGTTCTACTCTTTCCCTCCTTCTCACTACTGCACTTGACTAGTCTTAAAAAACAAACTAGGTCTGATTCCAAATCCAATATTCCTTTTACCAAATAATGCATTAGAGTTATTTATATTTATTGAGACTATATTATGTAGTTGACCCTGTATTTAACCAAGCTTGAGACAGAAGACTTCAAGTAGTTAAGAAGCGGCTTTGCTGTTTTTCTTATATTTAATAATATAAAAACCCCTGGAGTATAACATATATAAAGTTCACAAAAAGTCAATGTGCAGCTTGATGCACTTTCTCATACACATTAGCCAGTGTAACATTCCAGATCAAGGTATACATTTCCATCACTTCAGAAGGCTCACTGTGCCCCTTCCAAGTCAATACCAACGCCAGAAAGGTCAATACCATCCTGACTTCAATCATCAATTGGTTTCGCTTGTTCCTGAATTTCATACAAATGGAATTATACAATATGAATTATTTTGTGTGTATTTCACTCAATGCAATGACTGCGAGATTTATCTGTTACGCGTGTAGCATTTTCTTTTTTATTACCAGGTAATATTCCATTTTATGAATATGCTTCACTTTGTTCCAGTTTGGGGCTATAATGAATCAAATTGCTATGAACATTGTTACACAAAAACTTTTAGTAGACACATTCATTTCTCTTGAGTATACACTCAGGAGTGAAACTGCTGAATTATAGGGTAGCCATAAGTTCAGCTATAATGAATACTGCCCATCAATTTCCCAAAGTGGTTGTAACCAATTTGTACCCTTACCAGCAATAAGAGTTTGTTACACTATAAATTGTTAACAAGAAAAATAACATTGCAATCAGTCACATAACAAATGTTATGCTAGTCACATTTCTTTGTTCTGCAGAATGTATTTTATTTGAGGTTCCTTTGTTACTGGTTATAAGAAAGGGTAAGTTTTGGCTAAGCTGTTAGTTAGAGAGTAGATCCTCATTCATTTGCACCCTCACCAAACCACAACTCCAATCTGTGTACGATTTCACTGGAAAACACTACCTAGCTTGCCATCGCTTATGGCAAGTTTTTTCAACAAGGGCACTGCTGTCATTTTGAGCCAGATAATTCTTTCGTGCAAGGGAAGAGGTGGCTGTGCCGTACACTGTAGGATTTTTAGCAGTATCCCTGGCCTCTAACTACTATATACGAATAGTGCCAACTCTGCAAAACCCACCCACTGAGATAACCACAAAAATTTTTCCACATTTTGGCAAATGTTTTCTCTGGGGGCAAAATATTCAATTTGGCCATTACCGACCACTTCCAAAATGGCCATTACCGACCACTGTTTTATAAATAAGTGTCCTGTCCTCCCCACATGTCATCTAAAAAAAAATGTTATGAGTCAATATTGTGTTAATAGGATGCTGTCAATGATTGTTCAACAATGGCACATTAGAATCACCTAGGGGAGCTTTTAAAAAAAATGCATATGCCAAGGCCCCACCTCAGAACCATGGAAGAGAATCTTGAGCATTTTTAGTATACAACTCCTCAGGTAATTCTAAATTTTGGCACAGCTGAGAATTATGTATCTTCTAAACATATTACTCTTCCCAGGAGTATATGTTTTTTTTTTTTTTGAGACGGAGTCTCGCTCTGTCGCCTGGGCTGGAGTGCAGTGGCCGGATCTCAGCTCACTGCAAGCTCCGCCTCCCGGGTTTACGCCATTCTCCTGCCTCAGCCTCCCGTGTAGCTGGGACTACAGGCGCCCGCCACCTCGCCCGGCTAGTTTTTTGTATTTTTTAGTAGAGGCGGGGTTTTGTCGTGTTAGCCAGGATGGTCTCGATCTCCTGACCTCGTGATCCGCCCATCTCGGCCTCCCAAAGTGCTGGGATTACAGGCTTGAGCCAACGCGCCCGGCCGAGTATATGCTTTAAAACAAATTTCCATCAATGACTTTTCAAGCATTAGTAGAGGATGAAGGACAGATTTGTGGAATAGGAGGTTCTCGGTCTCAAATCACACCAATTAAGTGACCACCCATAGCCCATAAATGTAAATGATGGTATTGTTCAGTTCCTGTTTGAAAAAAACAATGAAAACATATTATCCCAAATCAGACTTTGAAGATTTTAATGTATTTGTTTTTTAGATGATTAATATGTGATAATCCTTCCACCTAATTCTTATACAGCAACTGGACACTATTCACCACTCTTTCCATGAAGCACTTACTCATCTTCAATAGCACAACACCCTTCTGGTAACTGTGTAACTCCTCCTTATCCAGCTCATCTTCCTTTACCTAGTCAAAAATAAACTGAAATTCTTCATTGCACACACTTAGGCTGTCTTCCAAGTTTACTTCATGAATACTCAAGACTTTAATTTTTCCCTACACACTTCACACTTAACAGCTTTAATTTTCAGTCTAGACTTCACTTAGCTACCATCATTCTATCCAGAAACATCCCGGGCAATTCAAAGGCATTGGAAATTCTGTAAGCCTTTTTTTTTCCAAAACAGTCTAGCTCTGTGGCTCAGGCTGGAGTGCAGTGTCGCGATCTCGGCTCACTGCAACCTCCGCCTCCAAGGCTCAAGCAATTCTTCTGCCTCAGTCTCCCAAATAGCTGGGACTACAGGTGCATACCACCACGCCCAGCTAATTTTTAAATTTTTAGTAGAGATGGGGTTTCAACGTGTTGGCCAGGATGGTCTCCATCTCCTGACCTTGTGATCCACCCGCTTTAGCCTCCCAAAGTGCTGGGATTACAGGTATGAGCCACTGCACTGGGCCCAATTCTGTCTTAAATCAAACATAATGATCTCCCTATCTACACATCTGTAAATACATTACTATATAAGTGAATGTCATTCAGCAGCAAATGACTAACATCCCTCCTCCTCCTAACTCTGCCTGAATCCAATCCCATCAAGTTTTGTCATCCTTCCCAATTCTACTTCTCTCCACCTCTATTACACTATCCTAGTCTATCGTATCATTTCTAACCTCTCTTATCTGCCAAAGACTCCCGATTCAATTAGGAATACTGTATCTACTTCAGTTCACATCTAATCCTTCTCTGGGATTTACACCTAAAGTAAAAACTTTCAGTTTGCCAATCCCACCAAGCTACCACCCAGTTTCAAATCCTTCAGTAGCTTCCTCATTGTCTTGAAAAATATACTTCACTTAGCCTTTGGGCCTAGCGTCTATGTAGCCTCATCTTGTCCAGCTGCTCTTTGCTCCAGCAGTAACAAGCCTCTTAAGAGTTGCTTACTGATAGGGTGGTCATGCAATTTACTATCCAAACCTGAACACTTCTGAAAGTGAATACAGCCTGTTCTTGGCAAACTGGCAAATGCACTGACGTGATCTCTCTGACCCCAGAATCTTTGTCCATGTTGTTTCTTTTACCCAGAAAGCAGCTCTTACTTCCCTTTCTTGCCTAATTCATGTTAATTCTTCAGGTCTAGATCAAGTTGATCACGTAACTTCCTTGAGACTTTCCTGACTACGGTTCTTTATTATGGATTCTCACAGCACTGTATGTCTCTTCATACTATTTTTCTAAGTTGTGATTTTATAGTGTGACTGTGTCCTGAACTAGGCTTTAACTTTGGAAGGGTTAGCTTTGCTGTATTATAATCCCTCCCTACCCTCAGCAGAATGTCTGGTATGTAATACATTCTTACATTTGTATTGAATGAGTATCAATACAATGCACTGGGACACAGTCTCTTTGCTCAAGGACCTCACAACGTAGTATGGAAACAAATGTTATATTGTGATACAATGATATATTGCACTTACAGAATACTCAATTTCATGTCCTAAAAAGGGAGGTCAGAGAGTTGTCTGACAAGTCTCACAGGCTGACAGCACAATTGTGTCAGGGTACTCAACAGTTCTTGAGCATTTACTTAAATGAACCTATGAAAGATTGACCCATAAGATAAATGGGTTATATCCACTTACAATGAGAGATACCTTTCCAGTGACCTGCAGAAGTGTCTAGAGTACCAAGCGTCCGTGAGGAATGATGGGCGGCAATCCTGAGATTGGTCTGTGAAAAAATTAACTAAAATACTAGGAATATATGATATGTACATACATGTTTATTTATGTTTAGTTTACAAATATATGTGGTATACAAGCAGGGGACTGATTTAATTAGGTTTCAAGTGTGAAGGAAACCTAAAGGATAAGCTGAAGGGAAAGATGTAGAGAAAACAGAGGCCTAAACTAAGCCCGGTAGTGGGATTTAAAAAGAAAGGATGAATACAAAACTTCTGCATTAAAATGAGTGGTACAGTTTGTCCCTCAGTATCTTCAGGGAATTAGTTCCAGGACCCATTTACCAAAACCTGGGGATGCTCAAGTCCTTTATAGTTGAGCCTCTGTACCTGCAAATTCCTGCAGGTACAGAGGACCAACAGTATTTGGACAGCAGTGAATAAAGCATCTAGGTGAGGGCCAGGCATGGTGGCTCATGCCTGTAATCCCAGCACTTTGGGAGGCTGAGGCAGGGGGATCATCCAAGGTCAGGTGTTTGACACCAGCCTTGCCAACATGGTTAAACCCAGTCTCTACTAAAAGTACAAAAAATTTGCTGGGCGTGGTGGCACGCACCTGTAGTCCCAGCTACTTGGGAGGCTGAGGCATGAGAATCACTTGAACCCAGGAGACTGAGGTTGCAGTGAACTGAGTTCTCACCACTGCATCCCAGTCTGGGTGACAGAGACTGTCAGAAAAAAAAAAAAAAAAAAGGAAGGAAGGAAGGGAGGGAGGGAGGGAAAGGAAAGAAAGACAAAGAAACACAGAAAGAAAGAGCATCTGGGCAAGGAAAGGAGTGATATAGCATCAATGCAACTATTTTTTAATATTTTTGAGGTTGGCTACTGAACCTTCTTTCTTACTCTGCATGCACACAATTTTTGCAGCAGAGGATGGAATCTTTGTATCTTCTTCAATGCCTATTAGATTTTATACATACTTGCCTCTTTGTATCACCTCTAAGAATTTTGAAATTTAGCTTTTAGTGATTCAAGAATTTATCAGTCAAAATCCCCAAACACAGTGACCATAAAGAAGGTGAATGAGCCACTGGTGGACATCACAATAATCTGGGAAACTTCCCAAATACTACCTAGAACCTAGAAATTCTGCATATCAGAAGAGGGGAAGAATACGAGGGTCAGGCATGTGTAGCTTCTGAACTTTCCAGGTAACTGAGTCCTGTCCCTTGCTCAACACTGGGAACTAAACTCCCCTAATTTCTTACTAGGAAAACAAAAAATGTACAGTAAATCTTCACTAGATGATGACTTAGGATTTCATGGGTTCTATTCAGAGAACTTCGTAAATTTAAGAATCATATTGGAAAGACTTCCTCTGGTTTGGCAAGGACATGGGAAATACTGTCATACGTTGAGATTTTAGGGTATTTTCATACTGTCTTGATTGTTTTTGTGGTTTATCACATGCAAATCCTCCAGGCAACAAGAAGATAATTATGGAATTAAAATCTCAACCCTGCCATCCAAAAAGCTAACAAAGGAGCAAGTCATCCTGTTTACGTTACATATTTCAAATTCTGGATATGCGGTTCCTAGTCTATCCCCACTAAGGATACCCATTTAGTACTTTGCCTAGTAAAGCAAATCACAATTAAGGACCCACAAAATGCTGTCTTAGATTCTGGAAAATAATATTCTTTCCAAAGAATGAAATTTAAAAAATGGGAAATTAAATAGTAAAAAAAACCTCCTGGTTAATGTTAATTATGTGGAATTTTTCGTTAGTTACGTGAGATTATCAACTGTTTGGATACTGTTTTAGTATCAGTAAGTAGAGATAAAGCCAGTTTATTCAAATAAAGTGACACTGCAAATTTAACTACGTTGATAAATCACCTAAAAGGTAACTTTGGATTGCCTACACGCTTTTTAAAAAATAAACTGGCAAGATTGTTGCAATTTTCCACCTACTGTCTACTTCTGTGAAGCAATAAAGTCTGATTTTACTCGAAATCTAAATCTCCAATGTTCAATATTTTATTGCAAATTGGGCAAGATATTTTTTCGAACAGCATGTTTGATGGCACAATATGGCAGAATAGCATATTTGATGGCACAATTAGTAGTTAAAAAAAACAGTCTGATGTGCTTCCGGAAAACGTAAAATAGACTGTATTATACAGTAATTATTTTCATAAGACAATGACAAAATGTCAGAGTTGTAATTGAGGACTTTATTAACTGAACTATACTTCTGATTACAACATTCTTTATATATGTTAATCGTTAGCTTCTCTGGGGAAATCAGGGACACAGGAAGTTCTTATGATTAAGGATATTAACATAAAGCTTAATATGAAAAATTAGCACTCAGTTCATAATACTCTAGGGACTTCAGAAATGAAGATCTGTATGATCCTTTTATCCCTCACAGCCCAGTATTAAAACTAATATTGCAAAGGACGGTAGTGTTCCATTTCGTTTTGCTATTCAATTATTGCTGATAGATACATGTTTTCAAAAAGGCCATGGGCATCTGTTTGCTTTCCCCTACTCCTCCAGGTGAATATACCCTTCAATATGCAGTAAATACATATGTGGAGTTATGTTTTGAGATTTTTTTTGAAGGATTTGAATCAAATTGTTTAAACAGCTGGTAGCCTAAAACTCTGGAATATTTCCCACAAGGGAAAAATAATTATTTGAGGAATGCATGTTACCACAAACTCATTTGACTTGGAAAGTGGGCCTTTACACCAAATCAAATAACTGAACAATGGAATTAGAAACTTTTAAATATTATTAACCTTGGCCGCTGGGTGCCGTGGCTCCCGCCTGTAATTCCAACACTTTGGAAGGCAGAGGCAGGCGGATCGCTTGAGCTCAGGAGTTCAAGACCAACCTAGCAACATGACAAAACCCCGCCTCTATAAAAATAAGTAAAAAACAAAAATCATTAACCTTGAGTGAGTCAAGTCCATCTGCAGACTGAAAAAAATAACGTGTAACAGAATTTTGATTTAAAAAACAATGTTTTCAAAAAAGCATTTCAAAATGCTTTACGTATGTTTCAAAAACACACTTAAAAAAGATGTTTCCAACACATTGAAGGGATTTAACTAAGGCCCACAATTACAGTTACGATACAAACTGTCAGCTAAAAGGCAGCAAGTTAAGCTGAGACAGTTACTAACACCCCTCGAGTAGCGTTTTTTGTAGCGATTCGGTGCCGCACCCTTCACCCCGCCCTCCGGGGAGGAACCTAGAAAGGAAGGGTTGGTATATTTCTAAACCAGGCCACCCACACAGGAATCAAGCGGCATCACAGGCTGTCAACAACCGGGTCTCTATTTTCACTCCTCCTCAGGCGCCCCGCCTGTGAGGGACACCAGCTCCCGAGGGAGCGTCAGTCGCAGATCGCCCAAACGTAAGAGGTGGCGAGAGGCCACCACGGTTGCCCAACAGTTGCGTTCCCAGGCTGCCTGGTGTGACGCAGCAGCCCCCGCCCGGACCCTGAGGCCTGGCGCTCCGACGGAGCCGAGGCCTGTGCTACCCGACACTCCTTGCGACTCGGCCCCTTAGGCTTATTCAGCCCTGCCGTTCCCGGCTTCCCGAGTACCATCGCACTCTCTCCCCACCCCCGTTCCTCCCCGGTTCCTTGTCAGTCTCCGCCGCGACGTCTTTGCGCAACCATCCCGAGTGACATTAGCGCCCATACCCGCACGGAGCGAGCCTGAAGCTCCCATTTCCCGGAATTCAACGCCGCGCCGCTAAGGGCGGGCACCCAAGCGAGGATCAGCGGACTAAGGCCGCGAGCAGAGTCCGGCGGCCTCCGCGCAGTCAGAGTCCGGCGGCCT
>NW_012115488.1:17771130-17780853 GCF_000951035.1 Colobus angolensis palliatus | reverse complement strand
GTGAGCGGCGAGTACAGGCCGGCGGCCGCAGAACGCGTACTTACGCCGATCTGGCGGCCCTGCCTCGGCCTCTTCAGCTTGGTGCCGACCGGGCCGCGAGAGGAGACCGGCGAATGGCTGGCTCTTAGCCGGTGCGTGGGTCCCGCCGCGACCCAGGCTCCCAGCACGTGGGGAGCGGCGGGAGGGGGAGGGGGCGGTGGCTCGGGCGAGCCTGGGAGGGCGCGGGGCGGGTCTGCGGGAAGTTTGAGGCGGGAAGAGGGACTCCCGGACCGGGATGGAGGCCCTGGGAGAGGGGGGCAGGTCCGCAAGGGAGGCTGATTGGAGCGCGTTGGATGGATGAGCAAGGGGGATGATTTCCGAACCTCTTTCGAGTGCCGCTCTAAAAACTTAGCAGGAGCAAAGCAACTGCTAAAAGACAGGGGATTGAAGACGTTTGATAACTTAGGATAGTCCTCATGGAGACACTTGAGAGGAAAGAGCGCTGTGTGCGCTTGGAGCTTCAGAACTTAAGGTTGTGAAAGGGTTTCAGAGGACTTTATCGGATAAGGGAGATGGGGGAGAAAGGAAGTTAAAATGTACAGAGAAAGCCATTTTGAGGGACGAAAGGAAGGTGAAAAGGAAAGAACGAAAAGGGGAGTGAACTTTTTAAAGGAAGAAACGGGAAAGTCAGTTTGTTCACATCGATTTTTTAAGACTTAATTGTTCAGTAAGGCTCTTTGAGTAGGGTGAGATTAATATTTAACATTAGGAATAAATGTCGAGTAGAACGGTTACTTTTTAGATAACCTGTGCTTGCAGAGTCTACTGGACTGTAGTCTAGAGAATTAACATCCTGATCCAGATGCAGACTTTGCTATCATTGAGTTGGTAACAGTCTGTTTCCCTCCCTCTTTTGTGGAAGGGAAATAATCGTAGGAGTGAATTCTCTTTGCTGAGGTCGGAGGACAGCTCTGCTCTCAGTTGGCTGTCTCGGTACTTTCTGGCTGGGGAAGGATCTGACGTCTCCTTCCCCCGCTTCTTCCTCTCCCTCCCCTGCCAGAGATCTCCTTTGTTTATTCGTGGATGGCTTGTAGGTGATTCTTCAGTGTTGTACCGAAATCTCTAAAGGTGGAAATGGTGTGTCTTGGTTCATTATTCTTGCCCCAATTTTTTTACATAAAAAAAAATCAGATATAGTGGATATTCTATTACCTTTTTAATTTTTTTCACAAAATAAAAACCAAGTGCAAACTGGTTAAGTATTATTTAAACGTTATCCCACTATCCGTTTACCTGTTAAAGAACACATTTATTTTGATCTGTGCATTTTTGTTGAGACTATATGATATCTTTTATTTGCCTGTTCCTCCCATGGGAGCGTTTTCAAAACTTTTTCACTCAAGTGTATGGAGTTCTTGGTGGGAGGAATGAGGGCTTGATTAAAGGTAACCTCCCCCCGCCCCCCACTTCATTTATTCGACCAAGTTATCTAATAAGACTCCGTTATCTACTCTTGGGATGTATGCATATGTTACTTCGTATCACCTTGCTTTAGGAGTCTATACAAACATTGTTAGATAGTTGCAGTTTCAGTTAGTCTCTCAAAATCATATCACTCCACAAGTATTTTAATTCTTCTGTCTGAAGTATACTAGCAGTAGCATACTCAATTCCAGTTAGTAGTCAGGAGTGTGGTTACTAGAAGTCTAGGTGTTTTAAGTATTTAATAAAAGGCCTCCACTTCTTCCTTACCACCTCTAGTCTAATTGGCCTACGTAGATTTATATGTTTTAAACAGGGCTTATTTACCTTTTTTCTGTAGGAAATTTTCTTAATTTGTTAATATATTTTCTTTAGGTGAATGAAAGGAGAGTCCCAGAAAACCTGTGACTGTTGAAGAAAATTTATCTGTGAATTTTTATATTCAAGGAGTCAGTATTTATATTCATCTTTTAAACTGGGAAGATTTATATTTTACTTTAAAACTTAATAATAATTTACAATGAATGGACACAGTGATGAAGAAAGTGTTAGAAACAGTAGTGGAGAATCAAGGTAAGTAAGCACTTCGTTATCAGTCGTTTACTATGAAGAGAGTTGAAAACTTCACTCTCTTTTTTCTTTATTATTGTTGTTGTTGTTTAGTTTTCCTTATAGGCAGCAGAGTTTTCAGGTTTTCCTCTTAGCTATCCAAAATACTAAAAAAATTGTGATATACGAACCTTTTTTCAAAATACAGGTTTCAATTTTTTTCATTCAGATACACAGTAGGTCTTAAATATAGAAAGTTTTTGTTTACTTAAATCTATTTGGAAGTTTATATTTGAGCTAATAATTAAGCTGGAGCATGTAAAATAGATTTAAATTGTTTTGACTGTTAGTGAAATTTCTAGATGAAGGCAGTAAAAATTTTTTCACTCATCTTTTTCTGGCATTTTGTCTTCTATACCTATACTGTTCAATATGGTTACCACTAGTCACATGTGGCTATTTAAACTTCAATTACAAAATATTCAGAATTTACTTAGTCTTACCAGATACGTTTCAAGTGCTGAATAATCATATGTGGCTAGTGGCTACCATATTGGACAGTACATAGAAAAGTTCTATCACTGGAGTAAGTTTTAGACAGTGCTGAGCCAAACATTTGTTGAAATATTACTGTGCCCTGTTTTATTTTCAGATTGGAGTTTTAATTATCTGTGAAGGTGTTAAGAGTTCTTGCTTGGGTCAAGTGTTTGCAAAGAAGATTCTTCAAATTCTGTAGCTCCCAAATTTTGAGTTATCTGCATATTAATTTATAATCCATGTAGTTATATGCGTTATCATATTTAGAAATTGGGAATGTGGAGTCAAACTGTTTACTTATCCCATTTCTACCTCTTATTAGTTGTGTGAATTAGGGCAAATTAATCTCTGAAGCTCTGATTTTTGCCCCCTAAAGAGGGGGATTACACTATTATCTTATTTAAAGTTCATGGCTGGGTTTGGTGGATCATGCTTGTAATCCCAGCACTTTGAGAGGCTGAGGCAGGAGGATCACTTGAACTCAGGAGTTGGAGATCAGCTTAGGCAGCATAGTGAGACCTTGTCTCTAATTTATAAAAAATAAATTTAAAAAAATTTGAGGATTGAGATGCTTCATGTAAAGGGCTTAAAATATTTTCTGAGATAATGAGCACTGAATATTTGCTTATTGTAACCAGCATGTTTTGTGTAACACAGGATACTATATAACAAAAACATTAATTGCATTCATGGCGACATGGGGGTGGACAAGAAACGGGAAAGTTTTGGCAATTAAGAAGATTAAGAAAAATGTTAGATAGAAAACTAAAATTAAGTAGTAGTATTTGTATTTAATCTGAAACTTGGACTCTTCTTTTTCTTTTTTTTTTGAGACAGAGTCTCGCTCTGTCACCCAGGCTGGAGTGCAGTGGTGCGATCCTGGCTTTCTACAACCTCCGTCTCCCAGGCTCAAGTGATTCTCTTACCTCAGCCTCCAGAGTAGCTGGGATTACAGGCGCTGGCCACCACTCCCAGCTCATTTTTGTATTTTTTTATGTAGAGATGGGATTTTGCCACATTGGCCAAGCTGGTCCCAAACTCCTGTGCTCAAGTGATCCACCTGCCTCGGCCTCCCAAAGTGCTGGGATTATAGGTGTGAGCTACCATGCCCGGCCTGACACATGGAATTTTATGACCTAACTAGTTATATTTTAGTTTATCAGCTTTCATAGGTACCGTTTGGATAACAAGAATATCATACAGAATAAAATAAGGAACAGTTATGGAAAGCAGCGTTATTGAACAAGTGTTGGTCTAGGAGATTTAAAACCTGAGTTGATGCTATCTCTGCATTAATTAGAACTCATATGATTGCTTCCACTCTAAGGATTGAATTGATATTGAAGTTTCATCTTAATTAATTACAAAGTGCATTGTAAAGTTTCGAACAGTAAAGTTTTACTAGAACCACCAGAGTTGAGGTTTAATTAAAAGACTTGAATCTCAGCTTTGATTCAAATCTCTATAGGTATGCTACTACAGTTAAGTGAATAGAAGAGTCATATTGTCCACCCACAATTTTTTTTGTTTGAGACAGGGCCTCACTCTGTCACCCGGGCTGGAGTACAGTTGTGTAGTCTCGGCTCACTGTAGCCTCTGCCTCTACCTCCTGGGCTCAAAATGGTTCTTCCACCTCAGCATCCTGACAGGCGTGTATGCCACCACATTCAGCTAATTTTAAAATTTTTTGTAGAGATGAGGTCTCACCATATTGCCTCAGCTGGTCTTGAACTCATGGGCTCAAGCAGTCCTCCCACCTTGGCCTCCCAAAGTGTTGGGATTGCAGGTGTGAGCCACCATACCCGGTCTCACATTTTCTTATTCGTAGTTGCAATGAAATGTTTAGTAGGTAGAAATATCTAGAGGAAACACAGGAACCAAACTACTCATAAAATAGGAAATAAGACTCTTGAGAGTAAATCCTCTAGTTGGATATGCAGACAGATCATGTGTGCTGGTATATTCTGACTACTTACCTGTTCCAATATTTTATTTATTTTTCTGCCATATCTAAAGTGAGGAGGAGTAATTGGTCTAATTTGATACTACAGGTGAAAAAAAATTAAATCTTGTGGCCGGGTACGGTGGCTCACGCCTGTAATCCCAGCATTTTGGGAGGCCGAGGCGGGCGTATCACCTAAGGTTGGGAGTTTGAGACCACCCTGACCAACATGGAGAAACCCTGTCTCTACTAAAAATACAAAATTAGCTGGGTGTGGTAGCCTGTAATCCCAGCTGCTTGGAAGGCTGAGGCAGAATTGCTTGAATCCAGGAGGTGGAGGTTGTGGTAAGCCGGAGATCATGCAATTGCACTCCAGCCTGGGCCACAAGAGCAAAACTCCTTCTCAAAAAAAAAAAAAAAATTAAACCTTGTGAAATCTAATTGAAGGAATATTTTACAATGCTTACTCATCTTAAATAATTGCAAAATATATTTCTTTAATTATTCAGAGTTGTTAATTTTGTGTGCTTCTGAAAAATGTGGTTATCTAGTTTTTACAACTGTCTTGAAGTTTATCAGGAGAGAGACCTTCTTTTTTGCCTTCATTTTCTTTCTTACTGCTGCTATAACTATGGTCTACAGTCATTAACACTCAATTCCCACTCCTTTCCCCAGAAGCTTTTGTCATAAGACATTACGAAGAAAGGAGATTGTGCCTTGTTAAAAGACTGAGGAGGTGAACTTTAGAGGTAGAGGGATTTTCTTGCAAAAAAGCAAAAGCTTCTATAACTATGAATATTAATATAGAGTAATTTTTTTTCTTTTTTTTGAGCTGGAGTCTTGCTCTGTCGCCTAGCCTGGAGTGCAGTGGTGTCACCTCGGCTTGCTGCATCCTCCACCTACCGAGTTCAAGCAGTCCTCCTGCCTCAGCCTCCCGAGTAGCTGGGACTACAGGCATGCACCACTGCATCCAGCTAATTTTTGTATTTTTAGCAGAGACAGGGTTTTGTCATGTTGGCCAGGCTGGTCTCAAACTCCTGACCTCAAGTGATCCGTCTACCTTGGCCTCCCAAAGCACTGGGGATTGTACAGGCATGAGCCACCGTGCCTGGGCGCCTAATACAATTAGATGAGAAATATACTTTGTTTTTAAAGTTGATATTCATTGTAAGTAGCTTTCTAAAGAAATTTTGGTTTTTTAGTGGCTAGAATTCTATAATGTATTTTTGCTTCAAAATTTCCTTTTTCCTTTGTGAAAGTTTATTAAACGGAATAGAATTAAGAAAGAATTCATTTAGCATTGGCAGGTTATAGTTGGCTTTCTATTGAAAAAAAATTTTTTTAAGTGTTCTGTCTGGAGAGCTCTCTGTAACTATTCGCTGAAGGGAAGAAGAATACACAGAAAAATATGTCTCTTTGGCTATGCTACTGCTGACAATCTTGAAATTTATTTACTAAGAAATGTGGGCCAGGATGCACCTGTATAACAGTTACAGCTCAACACAAAGTTTTATATAACTGAAGTTAAGCTTTTTAAAGATAATGCTGGAAGATTTCAAAGCATCAATTTGCAGCTGTGTGGATTTGTGGTGGTATTTGCAAGCAAATTTTTCAAATCCTGGTAGAGTTTTTTTTAGTGTTTTGTTTGTTTGTTTGTTTTTTTGAAATGGAGTCTCACTCTGTTGCCCAGGCTGGAGTGCAGTGGCACAATCTTGGCTCACTGCAACCTCTGTCCTTGGGTTCAAGCAATTTTCTGCCTCTGCCTCCTGAGTAGCTGGGATTACAGGCGCCTGCCACCATGCCCTGCTAATTTTTGTATTTTTGGTAGAGATGGGGTTTCACCATCTTGGGCAGGCTGGTCTTGAACTCCTGACCGCATGATCCACCCACCTCGGCCTCCCAAAATGGTGGGATTACAAGCGTGAGCCACTGTGCCCAACCGACTGTTTTTAGTTTTAAATAAGTTATCTTGAGTGATGATTTACTTCAGGAATGGCTATATGGTTAAAGATCAGAAATGGTAAATGAGTTAACTTTCAAAGATATTACTTTTCTGTATATAGTCATAAGATAATGTGTGGGCAAGCATTAATGTGATGTTATCTCTTTTACTCTGCTTAAGTGGTTGCTTATTTAAGATGTTGATGACTGATGGGTTATGTGTGGTGCAGTTTTTTGTTTTAAAATGAGTATTACGTTATGATAAATGGAGAAAATGTTTAAACTTTTTTTTAAAATGGGGAATATTTAAAACTACAGAAATAGAAAAGTTGCTCCAGTTGTGGTCCATGGACCAGCAGTGTTGGCATCACTTGGGAGCTTATTATAATTGTAGAACCTTGTGCCTTGCCCCGGACCTACTGAATCAGAATCTTCATTTTAACAAGATTCCCAAGTGATTCTTATGTATTAAGTTCATACACCTTTGTATGAAGCTATTCATCTGGAGTCATAGCATCTTGCTACTTTTTTTGTTATTGATGTTGTTATATATGGTTTTCATTTTCTGGGAACCTCCAGTGAACTGTGTCTTGAGCAAGACCAACAAGAGGCTAGCTAAGTTTTATTTCTCCAGAAACAGTAACAATGGCAACCGATGATTGTTGAGCTCTTACTGTGCCTTAACCTAGCATGATGCACATAGGGCGTTGTGCATTACTTGAATTATCACAGTTCATCCTCACAAAACTTCTGTGAAGTATGCAGTGTTATGATTCATTCCCACTTTCCAGATGGGGAAACAAAATTTATAGCCATTTTATTTATTTTTTAGTTCTTTTTTAAAAAACTATTACCTAAACTCTATACTTCACTCAGATTTCATTGATTTTCCCATTAACTCTCTCTTTTCTGTTGTAGGATTAAATCCAGAGTACCACATTGCGTTTAGTTGTCAGATCTCCCCAGTCTTTGATCTGTGAGAGTTTCTAAGTCTTTCCTTAGTTTTCATGATCTAAACCATCTTGAGAAATACTGGCCAGGTATCCTGTAGAATGTCTTTGAAATCTAGATTTGTCTGTTGTTGTTTTTTTTTTTTTTTTTTTTTGAGATGGTGTCTTGCTCTCTTGCCCAGGATGGAGTGCAGTGGTGTGATCTCGGCTCACTGCAACTGCCGTCTCCTGGGTTCAAACGATTCTCCTGCCACAGCCTCCTGAGTGACTGGGACTACAGGTGTGCACCACCATGCCTGGCTAATTTTTGTATTTTTAGTAGAGACAGGGTTTCTCCATGTCGGTCAGGCTGATCTTGAGCTCTTGACCTCAGGTAATCCACCTGCCTTGGCCTCCCAGAATGTTGGGATTACAGGTGTAAGCCACCATACCTGGCCTTGTCTATTGCTCTTAGGATAAACTAGGGTTATTGGTTTTTAGAAGAATACCACAGAGATAAAGTGTGCTAGTCACATCATGGGAAACATGTTATCCTCATGACATTACTGGTGGTGGTAACTTCCATCACTTGGTCAAGGTAGTATTTGCAAATTTCTCTACTATAAAGTTCCCTTTCCATAATATATTCTGTGGAAGGAAGTCACTGTGTCTAGCCTAGTTTCAGGAGGATTGGGTAGGAATTAAATTCCATCTCCTGGTGGGGGGAGTATTTCCATGTATTAAATGGAATTTCTATAAGGAAATTTATAAATCGTTTATATATGTATGATTTATATGTGTGCTTATATGGATTTAGTGGATTATATGTAATCCACTAAACTGGATTACAACTCTATAAAATACATATTTGTGTATAATATTTATGTGTTTATGTATAATGGGTACTTTTATGTACCTAATGTATAATAGTTGACTTTTTTGTTACTTAAATTGATCTAGCCTTGGCTCTTGGAAGCTTTTTTAGTTTGGCTTGTATGTTTCTTTTACATACTCCCTTACTTTCACCCTAGAATCAGCCACTCTCCAAGGAGCCTTGGTTCCATTTTTGTGGAGAATAGTATTAGAAACCAAGATTTGGGTACTGCGTATGCTTGTTGATATTCAAGCGTCACTGCTTTTATTTCCTCTCATTGAACAAAGTGGACAGAGCTAGGTAATATATATAGATACACTATGTATACCTACATATCTATAGTAATTTCTGTATCTTTCCATCTATATACATACCAGCTCATACATAAACATGAGTTCATACCGATGGCTCCAACTCTAATCCTGTACTATAGGGTTCATTCTAACCTTTGTTTCTGATTCCTTTGTAACTTCCTTATTCAACAGTGAGAAACCTGGCTCTCACCATCCACCATTTATATGCTTATACATTCACTCCTAATATACATGTAAAGCAGTTTTAGAATTTTTAGATATACTTTATCAGGAGAAACTAATTTTCCAACTAAAATATGGTGTTTATGTACAGTACACTTTAATATTTAGCCTTTAAGTTTCTAGTCAAAACACTGTTTTCTGATGTTGGTCAAGTTCATTTTTCCCTCACCCCTTTGAGTGTAATTATGTGATAAATTTGTTTTAAAATTAGACTCATTTGTCACAATGTGCATTCCATCCTGTGATCATCATCATACTGGTTGATTTTTTAAATTTGTGTCTATTAATACTTATTCCATGAGGCACTGTTCTGTGGGTTTTGACAAGTGCATAGAATCATTTATTCTCTATTCCAGTACTGTACAGAACCATTCCTTCATCGTGAAAGGTCCCAGATCTACTGAACCAGAATTTCCATTTTGACAAGATTCCCAGGAGAATTGTATTCATGTTAAATTCATATGCGTGTATATGAAGCTATTCACCTATAATCGTTCGGCATCTTGCCATGTTTTAAAGTTATAAATTAACTTCAAGAAAGACTGTTATAATCTAGGGGTGATAATGGAATAGCCAGTTTAAATATACAATTGAGTATATTCGAATTTGTGGGACCAAATGGCATGCAAGTGAGGTAAAAAGAAAATGGAGGGTAAATTACTGGAGTCATTTAATGAGCTAATTGGAAAGTTTTCATAGCATGCTTTAACTTTTGTAATTTCAATAATGATGAGAAATGTAGTTTGAAAATAATGTATATTCAAAAAGGTGTTAGAGAGGAAGTGTTTTTTTTTTTTTTTTTTTAGACAGAATTTTGCTCTGTCGCCAGGCTGGAGTGCTGTAGCATGATCTCAGCTCAATGCAAGTGAGGTAAAAAGAAAATGGAGGGTAAATTACTGGAGTCATTTAATGAGCTAATTGGAAAGTTTTCATAGCATGCTTTAACTTTTGTAA